>NW_003852524.1:536609-543417 GCF_000181295.1 Otolemur garnettii
CATAAGAAATGTTTAATGGCAACGAGTTGCATGAAAAGAGAAGATGTGGAACTGGAGCGTGTGTCAAGCTAGGAACAGTGACAAATGTGCTGCTAGGGTTGAATGATGGTTGGAGAAAGGGAACTACTGACAAACAAGAGCCTCAGGCCTCAGCAAGGGGGAGGAGGAAGTTAAGCTGCCACAAGAGAAGGTAAGATCAGCCTTACATGTCTCCTGCAAACCAGCAGGGGTGGCATCATGAAAACCAGGGATGACTTTCAAGGACAGAGCGGTTGGTATTAATGACTTTAAAACCAACTTTCAGTGCTGGCTTGGGTAGCCAGCTGGCTTGCTGGCTGTACATTTGGCAGATTCTTGGTGTTTTAATTTTACTTCTATTTCTCAGAAGAGACTGACCCTGAAGATGTTAGAAACAGTTTTAAGAATAGCAGGAGCTCTTCAAATAAATGAACTAAAATAGATTTGCTACATTTTCAAAAGGGTTTGAATATTTCATTTTGATTTTAAATATTCGAATTAAACAAAATGCATGATTTTTTGTGTGTGTGTTCTCAGGTATGATAAGTATTCTCAGCAACATAATAGTTCTGGGCATCTTCATTAAGTACAAGGAACTTCGCACACCCACAAATGCAATTATTATTAACCTGGCTGTTACTGATATAGGAGTCAGTAGCATTGGCTATCCCATGTCTGCTGCCTCAGATCTACATGGAAGTTGGAAATTTGGATATGCAGGCTGCCAGGTATTAGAGATCTTTGGAATGAAAGAAAAATAAAGTTGATCAAAGAAATGTAAATTTAAATGTCTAAAAAAAATCCCAAGGGTTTAAATCAAGGAGAGTGTTAGAAGATAATAGGTAACTGTGTTTTAATATAAAGCAACTTTTATGTAAAGGAGAAGTGACTAGAACTATATTCTTTAATATGAGAAATAAAATTCACTAACCACTGTTATATTTTCAAAATTCCCCCAACCTAAAGGAAAAAATGGACTAACACAACAACTAGCATTCAACTATAGATGACTTACAATTTGTATATTCAAATAAAAATTTGTATATTACAAATTCAAAAGGAAATATCCTGCTTTTGTTTAAAATAATAAAATGTTTACTAGCTTAATTATAATTCTGAGGAATGTAGTTAAGCTATGATGTTGATTTTTTTCTCTATAGAAAGATTTTCATGAGATTATTAAGGACATTAAATACATTTATTCTTATTTTTACTAAAAAGGAAATGAATTAATATTTCTTGGCATTAGGATAGTAGGTAAATATGACTTTTGGCCTATTTTTTTTTACAGTTTTCTTCTTTAAGCCATTAAATTATAGAGAATAAAATGAGAGTAGGAGAGAATATTGGATACCCTTGTGTGTATCAACAAATTATGTCCAATCTTAATGTTTTCACAATCTATACTTCAGACTGTTTTTCTTTTTAAAGATATAAAACTTTACAGATATTGCTGAAGGCCACTGCATACCATTTACAATCTTATTTCCTTCCCTCCCATGAATATTTTTCTATCTTACTACATATTTATATGCAGGATGAGGAACTCGTGGTCTTCTAGTTTTTAGATGCAGCCTTTTGACTGAATCCAAATTTTACAGAATAAATTCTTTTACTAAAAGGGGTGCGGTAGAGAAGGATGAAACTTTTTTTTTGCCTCCTTCGGTGCTTAAAAAAGAACAGTCTTGAAATCAGAAGACCACAGATTCCCCACTAAATGTTCTTATACATGTCTCCTGAAATAATGTGAGTTTCTCTAGACATATCGCTTAGGAGAAGAATGGCTGGGTCATAGAAAACGTTCATCTTCAATTTCTCAGATGTGACCAAATTGCTCTCTACACTGATTATTCCAATTACAAGAACTTCTATTGCTCCACATTTCCCCAACACTTGGGATTGTCAGACTTTTAAATTTTCATTTTTGTGATGTGAAATGCCATCTTGTAATTTTTATTTCGTAGAATACTTACTATGGTTGTGTATTTTCTTATGTCATAAATGTTCAAATGTCTTGGGCTTATGTAAATAGCCTACTCGTCATTTGGCCATTTTTCTACTGAGTTTGTCTTTCTTTTTCTCCCGTTGAATTGCGTGTCTTCTGGATATTAATCTTTTGTTGGTTGTATGCCCTGGACCCTGATTTATGGCTTGTTCTGCTCTCTTTGTAAAGTTGTATAGAAGTTTCATCATCTTAAAATATTTCTAAAAACTTACTTTAATTAGTGAAATCTTAAAACTCTTAAATTCGTTTATTAAGCCAGTTATAATTTGACAATGGAAGTTGTATTTTAAACAGTAAAATAAAAAAAAGCATGCACATTGGAAATACATGTACTCTAGCAATAGGACAAAAATGTAAAATTTTTTGGAGGATGCTTAGAATGGTGGAGTCTAATTTTGATTTTCAGATTTATGCTGGATTGAATATTTTTTTTGGAATGGCAAGCATCGGATTGCTCACGGTGGTGGCTGTGGATCGATATCTGACCATCTGCCGCCCTGACATAGGTACAGCACTTTCTCAGCTTTCCTAATGAATCCATTTCTTGACTAACGTCTACTCAGCATACAATAACTTTTAAATATAAACATCATGGTTTGCAATCAGGGTCAATTTTATTTCTCTGGCAAACATTGTTCAAAGATTTCAATGGCTTCCTATTATTGTACTTAGAATAAAATCTAAATTTCATAAAGCAAGAATGACCTGGCTCCTGGTCACCTTTCCAGGTTTGGCTAGTAGGGTCATCATACTTTGGGGTACTGGCCACCCCCTTTCCCCCTTTTGAGCCATTGTTTATGATATTTTCCTAAGCCTAGAAAACTTTCTCCTTGCTCCTCTGACTGATCTTTTTTTTTTTTTTTTTTTTTTTGAGACAGAGCCTCAAGCTGTCCCCCTGGGTAGAGTGCCGTGGCACTACAGCTCACAGCAACCTCCAACTCCTGGGCTCAAGTGAGTCTCCTGCCTCTGCCTCCCAAGTAGCTGGGACCACAGGCGCCCACCACAACGCCCAGCTATTTTTTGGTTGCAGCCGTCATTGTTGTTTTGGTGGGTCCGGGCTGGGGATTCGAACCCGCCACCTTAGGTGTACGTGGCTGGCGCCTTAGCCGGTTGAGCTATAGGCGCCGAGCCTCCTCTGACTGATCTTTATTATCATTTAGGTTTCTGCTTAAATGTCATTTTTTTCAGAATATAAATTTATATAAGTAGGTTTTTAGTGAACTAAAGAGCTCTGTAAAGAATCCACTTGAAAAAAAAATCTACTTGATAAGAATTTTGAATCATCAATTAAAATAAAATGAGTCCCATCATTGGCAAATGATGTTAATATTTCATATGCTTGATCACAGGGAGAAGAATGACCACCAACTCTTACATCGGCATGATTCTGGGGGCCTGGGTCAATGGCCTGTTTTGGGCTTTGATGCCTATCACAGGGTGGGCTAGTTATGCCCCAGATCCTACTGGGGCTACTTGTACCATAAACTGGCGGAAAAATGATGCGTAAGAGACAAGTTTACACTTCATCATCAAATGCTTCTAATACAGACGTTTTCTCACCCTTTCAAATTTAAGCTCAAATCACATGTTTCTTATGCAGGGTATGGCAAAGAGCTTCCTTGCTAGTGATGCTGTGATTCAAACAAGAGTCGAAACTGAGAAAAGTGAATTATGTTTGTTTGCAAGCAAAAGTCATCCAGCTCCCTTTGTCTCCTTACTCTGTCCCTCCCTCCCTTTCCTCTGTCCTCCCCTAAGGCAGCAGTGGGAGATCCCAGTCACTTTTCTGATACTTGCACATCTCAGGGGTGGGCTCATGACTAGGAAAAGGGTTAACGAAACTAGACAGCATGCAGCTCTGGTGAAAGCCCAGGCTGCTTCCCTCCTGTCTTTTCAAGATGATTTGGATTTGAGGCATATTCTGAGAATTACGTAGCAAAAAGTGCACAGTCACTGCCAAGATTCACCTGCTAGTTCATGATGCTCTCGATATTCCAGTGAAAAGAGGGTTATTTAGTTCATTAAAGGAAACACGAGATGGCTCAGAAAAGCAAACAGAAAAATTCTAAATCTCAAACTAAATCTACATCTAAAAGTTTTTCTGTAGAGTCAAAAAATAAATTATTTAGCTCTATAGGCCAGATGGTCTCCGTCACAGCTGTTCAATTCTGCCATTGTACTGTGAAGGCAGCTTGGCTGATATGTCACTGAGGGTGTATGGCTGTGTTCCAATAAACTTCATGTGCAGAGATGGTTGGGAGGCTGGAATTGGCCCACAGGCCATGGTTTGCCAACCCCTTGTCCAAATGAACTAAAGATTGAATATACTTCCTAATTTACCGATATCATGACTGCCACTATTATTTCTAATAATTTTATCCCCTTTCTCCTTCTCTCGTTTAGGACAATAAATGAGTAGTCTTGTCTTCCTGTTCTTATTTCCAGGTCTTTTGTGTCTTACACGATGACAGTTATTGCAGTAAATTTCGTTGTGCCCTTGATGGTGATGTTTTACTGCTATTACCATGTCACTCAGTCCATTAAGCGTCACACTGCCACCAACTGCACTGAGTCCCTCAACAGAGACTGGTCAGATCAGGTAGATGTAACAAAGGTAAGAAGTCAAAATCCGAGAGAAATGATCTGGAATAAGCTTTTGTGAAAGCGTCCCTGGACCCACCACTCTGACTCCTAGTTTTCTCTTCTGGGCTGAGTCTTCTGTGTTTGCCTCCTTTTTTCTGAATGATGTGCTTATCTGCTCTTTGGATGTTTTTGTTTGCCATCCTCTCCTGAGTTCCTGTTGTGGACGGTGAGGATTCATTTCTTGCATGCCACTAACTGGCCCCATTCCTCCCAGGATAATGTTCACAGTATTTGAGTAGATGAAGGGGCAGTCTCCTCTCCTCTCAGTGTAAGTTTACACACGTCACAGACAAGATGCACTTCATCCTTTTCTGGGAGCCGTCCTCCTGGTACCCCGGAGCCTCTTGCTGTGCTGTGGACTGGTTGCTGTCTAAGCCTGCAGCTCCGAGAGCCTTCATCCCCATCCTCCTTCATCGTCAGCTGGGAACGCCTCTTGCCTCTTCCGGCTCAGATCCCTGTTTCCTAGACTGCTCACCCTCATTTTCTTTCTAGTTTATTCCCTCTCATTTGCTGGAGCACATTCTCCAGTACATTCCTGAAGTTACAGGAGAGGAAAAGTTTTTAAGACTTCGTATGACTGAAAATGTCTTAATTCCACTATCACATTTGACTGATTTTTGTCTGGTCTATAATTCTAAGCACAAAAATAATCTTCAAAGAATTGTGGAGGCATTGCTCCACAGTCCTAGCTTCCAGCACTGCTATGGCAAAGGCCTTCCAGCGACCGATGCTTTGTGGAGATCTGTGTGTTCTCTCTGGAAGCTCATAGTATCTTCTCTAGGTCTACAGTCTTCTGAAATTTCATACTGATGTGCCTTGCTATGGTCTTTATTCATTTGGTGGTGGGTAGTTGGTGAGCACTTGGTGAGTACCCTCAGTGTGGGGACTCAGAGGTTCCCCATCAGGGACATTTCTTGTATTAATTCTCTGCTAACTCCCACTGCCCTGTTTTCTATGTTCTTTTATCTTAGAATTCATTTATTTTGAATATTTAATCTTCTGAATTGATTTTCTAATTTCTTTTTTTTTAGAGACAGAGTCTTATTTTGTTGCCCTTGGTAGAGTGTCGTGGCATCACAGCTCACAGCAACCTCCAGCTCTTGGGCTTAGGCGATTCTCTTGCCTGAGCCTCCCAAGTAGCTGGGACTTACAGGCATCAGCCACAACGCCCAGCTATTTATTTCGTTGCAGTTGCTGGGGCTACAGGCACCACCCTGATTTTCTAATTTTCTTACATTTACTCTACTGCATTGCCCCTTTTTGTTTGTGGTAGTTGTTTGTTTCTTTTTGTTTCTAGTTTCTGGGAGGTAGCCATGTCCGGGTCTGGTACTAGAGTGAGGATAGTGAAGGCCATGCCTTGGGCACAAAATTAAAATAAGCACCAAAAAAACCTCAGTAATTAATCCCCCCTGCCCTCCCCCCCCAAAATTAGTAGCTTAACATAGTACTTCAAAAATCAAAAGAAATGTAAAATAATCCAATGTTGAACAAAATATAAAATTTTAAATAAAGTCAGGATCTGGCCCCATACTTACATAATTCACCTGACCCCCTTCCCTTTAATCTGGCCTGACAATAACATTAAACCTTTTTATTACATTTTGAACATTTCTCCTCTCTCATTTTTATAGATAGGATAAAAACCACGTTTTTAGTGATAAAAAGTTTTTTATGCTTTATCTTCCTTTTCTTCTTATTTTATGGATGTGTATCTTATTTTAGTGATGATATTATGTATATTTACATTTTCCTTCTGTTTGCCACATATTTGTTGTTCTCCTGAGTTCTGGCACTGTTTTTTCTCTGCCTGTTAGTAAACAAGTTTCCTTAGCGTCTGGTGGTCAGTGATTGTCCCCTCATATTTAAGAGTGATGCACTAAATAGCTGATGGTAAGCTCAGGGGTACTCATTAGCTGGGCTGTTTTATGGGGGGACATTTCTGACTATCTCTAGGAGATCAGTCTCCAGGGAGAAGATTCGTTGGTGTTCAAAGAGGCACAAGTCCGTGCACCAGTGTTGCCATGCTCAGCGTGTGGAGGGGCCACGTGCAGAGACACAGATGCCCCTCTTTTGTCGGTACTGCAGTGCTCAGCTGAGCCTGGTCTCTCTAGGTCCTGAGTTTCCCTACTTTGGCTTTTCTTCCCC
>NW_003852524.1:543769-544810 GCF_000181295.1 Otolemur garnettii
GAGACAGAGTCTCATTTTGTTGTCCTCAGTAGAGTGCTGTGGCATCACAACTCACAGCAACCTCTAGCTCTTGGGCTTAGGTGATTCTCTTGCCTCAGCCTCCTGAGTAGCTGGGACTACAGGTGCCCACCACAATGCCCGGCTATTTTTTGTTGTTGTTGTTGTAGTTTGGCCAGGGCTGGGTTTGAACCCACCACCCTCGGTATATGGGATCAGCATCCTACTCGCTGAGCCACAGGTACCGCCCAATTATACTCTTTTCTTAATAGTTTTGAAATGTACCATTGCATTATGCACATTAGGTGAGGTCCCCCCAACCCCCAAAAACTCTCCCTCTGCCTCCCCCCTTCCCTCCTCTCTCTCTCCTCTTCCCTTCTACTTTCTGGACTATAGTTATGTTTTACCATGAGTATGAATGTGCAGATGATTATATATTGATTTCATAGTAGTATTGAGTACATTGGAAATTTTTTTTCCCCTTCTTGAGATACTTTGCTAAGAAGCATATGTTCCAGCTCCATCCAGGTAAACATAGAAGGTGTAAGGTTTCCATCTTTTTTATGGCTGCATGGTATTCCATGGTGTACATATAACACAATTTGTTAATCCATTCATGGGTTGATAGGCACTTGGACTGTTTCCATATTTTGACAATTATGAATTGGGCTACATTCTGGTGCAAATGCCTTTGTTCTAAAATGATTTTTATTCATCTGGGTATATACCTAGTAGAGGAATTGCTGGATCAAATGGTAGGTCTACTCATGTCTGGCAAGTAATTTGCCATTTATCCAATGGTTATTTAGTCCCATTAAAAAAATATATTGTTGGCTTGGTGCCCATAGCACAATGGTTATGGAGCCAGCCACATACACCAAGGCTGGCGGGTTCAAACCTGGCCCAGGCCAGCTAAACAATAATGACAACTGCAACAAAAAATAGCTGGGCATTGTGGTGGATGGCTGTAGTCCTAGCTACTTGGGAAGCTGAGAAAAGAGAATCACTTAAGCCCAAGATTTGGAAGTTGCTGTGAGCTATGAC
>NW_003852524.1:545245-548341 GCF_000181295.1 Otolemur garnettii
CATAGTATAATGACTAGAAGTGGGATGGGTGGATTTTTATATGTCTTTCATCAAAACCATGATACTCTCCCATATCATACCAAATGAAAAATATCATTCTTTACATGTGTGTTACACCCTTAAAAGCAATGTCAGTTATCGACATTTCTAGTTCACAAGCTCATGTTAGCAGAGATGACTCCAGGCGCATGAACAAAGAACACTGAAAGCAAAAATTCAGGTATTTTCTTTATGTGATCAACAACATGAACTTACACGAATTCCAAAAGACAGATTTTCATGATATTTTAGACATATTAGCTACTTAAATCTTGTAGATACTGGACTTGGCAAATATTATTTCTTTTACAGATGTCTGTGATAATGATATGCATGTTTCTGGTGGCGTGGTCCCCTTACTCCATCGTGTGCTTATGGGCTTCTTTTGGTGACCCAAAGAAGATTCCTCCCTCAATGGCCATCATAGCTCCACTGTTTGCAAAATCTTCTACATTCTACAATCCCTGCATTTATGTGGTTGCTAATAAAAAGTATGTGATGTCTAAAATGCTTTTGAATTAAAACAATTGATAAAAAATGCTTACAGGGCATGGAAAATGTTCTAAGAGTTTTCAGGAAGTGACAGAAACTTACTTCAGTCTGGACTGCTATACCTGGAGCAGAATCTAGGTCCTTAAATGTGTAGAGCTCGAGATTTGTGACACACCCTTCCCACATGGTGGCAGAGATGATCATGGGCAACCCAAGACCTACATGTGTCAGCTAAGCTTCCCCAAGTGCCAGCTTCGTCTCAGATGTTCTCTGCTGGAAAAGACCCTTGGTGGGGGGGGGGGTCATTGGTACAAATGGGTATCCTACCCCAAATACATGGAATAGAGGCTTCCAAAAAAAAAAAAAAAAAGTAACTGTATTACTAGAAAATGGACAGGGCAATATTGGGCTCCTTTAATTGGGAGCATAGTTAGATATTTACCAAAAAGAAGATATATTCAAATGCAAGAGAAAAATCTAGTGCTAACATAAAAGGCTTTAGGAGTGGGTTGTCATTCAGGATAGTAGAGAATCTCCCTTCTTCCCTTTTGTGGGACCTTCAGCAAAGAGTCCCTTTGCTGCCTCCTCAGCGAAACTTATATTATTTCATTTCTCATGACTGCTGGAAAAATGGGATGAATCAATGTACTATGCTTAAGTATTTGGCCAGAAATTCTCAGTAGAGGTCAAGTAATTTGATCATGGGATGACAATGTTGCTTCTATTAAACTTGTATATTTACGCACACATGTGGGGGAGCAGCTTTAGCTATCGGTATGTGAAGGAGCATAAACCTTTTGAGACCAAATGACCAAATAAGTAGTATAAAGAACCAGAGTTTGCTGGTAGCTCTTTTGGAAACTCAATCACTCTCAAGCCCCCTTAATTTCAACTGGCCTTTGCTTGGAAGAATGGATGCATGAAACACCCATTTTTAGTTCAAAAAATAAGTCACTATTTAACAGTAGAAGTGTCATTTTAAACACATATAATAATAATTATCATTTTCTGCTTTACATGTTCTTTTTCCATTTCAGATTAATATGAAGGTACAAACAATTTTGTTACAAGGTTCGCACTAGTTAGATAAGGTCCCTGTTGTAGTTGTGTCCCACTCCTGGGAGGTGTGCCAAATATCCTTACTTGTGCCCATTGGGTGGGACCACACCAATCCCGCTCCCATTTTCCCCCTTCCCCCCTTGAACTGAAGAGAGTTTTTCTCTTGTATACACACATAATTATTGATTTTTATTAAATGTCTTCAATGTTTATAATCAATGTTGCAAAACTGGCCTTTAACTGTACTATATATTCTTTACATTTATAAAGATTATCAACAGGAATGTTAAAGTAGGAGGCAGAGATGTCAACTGGCATTGTTGAAAATGTCTTTAGTTTCTGGTTACTATAGTTTAATGCCGGATTTTCTCTTTTTTATTGTAGGTTTCGGAGGGCAATGTTTGCCATGTTCAAATGTCAGACTCACCAAGCAATGGCTGTGACAAGTATCTTACCAATGGATGTATCTCAAAACCCACTGGCTTCTAGAAGAATCTGAAATGAGAGAAAAGCACACCTAATCAAAACATTTTATTTGCCTTGCTTTTGCAGTATTGTAATTTTATTTTACATATGAGCCCATTTAGATCAAATGCAGACGTAGATTGTTGTCCGATTGGGCTGTAAGTTTCTCAAGTGCAGTTTGTGGTTCTTCTTGTGCACTGGTTGCTGTAGTGAGTGTTTCTCTGTATCTTTCTATATAAACCTACACTCATCTCCTCTGATGAGCCAGGAGAAAGTAAGGTAAGCCAGGAGAAAGTCTCTCTCCTTTCTCCCTAACATGGCATGCATTACGCTGTATCGATGGCCTGTAACTTACCTGGGTCTTTCATTAGACTAGAAGCTACTAGACTATTTCGTTAGAATAAATTAATAATAATGATGATTAACAATCCTCAATAAATAATTACTGAAGTGGGTTATTACATGTTCCCATTTAGAATAGAAAAAGTTTTTAGCATTTCAAATTTTTTTTTTTTTGAAACAGAGTCTCACTATGTTGCCCTGGGTAGAGTGCTGTGGCATCACAGCTCACAGCAACCTCCAACTCTTGGGCTTAAGAAATTCTCTTGCCTCAGCCTCCCAAGTAGCTGGACTATAGGCACTTGCCACAATACCTGCTATTTTTAGTTGTAGTTGTCATCATTGTTTATCTGGCCCAGGCAGGGTTCAAACCCACAAGCCTTGGTGTATGCGCCTGGCGCTGTAACCACTGTCCTATGGGCACCGAGCCTCAAAATTTTTTAATTTTAAATTAATTATAAACTTAAATTATTAAACAAAATAATTGAATGAATAATCAAACATTAAACATTTTTGCTTCTAAATTACATGTTAGTTGATACACATTGTTCTTTTGTATTTTTTTTTGTTTGTTTTTTGAGATAGAATATCACTCTTTTGCCCTGGGTAGAGAGCAGATGGCATCATAGCTCACAGCAACCTCAAACTCTTGGGTTTAAGTAATCCTTTTGCCTTAGCCTTCTGAGTAGCTGGGACTATAGG
>NW_003852524.1:548565-554988 GCF_000181295.1 Otolemur garnettii
TTCTTTTTTGTGTTTTTCTTTTAATAGAGACATGGGTCTTGCTCTTGCTCAGGCTGGTCTCAAACTCCTGAGTTCAGGTGACCCCAGAGTGCTGGAAGATTACAGGTGTGAGCCACTGCAGCCCATCTTCTCTTCACTTCTTGTCAAAATCTTATGCCTGAGTAACAAGAAGCGCTTGGTCTCTGAGGATAACAAACTGTTTCTTGCTTCCTTCCCTTGGTTCCTGCTATTTGCTCCGCTTGTGATGCCCTTTTCCTGATTTTCGCATAGTCCATTAACTTGCATCCTATGAGAGGCAGCTCAGGCATCACCCATGTAGGAAGTCTTGCTCAGCGACACAGGCTGTGTTTGATGTTCTTCTCCTCTGCTGCTTCAGTGCTCTGTCCCTCCCTTTATCCTGTGAGTTCCTGACATGTGGTGACCATTTCTTACTCATCTTTGTGCCTCTCAGTGCTTGGCACAGAGTGAAAACTCGGTCAGCATTTGGTGAACAAATAAATTATGCAGAACCTGAAAAGCTGAAATGTTGTTTTTTTGTCTGTTTTTTATTTAGAGAGAGTCTCACTTTATCGCCCTTGGTAGAGTGCTGTGCCATCACAGCTCACAGCAACCTCCAACTCCTGAGCTTAGGTGATTCTGTTGCCTCAGCCTCCCAAGTAGCTGGGATACAGGTGCCCGCCATAAGACCCGGCTATTTTTTTGTTGCAGTTTGGCTGGATCTGGGTTTGAACCTACCACTCTTGGTATATGGGGCCAGTGCTCTACCCGCTGAGCCACAGGCACCGCCCTGAAATGTTTTGTTTTAACTGAGCAAAATTTTCAGATTCTATTGTTTATATAAATTCTATTAGATTTGAATCATATTTCCCATAATCTTATTTTTGTAGAATTTTTAAAAACCTTTTGTTTTATAGATGATAGCTAGAACCACCCAATACAAAGATTACATGACCAATGTTTGTTATTAAATCCTGATTGTTTCTGTGGATTATTCACTTTAGGTGTGTGGAGATAGTTTTAATTTAATTAAATTGTCATTTTTCTGATACAGCCTAATATTGCTAAAAGAATGACAGCTGATTTCCACATGTGGTTTTGATGCCCATAATTTGGGAAACTAGTTTGGAATAAAATATATTTTAGAACCAAGATTTTTTAATGCAGAGACACCTGTGTAATACTGTCATAAATGCACACTAAGATGATCTGAAAAGTCTCAGAACACATTCTCAGTGGAATCTTAGTCCTGCCACATCAGTGTGGATTGAAGCGTCTTTCCTTAAAAAATTCTATGTACTGGGCTTGGTTTACTTTGCTTCTGGAAATAACCACTATGTGGCAACATCAAGAACTCTATTCTAAATCCATTTTATGTCATGTGCTTCTATTTTCAAAACTAAATTTTGTAAAAGTGCATGTTGCACCTGCCGGTAAAAAGCAACAAATGTGTGATGTGATGGTATGTAAATCAGCTACAGAATTTTCTAGCATCTGCCAGACTGAATTGTCCTTAACATTAAGTATTCATCATTTCCTTGAAGATCCAGGTGTGGGTAACTATTGAAATTGTCTTGACATGAGTTTGATTTTCATTCCTCCTTGGCATGCGTGGCTCGGCTGAAGTCATATGCAAAGGCTGGGTGGATTGATCCCCTGCAAGATACACTTGAAGGTTAAGTAACTAAGGCTCTCAGCTAATCCTGGGTAATCTGCTGGTGCTAAATGGCTGTTTGCAATACCGGCACACTAGTTTCTGAATGCTTAGGATTTTTAGGATCTGAACGCAAAGGTTTTTACCTTTGCTTCAAATACCCTCTAAAAGGAGTGATGCATCCCTTCGCTTGTCTGTGCATCGTGCTGAGCTTGGTGGGAGGAGGGAGCTGCTCCTGTCCTTCCCAGTGCAGCTGCGACTATCACGGCAGAAACGACGGCTTGGGGTCCAGGTACGCGCCTCTCCCTGCTGCCAAGCGTCTTAGTTATTCTAACAAGAAAGGGCCCGCATGAGACAGCCTTATTTAGAAAGCAAATGTTTGATTATCAGAAATCGGAGGGGAAAAGATTTAATTTCTGTAAGCTTTAATTTAATTGTCTTAATGCTGGTTGCCCACTCTTTCGTTGTTTTTGTTTTGAGCAGTTTCACTTGTAAAAGCCTCTGAAATTATTCGAGACTCAGAAACACTCAACTTCTGTGTTATAAAACTATCCATAGAGCTCATATTCACAAAATGTCCCTTTCCAGAGGCCACACCTGAAATGTGTGTGGCCAGCTCGGTCCTTGATTATAGGAGTGTGAGAGGGCAGGGCTGGGCAGCAGCTTTTAGGGTCCCCCATTTCGTTTGAAGATTATTCAAATCCTTATTCTACCCAAATAAGCTGGGTAGAAGAAGGAAGCACACAAGGGTGAAGTTAGGTTCATCATCAGAATTTTTTTCTTTTTTGAGACAGGGTCTTACTCTGTCACCCTCAGTAGAGTACTGTAGCATCATAGCTCACAGCAACCTCAAACTCTTTTGCTTAAGTGATTCTCCCGCCTTAGCCTCCCAAGTAGCTGGGATTATAGGCATCTGCCACAACACCAGCTATTTTTTATTTTTCTAATTTTTATTTTTAGAGACAAATTCTTGCTCTTGCTCAATCTGGTGTCAAACTCTTGAGCTCAGGCAATCCACCTGCCTCAGCCTCCCGGAGTGCTGGGATTACAGGTGTGAGTCACTGTGCCAGACCTATCATCATCAGAAATTTTCACTTTAAGCTGACAGAATTCATAAAGTAAAGAAAGTTGAAAAATCTATCTGTTCACTTCACAGAAGTTATTTAATCTCTAGTTTGCTTTTACATCTGCCTGTGAAGTGAGAATAGTTACAGGCTTAACATGGGCACAAGTCCTTTTAGATACAAGTTAGAAGCAAAACAGAACTCCATTTAAAAACAAAATCAAGGTATTTGGGACTTGAAATAAATGGTAATTCTCAAACAAAATAATTTGTTAAAAGAATAGCCCAATTCATGTCTCACAACTTTAAACAAAGAAATAATAATCCAAAGGTATTTGTGACTAGTTTGTCTTGTTATTATATGAAGTTAACCAATTCCTGTTATCTTTTTGAGATATCCCCCGGGTGGTTAACGACAATGGAAAGAACATAATATATAAAAGACCCGCTTCTGTGGGGAGATGTAGCAGTTAATAATCGTGCCAGGGTGTCTTTGAGAAAACTATCTCAGAAATGTTTCCTTCTCTGTGGTGGACCCATTATTGATGGGTTTCATAAAAATTATGAAATATTATGCCTGGAAAAAACTCTAGAAATAATCTAGGCCAACCTCTGTTACTTTATAAGCCAAGAAACTAAACTGTGCAGAGACCCAGTGACTTATCCTAGGACACATGGTTGTTTTGAGGCAGTACCTGAGTTGATAAAGACACTAGGTCTTTTGGCTTCCAGTCCAGGCCTTTTCCTACTATAGGACACTGGAATGCTTTCTTGATGAGTAGAAACTGCTACTGCTCTGGTGAAAAGTATCACTGACATCTGCAGTACAAAACAGAGATGAAGAGTAGGAGGTATCCCTAGAAAATTCCAGTGATTCCCCGGGGCCTTCTCCCAGAGTCATAGAAAGATGATGCTGCCGGCGTGTGGCAGATTTATCCTGCTCACCTCTGACATTATGGCCTGGCTTTTCAAATCCACCAAATCACTGTTTTATTGTTATTATCTGCTAAACATATAGTGTATTATAATTTAGATGATGTTTTGCAAAACTTTTTACTGTTTATATTCAACAATTCAGATGAGTTATTACAGGAGATAAATAGATTTGCTTTTTTTCCCCCCACAGACAGGGTCTCTCTCTCTCTGTCTCCTAGACTGGAGTATAGTGGCACAATCATAGCTCATGGTAACCTCAAACTCCTGGGCTCAAGCTACCTTCCTGCCTCAGCCTCCCCAGTTGCTGGAGCTACAAGCACTCACTACCATATCTGGCTAATTTTTAATTTATTTTTTTAGAGACAAGGTCTTGCTATATTGGCCAGGCTGGTCTTAAACTCCTGACCTCAAGCAATTTTTCCATCTTAGTCCCCTAAAGGGGTGGCTTATGGCCTCTCTCTAGTATTTTTCTAAATGCATCTAATGTATGCTTATTTCAAAATAAAATGTTTAAATTAAAAAATAGGATTCCCTGAAAAGAGTTTTAAAATGTTTGTGCTTGGGTCCTTCCCCACAGATGCTAATTTACATAATTAATGTGCAGCCAGGGTCAAGCACCATGAGCAGAGCTTGTGTGTCAGTATATGACAACCCTTACAACTGGAGATTTCAAGTAGTCTTTGTTCTATATTAATAAAAACATTGTAGGTGGTGCCTGTGGCTCAGTGACTAGGGTGCCGGACCCATATACCAAGGGAGAAGGGTTCAAACCCAGCCCCGGCCAAAATGCAACAAAAAATTAGCCAGATGTTGTGGTGGGCAACTGTAGTCCCAGCTACTCAGAGGATGAGGCAAGAGAATCGCCTAAGCCCAGAACCTGGAGGTTGCTGTGAGCTGTAATGTCACAGCACTCTACTGAGGGTGATAAAGTAAGAATCTGTCTCTAAAAAAAAAAAAAAAAAAAAAAAAAATTATAAATATTTTGGTAATAATTAGTGTGATATAAAAAGAAATATACCTGGTCTTTCACTCCTGTTCCCGGCACAGAGCTCCTAAAATCCTTGGAATTTTCCTAAGTTTTAATAAATGAATCTTTTTTCAGTCTAAAATGAATCTAAATTCTCATATTCCTCATACCTTAAACCTACAAATGGGGCAGCTTTGTTTTTCTATGTTTGTTTTGCATGTGCCAACAAACAAGATCAAAATGTGACTTGCTCAAGGTCGCTTCAGTCAGTGAGTGGTGAAGGAATAAACTTTTAGAGTCTGGTTTATTCCTCAGGTGGAAAGCAATGAGCGGGTCACGTTAAAACTAAACTCACCTTTAAACATTTGCTGTGAACACTTGTTTTCTAAATCAATGATCTTAAAAAGTATCAGTTTATGATTTGAACAGGTGATTCTTTTAAAATGGGCTATTTCCTAAAGAGATTTACTGTGAAGTTGGACAGAAAAACAGTTGGTTTTTCACTGTGGCCGCGTGACCCATGGGCTGGATGACCTTGGGAAGTGATTGAATTCTGATAGGCCTCAGTTCCTTGTGATGCAAACTGAGTTTGTTGCTAATAGCAGCAAATGCCTACTGAGTGCTGTTTATGTGCCAGGAGGGTGTAAAATTTTACATGCATTTTAATTAATCATCGCGACAGTGTCATATGGAAAAATGAAGTTGAGAGGCTGGTGAGGTGCCTGTAGTCCCAGCTAGTCAGGAGGCTAGAAGAGCTCAGATACATACCAAGATCAGCCTGCCTGGAGCACGGGTGCTTTCTTATCCAATGTCTGCCTCAGTGGGTTGTTGTAATGATTAAATAAAGTAATGGATTTGACTTTGTTGCACAGGCCTTCCAGGTAAAGAGTTCAATATTAGGTTGAACCATATGCAGCTGCTGATATTTGACTATCTTATAATTACAAAAACGGCAATTTCAGGGCGGTGCCTGTAGCTCAAAGGAGTAGGGCACAGGCCCCATATACCGGAGGTAGCGGGTTCAAACCCAGCCCCGGCCAAAAAATGCAAAAAAAAAAAAAAAAAAAAAGAAAGAAAAAATGACAATTTCATGTAATTGAACTTAATAGTAGCTTTTGTCGTGGTGATGAGGATGATGAAGACAATGAGGATGATTCAGTATTAATGAACAGATTGGCCAGGCTGGATAGATGTTTTTTTGAAAATAAGTAGGGATTGAAAAATTGGTACATGTTTTTAATAAGGATCATTTTTTTCAAATGGGTCTTGGAAAGTGGATTTCCTTGCATTGCTCTTGTTGTGACATTAGGTTGGTGCTGTGTAATG
This sequence comes from Otolemur garnettii, assembly GCF_000181295.1. NCBI lineage: Eukaryota > Metazoa > Chordata > Mammalia > Primates > Galagidae > Otolemur > Otolemur garnettii. The sequence goes on from NW_003852524.1 coordinate 554,509, forward strand.
ACATGGATATCAATGAGATCCCCACCAACTTCCCCGTGGACACCGTGAAGCTTCGCATAGAGAAGACTGTCATCCGGAAAATCTCCGCTGAGGCCTTCTACTACCTGGTGGAGCTCCGGTACCTCTGGGTGAGTTACAATTCTGTGGCCAGCATTGACCCCAGCAGCTTCTACAACCTAAAACAGCTGCATGAGCTGCGCCTGGATGGGAATTCTCTGGTCGCTTTCCCTTGGCCATCTCTACTGGACATGCCCCATCTGAGGACTCTGAATTTGCGCAATAACAGAATAACCAATGTGCCAAATGAGGCGGTTCGGTATGTGAAGAACCTCGCCTACTTGGATTTATCAAGCAACAGGCTAACGACATTGCCTCCAGATTTTCTAGAGAGCTGGTCTCACTTAGTTACAATTCCTTCTGGAAACCTGGACCTCTCACCAAGAAGAATTATTCTCGGTAAGCACACAAGCCTTTGAGCTT
>NW_003852524.1:555050-556431 GCF_000181295.1 Otolemur garnettii
GAGACAGAGTCTCACTTTGTCACCCTTGGTAGAGTGCTGTGGTGTCACAGCTCACAGCAACCTCAAACTCTTGGACTGAAGTGATCCTCTCACCTCAGCCTCCTGAGTAGCTATGGCTATAGGCCCCTGCCATGCCTGGCTATTCTTAGAGACTGGGTTTCACTTTTGCTCAGGCTGGTCTTGAACCCATGAGCTCAGGCAATCTACCCAACCCAGCCTCTTAGAGTGTTAGGATTACAGGCATGAGCCACCACACCTGGCAGTTATTTAGTCTTTTATTATTATTTTATTTAAATTTCTTTTTGTGAGACAGAGTCTCACTATGTCACCCTTGGTAGAGTTGCTCACAGCAACCTCAAACCCTTAGGCTTAAGCTATTCTCTTGCCTCAGCCTCCAGAGTAGCTGGAATTATAAGTGCCTGCCACAATACCTGGATATTTTTCTATTGCTGTTGTCATTGTTGTTTAGCAGGCTCGGGCTAGGCTCGAACCTGCCAGCTTCAGTATATGTGGCTGATGCCCTACTCACTGAGCTACAGGTGCCAAGCCAATTGTCTAGTCTTTTAAAATCTATTTGATTTGGTCTCTTACTCTGAATTTGTACTTTTAATGGAATAGTACTTGAGTTAAGTCAAGTTACCTGTTTTTCCCCGTGTAAGGTGTAATGGTGGTGTGCATATGAGTATGTGTGTGTGTGCATGCAGGGGTGGGGGAGAGCTAGCTTTATAAACTGAGAGTGCTCCATTTCTCTTAGAGGGCCTTGGGCTGAGTAGAGTATTGTGTACATCACAGCAACCTCAAACTCTTGGGTTTAAGTGATCCTTTTGCCTCAGCCTCCCAAGTAGCTGAGACTACAGGTGCCCACCACAATGCTTGGCTAGTTTTTAAGAGATGGGGTCTTGCTCTTGCTGAGGCTGGTCTTGAACTCCTGAGCTCAGGCAATCTACCTGCCTGGGCCTCCCAGGGTGCTAGGATTACAGGCACGAGGCGCCACACTCAGATTCTGCCTTGATTCTTGAGAGCACACCAATACTCTATACTCTGGTACAATCAACCTTTTGCTCAATTTGCTTTTCAACTATTCACAAGGTTCTTCAGGAGTAGGAAAGGGGCACTGGCATCATCATGAGACAGCAGTGGTTTAATTAGTTGGGAAGAATTGCTTCCAAATTTTCTCAGTCTATAAAGAAATAGTGGAGACGCCATTTATTTTACCCACCCCAAATGGTTCTTTGAATGGATTTGATCTCTAAGTTTAGCTGTAATCAGTTCTGTAGTTTGATCTTGACTTTGTTTAGGGTCTATGTATAGTCTCTTAGGTTCCAAAATTGTAAACTCTGTCCAGTAAGACCTTCTCTTCACATATGTAGTGCTTTGCATG
>NW_003852524.1:557162-558061 GCF_000181295.1 Otolemur garnettii
AGACAGAGCCTCAAGCTGTCACCCTGGGTAGAGTGCTGTGGCATCACAGCTCACAGCAACCTCTAGCTCCTGGGCTCAAGCGATTCTCCTGCCTCCGCCTCCCAAGTATCTGGGACTACAGCTGCCTGCCACAATGCCCTGCTATTTTTTGGTTGTAGCCATCATTGTTGTTTGGCGGGCCTGGGCTGGATTAGAACCCTCCAGCCCAGATGTATGTGGCTGGTGCCTTAGATGCTTGAGCCATAGGTGCCAAGTATGGCTCTAGAAATCATCTTTTGTTGTTGTTGTTGCTGTTGTTGTTGTTGTTGTAGAGACAAAGTCTCACTTTATCGCCCTCTGTAGAGTGCTGTGGTGTCACACAGCTCATAGCAACCTCCAATTCCTGGGCTCAGGTGATTCTTGTGATTCTCTTGCCTCAGCCTCCCAAGTAGCCAGAATTACAGGCACCCGCCACAATGCCTGGCTAGAAATCATCTTACATTAAACAATGAGATTCAGTTTATCTAAATATTTTTCTTGGAAAGCAATTCTTTGTTCTAATAGAAACACCCAATGATAGAAAATAAAATTCATTTCCCAAATTTCTATTAATAGCTTTCTAATGATTAGAACATTAGTATCTTTCATTTGTGAGTTAAACCTGGATGGGAAATTAGGGATCGATTGGGAAAGGGTTATGAAATTTTAGCGTCATGGAGGGTTACCCAAATAGCTTTAGCAGCATTTGGGGGGCCATATCCTTTAATAGCAGTATCATGAAAGTGCTTTTGAATATTAAATTTAAAAAGCAGGCTATGTAATTGTGTCTACAGCATGATCGTAATTATTTAAAAATGTGTAAAGAGAAAGACTGAAAATCTATACCAGCTGGTTAACTGTCCTCTTTGGGTGGTGAGATA
>NW_003852524.1:558445-593814 GCF_000181295.1 Otolemur garnettii
GGTTAGGCTTTAGATTAACAATCTCCTACAGAAGCTGTGACTGGGATGGGGACGTATTAGAAGAAAGACTCTATTTGGCTTTCTTCTTATCCCAACAACATTTGAGCCTTCCAGATGCATCACTAAATGTAGTGATGAGAACCACTTTTACATTTTCTAGAACTCAGTGTTTAACTGTTGCAATTATATCTTCCCAGGTGCCCTGTAAAATTCGCTTCTGTTCTGACATAATGGGATAGATTCTACTTTATTTAACTTTTATTACCCTGGGTTTGTTGTTGTTAGCAGATGGAGGTCCTATTTGTGATATTGGTAGTAATAGCTAACATTGATAGAGTTACTCGGGTCATGCCTTGTTCTAATACTCGACATACGTAACTCCTTCTGGTCTCCTATTCACCCTGTGTTAAGTACCACTTTATGCCCATTTTATAGACAAAGAAATGAGGTGTAGGTTAAGCCTCTTTCCCAGACTGACTCATCATGTAGTGGTGGTGCTGGGGTTTCGACATGGACCCTCTGGCTCTGGAACCTCTGCTTCTTTGCAATGCAAGGAATGCGATAAGACCAGAGTATTCCTCTCATGTATGTGTTATTTTGCTGATTATTTTACATTTTATTTACTTAATAAAAAAATTAAGAAGAGCCTTTTAAATTACTCTCTTCTCAAGGGGTGAAAATAGCAACTTAGTAAAATTGTCCTTTAATGTATTCATAAAAACTTAAACTACTGTACTGCAAGTAAGCATTTAAATTAACTAGAATAGTAGATGATTTATAATATAGGTAAATTTTCATGGCCTCTTACTTAAAATTAAGCAAACTTTTACACAGACAATGGCCTGATACTGTTTATCTTGGAAGAAAAAGCTGGTAGTGGGAGAGGACATAAAATGCTTTTTGGGGGTGTTTTTACTGGTACTCAAATTTGCTCCACTGTAAACAGAGGCTCTTCTATTCAGAATGGAGTTTGCCTACAGGGCAGTGGCAGCCTGAGTGTTCCCACACAATTTTCTAAAATGGCATTAATTTAGTTCAACAAGCACTTGCCATCTCTGCAGGTGTGCCTGGCCCTTTGCTAGGCTTGAGGAGATAAATCCATACAGTTCAGGCTTTCTCCTGGCTGGGTGCCCTTCCAGGGACCTCACATGCCTATTGCTGGCCCTCACGGCACAGAGAGTGCCATAATCCTCACTCTCTTTCTACAGCTGGTCAGGAGGCAGAGTCAAGCTTTGAATTCTCAGTCCATCTCTGAAGACATCACTCTTTTATTTTTTTAAACTTTTTTTAAAAATTGCAAATTTAAAGTATACTTTGCACACAGTGAAATTCGAGATCTTAAGTGTCAATTTGGTAAATTCTGATAAATGTATACAGTACCCCCGTGTAGCCCACACCACCATCAAGATACAGAATATTTCCATCACCCAGAAATTTCCCCTGCGTTATTTCCTAGTCAATATACCCACCTCTCAGACAACTACCATTTGGATTTTCATCACGACAGGTTGATTTGCCTGCTCTAGAATGCCATGAGAAAGGAATACAACACTCACCCCCGGGACAGGCTTCTTTCACCCAGTGTCGCATTTCTGAGAATGATTCATGTTGGCGCACGTATTGGTAGTTCCTTGTTGCAGAATTGTACCCAAGTGTATGAATGAACCCACTGCTCATCTTTCTCCTGATGTTAAACACGTGGGCTGTTTGCACTTTGGGGCGATTGTAAATTAAGTTGCTATTCCTGGGCTATGAAGTGTGAAATATCCGATTTCCTTAAGTACTAAGGTTGGCACTTGGTGTGTCCGACGGTTCACTTTGACCCTTCTTGTTTTATCTGGGTTGCAAAGGACATCTTCATTCTTTCAAACCCACGTTTTGCCTTGTGATTAACTTTCAAATTTTTTCTACAGCAATTTTTGTAAAACTATGGATAAGTCAAAAATTTGTGCTATTTTTGCATCTGAGTTCTGCCGTGGACAGAACGGCACAGACAGCTTGAATCTCAACAATGCGTTTGGGAAAAATGTAGCAAATGAATGCACAGGACGTCGGTGGTTTCAGATTCCCTTCTGGTGATTTCAATCTTGAAAATGGGCCGTATGGACAACCTGAGACCAACGTAAGTAATGATGAGCTGAAAGCTGTCGTGGAGGTGAATCCATCTCAACCTATGTGTGAATTAGCAGCAAGGTTTGGTATTACTATTCTAACAATGTTGGACCCTTAGAAAAATTGTCAAGATAAAGAAGCTGGATAAATGGGTTCTACATGAATTAAAGGAGGGTCAGAAGAGAAATCGTCTTGAAGCTCACCTTTCTTTGCTATCACGACATAGAAGTGAACCATTTCTACACCATATTGTTATGTGTGATGAAAAACGGGAAAAATGGATTCTTCTTTTTTTGACATTTGCAAGCATTGGGCACGCTGGTTGCATAAAGATGAAATGCCAAAACACAATCCAATACTGAGTATTCATCAAAGCTAACGGTGTCTGCCAGGTGGTTCAGTGCTGGTGGCATCCACTACAGCCTCACAAAACCTGGTCCATCAGTTACAGCAGGGGTCCACTGCAACCAGGTGGATGACATGAGGAGGATGCTTGGTCAATAGAAACAAACAGGCCAGTCCTCTTGCAAGACAACACCTGGACCACATCTTGCACAAACGATGCTGCTCAAACTTTAGAAGCTGGATTTGGAAACTCTGTCATCCACCATCTTCACCAGACCTGGAACCAACTGACAACCACTTCTTCCAGGCTTTGGGCCACATTTTATGAGGAAAAATATCCCATTCTCAATAAGTTGTGAAAAAACGTCTTTTGCGATTTCATCATCACTTGCTCTCCAGGCTCCTTTGCTGCTGGCATAAACAAGCCACTGTTAAGATGGCAAAACTGTGTCGATAGTTCAGGCACATCCAGTAGACCCTCCACAGTCGACCACCTCCCTACACCGACCACCCCCTTAAGTTGACCTAATTTTCAAAGACCAGACTTGCACCACATGTGCGTATCAGTACAGTAGGCCTACTTCCTTGTGCTGTTGACCACGTCTATATGTCGACCAGTTTGTTACAGTCCCACGGATGGTCGACTTACAGAGGTTCTATTGCACTTAGATTATTGTACTGCTTTTTGTTTGAGATGTAATACATTGCTTTGAAATCGGACACTTCATATTTAATTACATGCTTGTGCAAAGCTTTTTGTGGTGTGTATTTACATTTTTCTTGTATCAATTCCTAGGATTGACTTGGTGAGTTATAGGATGGCTCTATGTGTAACTTTTTAAAGAAACTGCCACTTTCCCAAGGAGGTTGTATAACATACATTCCCACTAGCACCACAGGACAGTCTTGGTGCTCCATATCCTCACCAGCAGCACTTGACCTTTTTATTCCAGTTGTACTGTAGGGTGGGTTGGGTCAGAGAACAAGTGTCACATGTCATTTTAATTTGCATACTATGATTAGTAATGGTGTTGAGCAGGTTTTATTTGTATTGGCTATTTGTATATATTCCTTTATGAAGTATCTGTTCAAGTTTTGGCCTTTTTTTTAGGGTTGTCTTTTTTTTTTTTTTGAGGCAAAGTCTCACTCTGTTGTTCAAACAATCCTCTTGCCTCAGCCTCCTTAGTAGCCAGGACTATAGGTGTCCACCACAATGCCCCCCTAGTTTTTCTATTTTTAGTAGAGATGGGGTCTTGCTTTTGCTCAGGCTTGTCTTGAACTCCTGAACGCAAATAATCCACTTGCCTTGGCCTTGTAGAGAGCTAGGATGACAAGTGTGAGCTACTGTGCCTGGCCAAGGGTTCTTTGTCTTTTTATTACTGAATATGAGTCTTCTGTCAGTCATATGCATTATGAATATTTTCTCCAAGGCTGGCATATCTATTCATTATTTCATAGCATTTTGGATGAGGAAGTTTTAAGTTTTGAATACATCTGATTTTTTCTTTTACTGTTAGTGCTTTCTATGTACCATCTAAGAAATATTTGCCTACCTCACGGTCTCAGAGATATGCTATTTCCTTGTAGTTTTAGCCTTTACAGCAGTTTTTAGCTTTCTTTTTTTTTTAAGTTTTTAAAACTGTTTTTTATTATTTTAAATAAAAGTTTAAGAAATAAGAACGTATATAAAAGTTTATTATCTAAATTTGGGGAGACTTTTGCAAAGCATCTTTATCTCTACAGCTTAAACAAATGCAATCTGCCTATCCCTGGCTTCTACGCTTGTGGCTGTGACCCATCTCAAAATAGTTTAGGAGTAGTGTGAGGTAAAGGTTGAGGTCTATTTGTTTCCCAACATATGAGGTTAGACAATTAATTTCACAAACTCGTCCTAGAAAAAGTGCCACATACCTCATTACTGACTATCCCTGTAGTCACATTTGAAGTCTCCCCTTGGGGAGCTATGTACTGCACCAGCACCTTGTCCATGCTTCAAAGCAATTTTAGAGCTCTTTCTGGAGAGTTCCAGAACAGCCATCAGAGCTGTTGTTGTATAAGATCTGAAAATTAAGTTCATAAACTCATCCCAGAAAAATTGCTTTGAAGGGAGGGTGAGGCACTGGTGTCTGTGCATAGCGTCCCCAGGGGAGCACTTGGAAGGTGACTGTTGTGATGTTCACCAATGAGTCTGTAGCACTTTTCTAAAGGTGACTTTGAACTTCATTGTCTGACCTTGTAGACAACAGTTGTTTCATAACCATTCATTAAAAAGACTTTCCTTTTTCCACTGAATTGTTAAATATTTTTCCTTCCACAAAGGTAAGACATGGTCTTTGTCTTCAAAGGCTTATAGTCTGTAAAATAATTTTTTTGAGATAGAATCTCACTTTGTTGCCCTGGGTAGAGTGCCATGGCATCATAGCTCACAGCAACCTCAAACTCCTGGGTTCAAGTGATCCTCTTGCCTCAGCCTCCTGAATAACTGGCACTACAGGAGCCTACCACAATGCCCAGCTAGTTTTTCTGTCTTTAGTAGACACAGAGTCTCTCTCTAGCTCAGGCTGGTCTCAAACTCCTAAGTTCAAACAATCTACCAGCCTCAGCCTCCCAGAGTGCAGGCCTGCAAAATTTTTGTACAAGAATTTGTTGCTGACTTTTCACCAAAAAAAGCACATATAATCCAACTATTCTGATGCATGAAAAACATTGCTCTTTTAGGAAGGAATAAAGCAAAGTTCACTTGCCCCATTCAAGAATAGTTATATAAAATAAATTAATTAATGCAAACTATTGTACTTATGGTTGATGTGTTGCCTTGAAGGAATGTGGCGAAGTAACAGTTTAACTTTAGATGGTTCTCGTACCTTTGTCCCCAGAAGAAAAAACACTTGATGTTTTCAGTTCACGGATTGCTATTTTTATTCAGGTTTTAAAAATTATACCTTTGACCTCAGATGTTTCAAAGTTGGAATAAACAAACATTTTATTTTTGAGGGATTTAAAAATATTTACTCCTGGTTTACATAACTTCTAGCTATGACCAACTGGATTAATTTCTCTAAAAGAGTTAACACAGTGGTGATTCCCTCTCTTCCTCATTTTAATAAGTAACATCAGTTCTATTATTAATAAAAGGATAACTGGCTACTTTTAGGCTAGATTATAGTTACAACTTTTTCATGTTGTCTGATAATTCACATTTTATCATTTATCACATTTTATTTTATCACATTTTATTTTATTATTAGATATAGAAAAGTCACAAACTTGAATTATTTAACTTTTAAAAACAGGCTTTATTATGATAGCCTTGATTGATCCATAAATTATCTTTCACCTCAATCAATAGATATAAAAAGGCTTGCAAATTAGGCCCTCCTCCCTATTCTGCTTTTTACTTGGTGCTAATGCGCTGTTAATGTCAGTTTGCTGTTTCATCTTGGGTTTCATTTTTGGTTTATCATCAGTGATTTTATTTTATAGACTGGGAGAACCTTACAGCTGGAAAGAGCTCTAGCTTTTCTAGTTTCTAGTTTCTAGTTTCTAGTTTATCTAGCCTACTCTCTCATCTTATAGGTGAGAAAACTGAGGCTCAGCAAGGCTGCAGTGTTGAGGTCACAGAGTTGGCTTTTTTTTTTTTTTTTTTTTGAGACAGGGTCTTATTTTCTAGCCCCTAGTAGAGTGCTGTGGCATCATACCTCACAGCAACTTTAAACCCTTGGGCTCAAGTGATTCTCTTATCTCAGTCTCCCAAGTAGCTGGGCCTACACCTGTCACCTGTCTTACTCTTGGACAGGTTGGTCTCAAACTCCTGAGCTCAGGCAATCCACCTGCCTCAGTCTCCCAAGTGTGCTAGGATTACAGACGTGAGCCATTGCGCCTGGCCCACACAGAGTTTGTTAATGGCAGAGCCCCATCCAGAACTGAAGCACAGTCAAGTTTGTGAGACTGTCAATTCCCCTTTTACCTTTATTACTATTTCATACCGTATTTAAATCAGGCCTTCATATATCAGACCAACCAACATTTGCAATAATGAATGAATATCTAATGTGATGTCTAGAAGGGAAGTGGGTTTTTGAATAACTGTTTGCTGACTTCATTATCATAGGTGTGTCAGGATCTCAGATCACATCACCACCACTACGTAATGTATTGGCTTTGAATTGTTTGTTCCGTAGAGGTGCAGATGGCATTAAGTTAGATCTCTTTTGGTTAACAGCAAGAAAATATACACTCCATATTCCAGGGAATATGTTTTTCTCTGTGTGAAATTTGTTGCTTATTCAGAGATTGAAACTTTGACTATATTAGCAAAAGGTTTTAAGTACTATGTTTAGCAAGATACATTGAGGTTTGCAGAGATTTTACCGTGAAGATGCTATTGTTCAAGGTAATTTGCATGCATTGTTTAATTAGAATTTCTTGCATCTCTATGAAAGAACTATTGCCACATATACTCGCTGAAGGTGAGGCCGAGAGAGGTTGTTGGATCCTTATCCATAGCAGTGAAACTTGGTAGAAATGGGATTTCAGCCCAGACATTAGGGTTCAGAGGCACGCTTAGGCATTGCGATAGAAAAATAAACTAGAAAACCTGCTTGTGGAATGAAATTGGGTGAAGGTGCCAACATTTAAGAGAACAGAATTCAAATTAATATTAATTAGAGAACTAGTTGTATAACAGATCCACAAGACTAAATGTAAGAGGGAAAAGTTCAAGGTTATTCTCCCATGGAAGTAAAGCAAATTTTAAAAATAGAACATAGAAAAAAATAAACTTTTTTTTTTTTAAAGACAGAGTCTCATTATGTGGCCCTGGGTAGGGTACTGTGGCATCACAGCTCATAGCAACCTCAAACTCTTGGGCTCAAGTGATTCTCTTGCCTCAGCCTCCCAAATAGCTGGGACTACAAGTGCCCACCACAATGCCCAGCTATTTTTTTTTTTTATTGTTGTCATTGTTCAGCAGGCCCTGGCTGAGTTCAAACCTACCAGCCCCCAATGCCTGTGGCCAGCGCCCTAACCACTGAGCTATGGGCACCGAGCCATAGAAAAAATAAACTTTTCTATCAGAAAAAATTGGTCATGAAACGCTACTGCAATAAAGAAAGGCATAATAAAAACATAGAGTGTATGAATAGTTAAATTTCTACCAGGGTTAGAAATTTAAAGTAAAATTGCAGTTCTGTCTTTTCTTCTCAATATAAAATCCACTCCATTATTAAAAAGCCATAACCACAAATCTCTGAGATGAATTCTTTTTTATCTTGGGTTCTCTGTGAAGCTGTTATGGGATATCATCCTAAGGAGACTTCTGTCTTACAGTATGCCATGAAGCACTATCTTAGATCCTTCTGAGATTTCAGCAAACAATTTTATAGTCTCGCCCTGGATTTTATTTTTGCTCTGAAGTCCTTTCTTAATTTGAGAATTTAGGGAGTCTGGGAATGAGACACAGCTTTGTTATCAAACCCAGCAAATCTCATTTATATTGAACAATTCTTTACCTGATGTCTCTCCTTTCCCTTTTACTAGCAAGACAGCCAGCAGCAATTTCAACGCTCTGTGTGGGCATCTCCTTGGGGAGATGGCTCATTTCGTTGAGTGGGTTTTCTACTTTCCATGTTTGCCACAGGTGACAGTGCTGCCAACCTCTCTGCCACTCTGTGTAAGGATTCTCTTTCTTCTGCTTTCCAACAGCATTTTCCTCACTTTCCTTCAAACTCACACTGACAGCCTCCTCGAAGGCCCAGCAGCTTCTGCTAAGTTTGAGCTTTGAGCAAAGCACCTCATGGCTACCACATACGCCACGCGGCCAACCCACGTTCTTGCCTCTGCCAGCCTTTTCAGTCTTATCTCCTGCCACTGCCTGCCTCTCAGCTTTGCTACACAAAAACTTGTGTCACCTCAATATGTCTTCAGGTCACACTGAACCATGGCTGTTAGGAGCCCCGAGCACCCTTGTAATACTTACAGTACTGTAAGTACTTCATAGGAAGCCCATGTTTGAAATATCTCTATCACTGTGTTTATGGCCCCTGTGGTACCTGGATTCAATCTGGGCTCTGACACTGATTACATCAGGGGTGTCCAGTCTTTTGGTTTCTCTGGGCCACATTGGAAAAAGAGTTGTCTTAGGATACACATTAAATACATAAACACTAACAAAATCTGATGATCAAAAAAAAAAATAAAACATGTGCATAATTTTCATGGTATCAACCCCAATTATGTAGTGGTTTGTTCAGAGAGTCCTTGAAAATCATCGAGCAGGTCTCAGGCTTGTGATCACTAATATAGAAAATGTCCATAGCTAAGTAATAAGGTGTCTTTGGCTTTTTGGATCTTTTAGATTATAAAAGTAAAAGAAAAGTGGGCAGCATAAAACTAGTGGGATATTTGATATTGTATTTGAGAAATGAATGCACGCATATCTGTTTGGATGGAAGTAATTGGAATTCTCAGTGAGTTCTCAAGGTGCTCATCAGGTATTTTGGTCCTAATTTTAATGTGCTTCATTCTTGAAAATAACTGCTCACAAATGTAGGTGCTGCATTTGTAGAAGCCATTACATGAATAAGGCATGATTGTGAAGTGAGGGATACTTTTATTGGGGAAAAGATAGGACCTACAAAAGTCTAGTAAAGAGCCAGGATCAAAGTTGAAGGTCAGATTGCAGCTCGATGCACTGGCAGGTAACATTTATGGCAACTGAAAGTGGAGTTGCAAATGCACCAAAATTTAATTATTTTTCTGGGAATCTTGGTATCTATTTTAGAATTCTTGAATCAAATAAAAAACCAAGGATCATCATTTTCACAGTTCATGGAACTGTGTTTAGCCAATGTGTAGAAATGTATACAATTGTTTGCCTTAATTTGAGCTGTCTTAATTTCAGTTTCATTTGAAATGCTGTTATGGTTTGAAACACTGTTATGGGTTTGAAACACTGTATCGAAAAGTTGGTTTTCACCTTAACGATACATGTTTACTTCATTTAAATGAGTGGTTAAGTCCACTAAAAATGCTGTATCTCTAAGTCAGTTTTCTTCCTTCCTTTCTTTCTTTTTTTTTTTTTTGAGACAGAACTTCATTATGCCATGGCATCACAGCTCATAGCAACCTCCAACTCTTGGGCTTAATCAATTCTCTTGCCTCAGTCTCCCAAGTAGCTGGGACTACAGGCACCCACCACAACACCCAGCTATTTTTTTGGTTGTAGTTGTCATTGTTATTTGGCAGGCCTGGGGTGGATTTGAACCTACCAGCCCCCCTAGCTACTGAGCTCAGGCGACCAACCTTATAAATCAGTTTTCATAATCAAATTCTGGCACAAATCTGGCTTTTGATATCATAAACAACTTGATAACATGTTGCAGATCATAAAATATCTTCAATCTCGGCCTTGGTTTAGCATCTTACTTCTGAAAAGTAAACAATGCCACCATAGTCAGCATTAATACTTTTAAGGAATCCCTAGAATTGGTGACAATTCAATCTCTTGGCTGTTATGAAATTCACAATCTTGATGACAATTTGCATGACGTTATTCATTTTTAAAGATTTTGTGCATAAATTCTCTTGATGTAGGGGCCATGCTGGGATTAAAGAATAATAATAAATAAGGTACTATATTTACTTTTATCATAAAAATTAATCGATGGGAAAATGGAAAGCAAGGTTTGGTCTCTTCCACATCTCAGCTGCAGGGCAGGGAAGCAGGGTGAGGCAGAGGGCCGAGTTGGGTGAGGCGCCGTGAAGGTGTGGAGTAGCCTTGGTAAGCAGGATAAGAATGCTTACCTGACTTCTCATTAACATCAACCTGACATTGCAATGGTAGTGGAAATATTATTGATAATTACCGCTTTGCCACGTCACTACAGGCACACATGGTGTCAGTTCGACGGCACTTGGAAGACAACACACTGGAAGCTACACATGGCTCTGAACTGAAGCCACACATATGTACACATAGCAAGAACCTACATGTATCTATTTTACATGACAGTGACATTGCAACATGACGGTGTTTACAAAGTTCACACTCAAGAACTGTGCAATCGAATTCCGTCAGAAAAATCACAAAAATAACTCATCATGTTTTCAGTAGGTTTACGATTTTGTGTTGGGCCTCATTCACAGCCATCCTGGGCTCCATGCAGACCACCGGCCTTGGGCGGACACCCCTGAGTTATATTATCTTGGTCAAATTATTTGGCCCCTCTGTGTCTTAGCTTTGTCATCTTCCAAATGGGGATAATAATGCAGAGTACTCTCACCCTCACAAGAGGGTCATGCAAATTGTCATCAAAATTGTGAATTTCATAACAGCCAAGAGATTGAATCGTCGCCAATTCCAGCTTTGATTAGTAATGATGTGCATTAAAGGCCAGGATATGTTCATTTGGGTTGCTGGGCCTCAGGGCAAAACTGACCCTACTTATTCTCTCAAAGAACTTCTGTTTTTAGGGAAACACTGGAGTCTCTACTCTCCTGGAGGCTGTGATGGAAACTGAAGTCCTCAGATTATACCTTTATCAAGCTTGTCCTACTTTCTGTTTTAGGTCTGCAGGACAACCCTTGGTTCTGTGACTGTCACATTTCCAAAATGATTGAGTTGTCGAAGTTTGCTGACTTTGCTGTCGTGCTTCTGGATCCACTGATGGTTTGTAGTGAGCCCGAGCACCTGGCAGGAATTCCATTTCAGCGGGCTGAGCTGGAGCAGTGTCAGAAGCCATCTGTGATGACCTCGGCCACCAAAATCATGTCTGCTCTGGGCAGTAATGTCCTGCTGCGGTGCGATGCCACTGGCTTCCCCACCCCACAGCTCACGTGGACCAGATCTGACAGTGCACCAGTTAATTATACAGGTATTTCTTAATTCAGCCCTATGAAACAAACAGTTTACGAGGGTCTCATGTTTTTGTGGAATTTGACACTACTCACACAATTCCAAGATTGTTGGGTACAAAGAATTTGAAAGGTACATTTTATTGATTAATATTTTCCTTGGTTTAGTTTGTCTAACTACCTAGATAAAATTAGACAATCTAAACTTAGGTAGACACAAAATGATGAGTGAGTAGATGACCCTTTTGTCTTGGATATAGCTCACGTCAAAATGTGCATTGTGTTTTTACAATTTTTTAAAAAAGGCATTTTATAAAGTTTTCTTATTTTGAATAATTATTTAAATAATAATTACATGGAGACCTGTTTATAATTCAAAAAGTATAATTTTTGAACATACTGATTAAAGAGACTTTTTCAGCTCCTACTATGATAAAGTCTGTGCTTTGTCCCCAGTTTCAACAGTGATATTCTGACAAAGGGATATGTTTTTAAAACTCTTCAAAATTAAATTAAAATTGAGGTTGAAATAATGAAACCTGGTGGAATTTTTTAAAGTTCAGGCCTAATATTCATATATATAGATAGTTAATAGCCCACAGTTTAAGCTAGGGAGTTGAGTTTTAGGCTACTGGTATATAGTTCTATGCATTACTATTTTTTGGAAAGCTTCTAAAATCAAGACAGAATGGAAGTATATACAGATATCAGTAATTAGGAAAGCAAAACTCTTATAAAAACTATCCATGGTTTACTAGTTTATCTAAGTTAAAAATAAAATAAATGATTCAGAATACAAATGCTGACTCTTCCATGCCAGGAAAAGATCTGCTGTACCTCAGGCTATGTGGATAGATGCATTTTATTATAATGAAAAGATATCTTGAGAAATATATAAGTAAAGTCTTATGATAAACCTTTTATAGAATTATAGTGAGTTAAAATTGGAATGGTCTTTGAAATCAGTTTGTCTCATTTTCCTTTATTTTATAAATACAGGAACAGAAGCCTAAATATACTAATTAACTTGTCTTAAATCACACACTACTTAGTGGACAAAAGTTTATTAAAATGCCATTCCCCGTACAGGCCATTGGCAGGCCTTAGACGTTCATGTAAGCAACTTGCAGAATCATCATGTGTCATCAGAGACTTGCAGAGTGCCATTTCCCATTTCCCGGTGGCTGATGTGAAATGGATGCTTGTAGAATGGATAGTTTTCTTCTCTGCTTGAATTGTTTCTTTCTTTCTCACAGCGTATGCATTTGTTTTCTCCCAGTAATACAGGAATCTCCCAGGGAAGGAGTCAGATGGTCCATAATAAGCTTGACGGGCATTTCTTACAAAGATGCTGGAGATTACAAATGTAAGGCCAAAAATTTGGCTGGGATGTCAGAAGCTGTGGTTACGGTGACAGTGGTTGGTATTGTCACAACCACCCTATCAATAGACACTTCAGAAAGAAGAACTGGCAATCACCCTGAGCAGGAGGTCCAGCCGGGATCTGGGAGACTGACATCCATGCCGAGTTCATCATCCCCCTGGTCCTCTTCCTCCCCCCCTCCCTCCCCCGTGTCTTCCACTTCTCTGTTGAATTCCACTCTGTCTCCTCCCCCCACCGCTTCCTTCTCTTTATCTCCTTTCCTCTCCTCCCTTGTTTCTTCAACCGCAAGGCGAAGCTCTAGCATTTCAGCAAGTACCACCACGGCCAGCAGGCTGTCGCTCCAGGTCCATCCAGATGGGAGCAGAAATTTAAAGGTGGAGATGAATGGAAGTAAGCTTCCCCCAGCCAGTGCGAGTAAAAAAGAAGAGCTGGCAATGCCTATGGAGACAAACGCCACGGTAGAAAATCTCAGGGTGGTTAGCGAGACTCAAGAGAGTGTGACTTTGATGTGGAACGTCATTAATACCTCACATAACTCTGCGGTGACTGTGTTGTATTCCAGATACGGTGAGAAGGACCTGCTGCTATTGAATGCAGACTCTAGCCAGAACCAAGTAACCATAGATGGCTTGGAGCCTGGTGGGCAATACGTGGCCTGTGTCTGCCCCAAAGGAGTGCCTCCCCAGAAAGACCAGTGTATCACCTTTTTTACCAAAAGAGTTGAAGACCATGATTCCCAATGGTTTTTGCTTATTGGGGTGACCAGTACTGCCTGTATTGTTGTCTTGCCATTGATTTGTTTCTTGTTGTACAAAGTTTGCAGACTGCAATGTAAGTCAGACTCTTTGTGGGAAGATGATTTGGCAAAAGAGACTTATATCCAATTTGAGACCCTGTCTCCCAGGTCTCAAAGTGTGGGGGAGCTATGGACACGAAGGCACAGGGACGACTCAGAAAAAATGCTGCTCTGTTCTAAGACGAGAGAAGGATCTCAGGTGACCTTTAAAAACGAAGGCTCCAGGCCAGAGTTTTATTGCTAAGGTTCTGCAGCTCGGGCCCACGTGAGCTACAACATTAGGATCTGAAGGTATAATTGACCCTCTGTCTGCATGGCTTTTGGACAGACTTTTATATCCTATGTGAAAATCACAAATGGAATGTTTTAAGCATGTTACCCTGAGACTTCTGATGATTTTTCTTGTGTGGAAAAATGCCCATAGAAATAATTTTTAGGGTGGTGCTTGATTATAATTAATAGAGAAATACTTTAGTTCCTAAAAATAAGTTCATGTGACAATAGGAAGGGGAACTCTACATTTTGAAAAGATAGGTTTTTTGAGCACTAAGGAAAGATTTGTATAACCAGCTAAGCCTTGATGTTCATTCTCATTCAAAGTGCTTTATGCCATTTGCTGTGGACATTTGCTGGCGTTGCCTAGTGGGTGAGCGTGAGACCGTAAAGAATTTTGCATTTACTAAGGTTAAATCCAATCCGGTAAAGAAGGAAACTTTCGTCTCTTGGTACCATTATGCATTACAATACTGAAGAGTTGTGTTCATATTGCACATAAGAAAAATGTCCCCCCCCCTTTTTTTTAGGAATATAGGTATTAGAAAAAATAAGTAAAAGAAAGGATTATGACAAATAGACTGTTTCTAAGAAATTGTAACTGTTACATGTAAACACATCTGCTGACGGATTGTATGGGGTTTTGCATTAATTTTAAAACGATCTCTTCAGTGCTTGGGTATTTGCTCTTCCTCCCTCCCTTCGTCCTTCCCTCCTCTGTCTTTCTCCACCTCACCTTCTTTCCTTTATTTTGTTTTTGTCCTTCTGCTTTATCAGAAGATGTACAGGCAGCCAAAGGACCACATGCTAAGCTGTTTGGGTTTTGCCACATTCTGCTTTGAGTCTCTGGATAAAGAGAAGGCCTTCGAAATTGCTGACTACCCTCTGAGGTATTTTTTTAGATCTCAAAAGGATATTTTAGGATTCTGAAAGAGGAGCGTCAATGGATTCATTTGGCCAAACTCTTTTTCTAGGTTAAAAATGTAAGAGAAATTGAATTGAAGTGAATGACACGAATTGGAAAGAAGCTCCATAAATAAAATTTGGGTTTTTTTACAAAGATTTCCGTGGCTGTAGTATACTAGGAGGGACAAATTGTAGTTACAAGATTAATGGCAGCCATAAGGCCCACTCAGGCGTCTGGCAGGGCTGATGCCACATGTCACTTACAGTATGATGCAACCTGGCCTGGGGATTCTAACTGTGGCCCAGGGATTTCTCAGAGGCGAGGCCACCCCAGCACACACGCAGCTTTCATAAACCTGAGGACAAAGCTTAACCTTACAGGGATAGCTTACACAACCTTTATGAAAGAAACACCTGGTAACTCACCTGGACTGAATATTAAATAATAGCAAATAAAGGGGAAGGGCCCCCCTGAACACAGTCTCTAGATGGAGACCTTCCCGGTCAGTCTGTCCCCTGCTGCTGGCCTGCTCCCGCTCCCGCTCCCCATCTTGTAAGAGCACTGCCAGAAGAAACTGCTGGACAGGAGACAGTGTCTGAGACTTACTTGGGGGGACAATCTAGCTGAAGGAGAAGTCAGCCCTTGGAAAGCTGGTTAATGAGAGCCACTAGAGAGCCCTGGACATGACAACTGCAGTGAGGATGGGATTTGAGAGAGTAACAACACCCATTTCTATGGGAGAATCAGGAGAGAGTGAGTGGGGACTGGCTTTGATCAGGAAAGTGGGTGACAGCCATGGTGCGCTCCACAGTGAGCTTTTGTTCTGCATTCAGACCTGCTGCCACCTTTTATGTGCTCTTTGCATGTGCCTCTGCATGGAGGTTGTCACCAGGCACAATCTGCCAAGATTATTCTTAAGACTGCTCAGGCTCCTAGCAGGAGGGTGATACCGATGCAGGCTGAGGGTGGGAGACACTGCTGGCTTGAAGAGCCAACTGCCAGCTTCTACCCTGTTGTGCAAGAGAAACTCCTCCTTCCAAAAGGTCTTGGCATCAGGACCAGGACCAGGAAGGCTCAGGTGAAGCTCATCTGCAGAAAGCTGATCTGTCGTTGTAGTAGCCAATGGAGGAATTAGAAGAGCATCTTCCAGCAGACACTAGATCAGCAGTTCTCAACCTGTGGGTCGCAATCCATTTGGGGGTCCAATGATCCTTTCACAGGGGTTGCTTAAAACCATCACATATACCCCATACAAATACAGGTGTATGAAAATAATTTCATGGTTGAGGAAGTGTATTAAAGGGTCATGGCATTAGGAAGGTTGAGAACCACTGCTCTAGATGAACACCTCTGTGAAGTTACCAAGAATGCTCTTCTGCCATCTGTGTTCCTCTGCACACTCCCATGGAGACCACTTTGCTTCTCAAATGCTGAACCACCACCTATGATGCCTGCTTGGTGCTGCTGGCAGCAGCCACGAGCAACACACCCAGTCACAGGAGCTCCCCTCAGACTCGCGCTACTGTGCCTGGCTAATCGGGAGGCCCGTGAGCCATGGAAAGGATCCCCATGCTCCTTCTACTCACTGTGACAAGGCACTGCCGGTAACCACCCGGCACAGTTAAGAAAGCATTGGCAGTCTCTACAACCAGCTTGGATGAGGAAGAAGGCACCCCAGACTCCATGGAAGTCCTCAAAGAGGTACAATTGTCCCCCTTTATCTGTGGAGACGTCTTCCAAATCCCCTAGGGGTTGCCTAACGTGTACTAGTCTGTATATACTGTGCACACATTTCTCTTTCCTTTTCACAATGCTTACAGTGAGATTTGGGAGCAAAGGGAAAATTTAAAGATAGAATTTATAATTTAAAAGCAAGCAAATGTTAAATATTGGAAAAATTGCAGTCTGGACAAGTAATGAAAAAAACATGTTAGGGTGTGTCTGAGCAAACCCTTGTAAAGAGATTAGCTGGGCAGGAAGGGAGCCAGGTGCTACTCCTCCGACAATGGGGAAAGGCCCTGAAGGCCTTCAGAGAGCTGAATGCTGCCCCGTCCCCCACAGGCCCAGCAGATCTAGGAGAGCAGAATGGTTTAGAACAGCGGTTCTCAACCTTCCTGATGCCTTCTAATGCCGTGACCCTTTAATACAGTTCCTCATGTTGTGGTGACCCCCAACCATAAAATTATTTTCTTTGCTATTTCATAACTGTAGTTTTGCTACTATTATGAATCATAATGTAAATATCTGATATGCCAAATGCGTTTTCATTGTTACAAAGGGGTCATGATCCACAGGTTGAGAACTGCTGGTTTAGAAGGTCGGGCCTGGGGTATCCTACACAGGCTGGCTGCCCAGGGTGCCATGGGATTCTGTTACTTACATCCCAGTATAATGTTCCTCAGCCACCCCAGCTGTGACTCAAATGGCCCCAGGTATGGCTTGACCCAAAATTCTGAAAGATGCAAGGCAAAACCTTGGCACCATCCACATGGTGCTAATTCTGCAGCCTTTACCTGGATTCCAAACAATGTACTGAATAGCCCGGGAGCCTAGGAAGAGACTTATTACAGGGGCAGGGGCAGGGCCATTGCAGAAAATCCCAACCAGGGCAATGCCTAACAGAAATGTGGGTTTGGAGCTGAAGCAGAGAGTGTCTGCCAGGGCACTGCTGGGTGGAGCTGCAGGGATGAGACAGCCTTTCAGGTACAGAACTATATAGAGCTACAAGTGTGCAACGCCAGCTGGGATTGCTGCAGTCATGAGACTCTGATCCCAGAGAGCTAACATATGGGTTTGCTATGGCCTTGTTAGAGTCATTGCCCACTGCTCAAGAGGAAGCCAATACACTGAGACAGCAGGGATTGTAGCCAAGAAAGAGTTTGGTATCATAGGGAAGAAATGGGAGGAAGTTCTTAAGTCCATCTCCCCAAGAATTTGGAAGAAAGGACTTTTAAAGATAGTTTAGTGGGTAAAGGGCCAACCAATTGGGTCTGCTGATTGGCTAGGTTCTGGGAGGAATCATGGGTGTGTAGAAATTGTTTTCTTTGCTGAGTCAGGTGAGGGTCGCAAGACAAGTTGAGTCAGTTCCTTGGTATGGGCCACTGGTCTGGGTGGGTCAGTTGATCTATCAGAATGCAGACCCAGAAGATATCTCAAAAACTAGCCTTGGGTTTCCGAAGAGTGATGTAATCTACGGGAGCAATGAAGAAAGATGAGAATCTTTATGACTATCAATTATACAACTCCCGAGTAGTAAGCAATTATAGGAAAGCAAGCAAGGGAACAATGGCATATATATAAAATGTCCCTTATCACAGTTCCTGCTTTGTGGTTTTTTTATTAATTTTATAAAGGGTGGTTTCAGACTAAACTCAGCAAAGCCATAGAGGTGAGATTGCCTGAGGCATTGGGGGCCTAACCCCACACCAGTGTGCAAAATATGCCAGACGTGGAGTCACAGGAAATTGTTTTCCAGTCTTAAAATTTAATACCTGTCCCGCTAGGGTAGATACTGCTTTGGGATGATTACTCCTTTTCTTCCCTACGTCTTCCTTGTGAAATGTGAATGTGTACTCTATGCCTGTCCCACCGTTGAATCTTGGAAGTAGGTGACTTGCTTTGATTTCATAGGTGCTCAGATGAGACCTTGGACTTTGAACTTTTTAGTTGGTGATGGAACAAGTTAAGACTTTGGGGAATATTAAAGTGGAATAATTGTGTTTTACATATAAGAAGAATGCGAGTTCTGGGGCCCTGGGGTGGAATGCTATAGTTTAAGTAAGTTCTGTCCCCTCTGAAACTCATGTTGAAATTGGATTGCCATCGTGGTGGTATTGGAAGGAGGGGCATAAGGGGAGGTGTTTGGGTCATGGGGGTGGATCTCTCATGAATAGATTAATGCTGTCTTGCAGGAGTTCTCGCTCTTGAGGGCCTGGGGACTGATTAGTTAGTGTGAGAGCTGTTTGTTACAAGTGAGTTTTCTCCTTGTGTTTGCTTTCTTTTGCACTGTTTCTGCAGCCAGAACTTCCTGGAAACACTTGGAGACTCGGTTGCATTGCATGTTGCAACCATCCAGGATGGACAAGACCTGAAACTATGGCTTGATTGGACCATCTCTCAGATCAAGCTTTTGTGTCTACATCATCACTTCCAGTGCACCCAGTGTCTCCAGACCTCACTGCTCCATTCTGAGTCTTCCTGGTCCTCCTGTCCCATTCTCACCTGCCATTGCTCTGCAATCAAGCAACTCCAAGCCTGCTGCCGCCAAGTTCATTCAACTCCGTCTTCATCCCCTGAAGCCATCTTCCCAGCACCAGCACGCCCACTGCCTTTCACTGCTCCAGGTGGCCTGACATTCCACATTCAACTGTTGCTTCTCCAGACCTGTTCACTGATTACTTTGTACTGAGGTCATTGATAAGAGGGACCACCACAAGGTCTTTTGAGCCATCCACTGAGCAGCCAAACCTTCTGGCTTGCTGGGCATGCCTTCACCAACCTTTTGCCACTCACTCACCTTTGACAATCAAGCCCCGGTTAATACCTGTCAATTGCCCTCCCCTTGCTATTGTTGAGACTGCCTGAGATCGCAGCTGAACCCTGCTCTCATTAGCTGCCCTAATTGCTCAACTGGATGCTGGACTTAACTACACCTCCCTCTATAACTTTTCTGTGATGCAGTTTGGTTCCCACCAGATTATTCAAGGATGCCACTAATTCCTGCCCCTCCCACAGGATGTGCTCGTGGGGCACCTGGACTTGCTCACTGGGCATCTCTCAGATGAGAGATCTGATGTCCCTAAGGGAGGGTATTCCTATTCTGGTGACTCTTCTTTACCCCTGTCTACAGTCTTGATCACCCCCTTAGATTTCTTATACCTTGGTATGGCTGGAAATCCCACTAGTGTTCTGGCTGCCCTGCCTCTGTCTCTCATCCCTGTCCTGCCTCTCAATGCCATAATATATAGTAGGGGAAGTTGTGGCAGCCATCTTACTAAAGAAATTATTCTCTTTGTATTGAAGATTTGGGAATATAGAATAGATTACTTTTTCTTTTCTTTCTTTCTTTTTTTTGCAGTTTTTTGGCCAGGGCTGGGTTTGAACCTACCACCCCTGGTATATGAGGCTGGCACCCTACTCCTTTGATCCACAGGTGCTGCCCTTTTCTTTTCTTTTCTTTCTTTCTTTCTTTCTTTCTTTTTTTTTTTTGAGACAGAGTCTCACTCTGTTGCCCTGGGTAGAGTGCTGTGTTGTCCTAGCTCATAGCAATCTCAGTCTCTTGGGCTCAAGAGATCCTCTTGCCTCAGCTTCCCAAGTAGCTGAAACTAAAGGTGCCCATCATCATTCCCAGCTAGGTTTTTCCCTAGTTTTAGTAGAGATGGAGGTCCTTGCTCTTGCTCAGGCTGGTCTTGAACTCCTGAGCTCAGGTAATCCACCTGCCTCTGCCTCCCAGTGTGCTAGGATTACAGGTGTGAGCCACTGTGCCTGGCCTTATAGAATAGATTTCTAAAGCTGTGTCAAGAGCCCTGAAATATTCTGAGATGCGATTTCTAAGAAAATACAATACAGTAGACCCTCCATAGTTGACTACCTCCCTACATTAACCACTTTCTTAAGTTGACCTAATTTTCAGAGACTGGACATGCACCACATGTACAAATCAGTATAGTAGACCAGTTCCTTTTGTTGACCACCTCCATTTGTTCACCATTTTGTTATAGTCCCTTGAGTGATTAACTTTACAAAGGTTCTCCTCTATTTTGCGTAAGAAAGAGATTGGCTTTAATCTAGAAATGATAATACAAGCAGCTGGAGAATAAAAAATTATTCATTCTAAATGGCTCGTAATTAAAAAGAAAAAAGAAAGGATTTTAGGTTAGGCATAATCTGCACATTAGAGGACCAGTGTGGATGAATAGCTTGCTCAGAACCCCAAATTTCCCCTTCTTATTTAATTGCCTTTGTTTTCCTTTCCGGTCTGGTTGTCCTTGGTGCTTCATCACTGAGTGATGCATTGTCTGAGTGCATTGTCTAATGATCTAACAGTTGTTACTTTAATATTCATTGTTAAAATTAAAAAAAAAATCTTTTGCAAGCACTTTTGTGTTTAGTTTCAGTTTATGTGAGATCAACTTATTTTAAATTAAAAGTTTATAAAACTTTCATTTCTTTACTCTGAAACAGATGTACTAAAATTCCATTGCCCTGTATTTAAAAGGCTCATATAAACAGACTACTAAAATACTACCATATTAAAAATAATATGACTGCAAGAGAATGTTACCGACAACTGAGCCAAAGTGGGTATGGAGAGGTGCTCAAGTTGTACCAAGGTACATATTTGTCAAGACAATGTACTCTCGGACCTTCCTGATGAGATAAATTACTCTTTGTCCTCATAATTAAAATCAAGTGAAACATGGACGTAATTTTAAGGAATTTTAATTTTAAGGAAAAGCTAGTTGGTGATGTGGAGAGGGATAGGAACCTCAGGAGACAGCACCTGTGTTTCCCTTAGCTTGGTCCTGGCATGTGGGGTGTGGTACAAGTTATTTATTACTAATAGTAAAAGCACTAAAATTCTACTTTCTAAAAATACACAGATTTCAGTGTAGTCAGAATTATCTCTATGATAGCATTTATCTCATGTTCTTACAAGTATGCTTCTTGAGCGAGAAAGATTGACATTAGAGCAAGCAGCATGGAATGCCATATTATCGATAACCTGTGTATCAGTGTCCCCAGAAGCACTGTGGAGAGCAAGCCTACCTGAAATACAACCAATGTAAGTGGCAACTAAAAATGATTACCATGTTTTACTTACAGGAAGAATGTATTTGAGTTCTGTAAAAATTGTGGTACTCCAGTAACAGTGCCACTTGTGAGATTATGATCATGATATGCTATGAAAAATGTTGAGGGTGAAAAAGTGAGACTCAGTCTCTAAAAAAAAAAAAAGAAAGATTTTTTTTTAAATATCATGAAGTAATTCAAATAAAATGAAAGCTCAGAAAATTGAATAGTTGTTTAGCCATCTCAAATTTCAAATGATATGTATTCACAAGAAATAAGCAGAAAGAGTAACCAAGGATGAGTATAGAAATGTAGCAAATCTTTATAAAAATGTTATAAGGTAAGACCCAAACGAATGGAGGGCTGGGGAAAAAAGCAGTGGGGGAAAAGGGAAATGAAAGGCTTTTGTAAGGCTTTTTTTTTTTTTTAGTCAAAAAGAACAAGGAAGGGAGAGTGATAAGTGCAAGATGGTGAATACGAGGTCCTAGCTTCCTGTCCCCAACAGAAAGTCAACTAACAACTATTTCACAAAAAAGAACACCTTTATGAAAACTCTGCAACTTGGGAATGAGCCTGACACTAATGTGGACCACAGAATTGAATAAAAACCACATTAGAAGGGTCCTAGGAATAACCTTCTTTTCACTAACACATTGTCCCTGCTTGTCTCCCAAAGCTCACACAAATAGGATTACTTTGCACATATGGTTTTTGCTCAGAAAAAGAACCAGCTATGGACATCCAGCTTCCCTCACATCCTGAGATATACCCCAAGAAGCCCACTGTAGTCTTGCTTCATGGAGCACATTGGACCAATGGCGTGGCTAGACTGCCTGGGGTCAGGTAGAAACAAAGACAGGAGGTGGATCTCACAGTGACCTTGGTGGTAGCTCTGTGTTCCTGCCAGGTATGCTACCTGATCAGCGATACCAGGCAATAGCATAGCGTACCTGCAAACCCAAGCTGGTATGTTCAGAAGAATTGTGGGAGGTTCAACCTGGATCGCATCTCCAGATGTCCAGAATCCATGCCTAGTCTCAGAGCCCACTCCAAAGCTCTGTGTAGTTAGAGAGATACCCACCACAATGTATTTCTGCAGAGCACCAGGCCTATACATTCTTGACATGGGAGGCCAAAAAGTGGTTTGGCCCAGTCCCAGAGCCCACTCCAAGGCCCTACTCAGGCAGGGAGGCAAGCCTCAACTATACATTTCTATGGTGTGTAAACTCAGGTTCCATTTGTCAAACAGTGATTCTAACATCAAAACCCAATCTGCAGCCCTGCTCAGCTGCAGAACTCAAACAGTATAGTACTGCCTGGGGAAGGAATAATAGATCCTGGGACCCGGCCTGATCAGAGATCATATATTGCCCAGTATTTATTATTATTATTTTTTTTATTAAATCATAACAGTGTACATTAATACTATCATGGGGTACAGTGTACTGTTTCTGTATACAATTTGAGATACTTTCATCCAACTGGTTAACATAGCCTTCATGTCTTTTTCTTAGTTATGGTGTTAAGACATTTATATTCTACATTTAGAGAGATTTACATGTACCCTTATAGGATGAACCATAGGTGTTATTCCGCCAATCACCCTCCCTCCACCCCGCCTCCACCCCTCCCCTCTTCCCATGTTCCTGGGCTAAAATTGGGCTATTGCTTTCCTATGAAAGCTGTAAATTAGTTTCATAGTAGGGCTGAGTACATTGGATACTTTTTCTTCCATTCTTGGGATACTTTGCTAAGAAGAATATTTTTCAGCTCCATCCATGTAAACATGAAGGAGGTAAAGTCTCCATCTTTCTTAATGGCTGCATAGTATTCCATGGTGTACATATACCACAATTTATTGATCCATTCATGGATCGATGGGCTCTTGGGCTTCTTCTATGACCTAGCAATTATGAATTGTATTGCCCAGTCTTTGTATCTACCTGATAGAGAGCCAAGCCAGTGGTTACACTGGACAGCAGAGCTCAGTCAGCAGACCCACACAACCTCAGAAACAGCCAACTAGAGAATCTGACCTATCCAGAATCATAGGCTAGGTTAAGTAGAGAAGGTCTAAGTCTGCAAAAGAACACCTGGAAAGGCTGGAAGAGGTGGCTGTCTTCTCAAATACACAGACACAAATTCATTGACACAGGGATTATGAAGAATCAGGGAATTGTGACATCACCAAAAGAAACTGATAAAACTCCAATAATAGACTGTAAAGAAAGAAAAATTTATGTATATACAAGGACTGATAAGGAATTAAAAATATCCTTTTAATGAAGTTCAGTGAATTTCAAGAATATATACATAGAAAATTAAATGAAAATTTGGAGAATAATACATAAAGAAAATGAGAAATTTGACAAAGAAATAGAAGGTCAAAAAAGAAACGGAAATTCTTAGAAATGAAGAATACAGTGACTGAACTGAAAATTCAGTAGAAAGCATCATCAGCAAGATGATGAGAAAGATTCAGTGAGCTCAAAGACTGAATATTTGAAATTATTCAAAAGAAGAAAAAGAATAAATTATTTCTGCAGGAATTATGTGACAACATCAAGAGAGCTAACATAAAAAAATGGAGAGAGAGAAAAGTAACATACACATAATAGTTCAAGAAGAGAGAGAGAAAGCATAGAAAGCATATTTATATGAATAATATGGCTAAAAACTTAACAAATTTGAGGAAAGATATCTACATTCAGATACAAGAACTACAAAGGTCTCCAATTAACTCCAACCCAAAGAGGCGTTCACCAGGACACATACAAGGTATTACAGTTAAGTTTGTGAACTCATCCTATAAAAGGTGCTATACACTTCATTGCAGAATATCACTACTGTCATCTTCAAAGTACTCCCCTTGGGAAGCTATGCACTGATGCCAATGCCTAGTCCACCCTGCAAAGCAATGTTAGAACTCTTTTTCTGGATGGCCATCAGAGCCATCGTTGTTTTATCCTGGATATTTGGAATGTCATTTAAATGTCTTCCTTTTAATATTTCCTTTTTCTTTATCTTTGGGTAAAGAAAAAAAATCACTGGGGGAACAGATCAGGTAAATAGGGAAGGTATTCCAATACAGCTATTTGTTTATTAGCTAAAAACTCTGTCACAAAAATGTTGTGTGAGCTGGGGCATTGTCGTGATGCAAGAGCCATGAATTGTTGGCAAGTGTTCAGGTAGTTTTCATCTAGGTTTTTCATGCAGCTTTTTCAGCATTTTCAAATAAAAACTTGGGCTTGGTGTCTGTAGCTTAGTGGTTAGGATGTCAGCCACAAGCATCGGGGCTGGTGGGTTCGAACTTGGCCAGGGCCTGCTAAACAACAGTGACAATAATAACAACAACAACAAAAAAAAAATAGCCGGATGTTGTGGCAGGTACCTGGAGTCCCAGCTACTGGGAGGCTGAGGCAAGAGAATCACATAAGCCCAAGAGTTTGAGGTTGTTGTGAGCTATGACATGATGGCACTGTACTAAGGACGACATAGTGAGACTGTCTCAAAAAAAACAAAAACAAAATAGTAAACCTGGTTAACTGTCTTTCCAGTTGGTACAAATTTATAATGAACAATCTCTCTGATACCAAAAAAGGCAAGCAACGTTGTTTTGACTCTTGCTTTGGACTGACAGAACTGTTTTGGTTGTGCAGAGTTGGCTGACTTCCACTGTGCACTTGGATGCTTTGTTTCAGAGTTGTATGACATACCCATGTTTCATCACCAGTGATAACATGGTTCAAAACATCATTTTGCCTCTCCAAAAAGTCTTGATAAACTTTGACTCTCCTTTGCTTTTGTTCATTGGTGAGCTCCTTTAGGACCACTTTTGTACACACATTTCTTAGGCCAAGATTTTCATTCAAGATTTTCCTGTTCATTTATTGATGTTTACTTTGTCTGCTATGCTTCTTACAGTCGGCTGATATTTTGACATGAAATTTAACAAATTTTGACAATGTTTTCATCAGTTCAACTTGTTACTGGCCACCCTGACCATGGCCAGTGATGTTTCACTTACTTAGCAGACCCTGGCTGGGTTCAAACCCACAAGCCCCAGTGCCTGTGGCTGGTGCCCTAACCATTGATCTTTCACTTCTCCCAGAAAAATGTTACTAGGCTTTCACTTCTCCCAGAACGTTTATGCTATTTGTACACTGCCCTTTTCTTCAAGGCATTTTCCCCGTAAACTTGGAGTAATTTGTCCCTGGCTTCCACTTTTGCCAAGTCCAACAAGAAATTTAATGTTTGTTGATTATAACCATTCTATGAATCGTTATGTAATTGCTAAAATTTTATGCTAGCATTAAGTTACTTTAATTTAAGTAGACCAAGGAGGACACGCATCCCTCTGGGCTCTACATTAATAACCATCTCTACAGGCTCGGGCTTAATTTTGGGTACCAAATTTAAATAAGGACCTTGATAAACAAGAATATCCAAAGGCAGGCAATTAAGATTAGCAAGCTTCTAGAAACTTTAGGACCTAGGGCAGAAACTGTGGCTTAGTGCAGCAAATGGCTCTAACTGTTGCCCTTGGGGACTGTTCCAAGTCTGCTTAGATTGTTAAAACCGAGATTACTCTGCATGTAGAAATTTGGATTTAGCAAGATGGACTTTTGGATACTGCATCTTGACACTCAGCCTGGAGAATGATACAGGTGATGTAATGACTTTGAGAAACAGTGTTCTATAAACCGATGTTAGAAGCAGCATTGGGATTACAAACAAGCTGAGTGGCTTCACTTTTTATTTTTTAATTTTTTTTGCAGTTTTTGGCCGGGGCTGGGTTTGAACCTGCCACCGCCGGCATATGGGGCCAGCACCCTACCCCTTTGAGCTACAGGCACCACCCGGGGCTTCACTTTTTAAAAAAATTCCAATTTGGGGTTTATTTTTGGTAACAATCAGACTTAGAAAACAGTAGAGTAAGTAATATTAAAATAATATTACTGAGGACATCCATGGATATTCCAGGAGTTAGGGGTGAGGTAGAAGAGACACAGAAGGACGTTGTAAACTAAAAATCTCCTGGTTAATCACTTGGAATCCATCGGAAAAAAAAGGAAAAATTATTTTCTGTGGCTCAAGGAGTAGGCCGCTGGCCCCATATACCAGGGTGGCGGGTTCAAGCTCGGCCCTGGCCAAAACTGCAAAGAAAACATTATTAAAAGTTTATTTATTGATTTTGATGGAAAGATAATGCTAATATTATGTTGATAACTACATTTTATTGTTTAATTAATAATAAAGTTGGGGAGGGCACTTACCTACATATGAAAGCATATTAATATGCTTTTATGGATGCATTTGTACTATGCATTCAAAAATTAAAATTGAGACCTTGAGTATGGGAAAGTAAAAATTAGAACTATGTAAACATAAACAAATGAGCTCCAACTGTATTTTCAATTTATAATATATCCATATCAAGGAGGGAAAGAAGAAATAATCCAAATAACTTGGTTTCTTTTTTTAAATAAAAAAATTTTATTTTGTAGATTCATATAAAATTGTTGTTGGGTAGTGGTTGTGGGGCCTTGTTCTAGACTGGCCAGGGTGAAAGTCTAGGCTCTCACTCAGCTCTTGTAGGCATGGGGTGGGGATGGTACCCCGGGTTTTCCTATGGTCTTCGGAGTAGAGCAGTTATTGTCCAAAAGCTTTCTGTCTTGCTAGGCCTCTCCTTTCCTAGTCCTTTGGCTGCAGGACTGGTGTTTTTGTCTGTGTGTGTTAGCACAGCTCACAGCAACCTCAAATTCTTGGGCTCAATTAGTTCTCTTGCCTCAGCCACCCCAGTAGCTGGGACTACAGGCGCTCACCACAGCACCCAGCTATTTTTAGAAATAAGGTCTCACTCTATCTCAGGCTGGTCTTGAACCTGTAAGCTCAGGCATCCACCCACCTCGGCCTCCCAGCGTGCTAGGATTATAGGTGTGAGGCACTGCGGCTGGCCTGGCCTGGCCTGTAATCTTTTAAAAATATTTAAGTTATTAAAGATATTATTAAAGAAATAATATTAAAGAAAGTATTTGAGACTGAAGGAGACTAAAGACTAAATAACAGCTAAATGTAATATGTTATCCTGGACTGAATTCTGGACTAGAGAGGAAAAAATGTAAAGAACATTATTGGGATAATGGAAAATATTAAGGTAGGAACGGCTGGTTATGTAAAGAGTTACACCGATGTTAAATTTCTTGCATTTAATAAATATACTGATATTCTATAAGAGAATAAAGTCAATAGTTATGTTCTTAGGCGATGCACACATATCATTAAAAAGTAAAAGAGCAGAGTTTATTATGATGTCTGAAACCTGTTTTCCAACATATATTTGTAGAGAGGGAGAGATTGATATTGCAAATATGGCCAAATATTCATAACTGGATTAAGAATATTCTAGAGTTGGCTTGCAAATTTTCTGTGAGTTTGAAATAATTTTAAAGTTAAAAAAACCATGAGATAGTAAATCAAAGACTAAAATAAAGATAGGAAATAAAAATCTCGCTAAAGAGCCATCTCTGACTTATAGACAGATAATGTGATAAAACAATTTCTGTTCAGGGTGGCAGTGCTTGTGATCATAATAATCTTCCCATGTTTAACCTGTGCTGGAAGAAACACTAGTACCTTAATGAACACGAGTGATTAGATCATGTTCCTTCTCTTGTTAAAGGAAAACTAACATTGAAGAAATAATTGAAAATTGAAAAATTGAAGATTGATTTAAATATTAATGCAATTAAGGTACATCTTCATTAGCTCAAGATGTGCATGTATTATTAGAATATGACTACTTTAGAGAAGCATTTTTGGTATTTGCTTAAATATGATCTGTGCCACTTAATAGCCAAAGTCTAAACACAGCAGCTGATTTTCTTTCTTCTGGACAAATGGAGCCTTTAGCCTTGGGAAATATGAACTCAACATTTACTGAATTCTCTTTTCCTTAGAACTCACTTCATCCCTCCTCCCCACACACTTCTGCCAATCCTGATATCTTTTTACCCTCAGCAGAATCTCATTTCACTCTAACAATTTGCACATTCATAAAATTGAACACCTAGGGTTTCCATTTTCAAAGCATTGCTCAGGGGGGTGTGCCCCAGCTTCTCAGCTGCTTTAAATACGATGTGTGTGTCTGTGTGCGCCTGCAAGACTGTCTGCTCCTTGATAAGCTGGCCCTGCTGTCCTCTCCTGGAGTTCAAATAGATTTCTTGATATATGGCTACAAGTTTATTGGCTGTGGGCATGTTTTAGAAACCAAACTTTCAGAAGGAACTAGCCAGGCCCGCCAGTTGCCCAAACAACATATGGTTGCTTAATAATATGTGTTAAACCACAAGGATCAAAGAAACTCTCCAAAGAAAATTCTTTTGGAGAATATAGTTTATGGCCTTGATATTCACTAATATTCTTAATGAGTCTGAGATAAAGTGTTACCTTTTTTTTAAAATTTGATAACAGGACAATAAAATGGATCAGTTATTTATCTGAGAGAACCAAGGCCTCATTACAGTCAGGATAGATGGTGTTTCTTGATTTGTTCCTTCATTCATCACTTATTCACTGGGCACGTATTTCATGTCCTTATATATAGTTAATGGAGGCTGACAAAGAAAGTAAAATAATGTTGGGCTCCTTTTAAGCCAATAACATACAATTGGTTTGGATGATAATATAAAATTTAATAATCATATACATTTTATATGGTTAATTCACAATTGTGCACAGAGAAGGAACATAGAGAAGAAGCTCAAAGAAGCATTTATTTGATTTAATCCCATAATATTAAATACAATTTTTACCAACACTCAGACATTAAACGTGTAGGCCCCAAAGTGAGGTTGGTGCAGTGCCTACTGTCTTCGAAAGGGGCTCACGTATTTTGGGGAGTGCTCAAGAACAGGCATGTGGGCTACAGTATCGCAGAGGGAAAGGATTTGTTTTGTTTTGTTTTTCCAAAATGAGAACAGCTTTATTGTGTTTGACAGTTGTAAAATCAATGCATGTATTTTTTCAGGCAATTTAGAAATGCATATAGTCAAAATTAAGTCCTTACTTGTTCTAACTGCAAATCTCCCAAATGTAACAACTATCGAAAGTTTGTATATATCTTTCCAGACCTTTAAATTGAAACTTTTTTTTTTACATTAAATGACTTGAAATTACACATATTACTCTGAAACCAGCTTTTTAAAATCAGCAATATATTAAGGGCATCATCCCATGACTACAGACAGAGATTAACCTCATCCCTCCCCAATTTTCTCAGATAAAGATGAACCACATTAATCTAGCCAAATTTCTGTTGATGAATAATGAAGTTGCTTCCATGTTTTTGATATTATAAAGAATGTTCCAGTGAATATCCTAATTTATACATCTTTGTCCACATGTCCAATTGTTTTCTCAGTATAAATTCCCAGAAATCGGATTATTGAGTCAAAGTGTATTTAGATTTGTAATATGTACTTGCAAGCTGCTCTCACCTGGAAGATCAAACCCTAATAGTGTACGAGAGTGCCTATTTCCCACACCGTCGAAACCATGGGCTTTGTCAAATCATTGCCAGTCTGATAAGTGGCAAATATTCCTTTATTCTTTTAATATGAATTTATTTTTGTTGCTGAGATTAAACATCTGTTTGTATATTTGGTTGATTTTTTGTTTTTGTTTGAGACAAGGTCTCACTCTGTTGCCTGGGCTAGTGTGCAGTGGCATCATCACAGCTCACTGAAATCTCAAACTGCACCTCATCTTCCCTAGTAGCTGGGACTACAGGCACCTGCCACCACACCGGGATAATTTTTCTATTTTTTATAGGGACAGCATCTCACTGTGTTGCTCAGGGCTGGTCTCTAATTTTTGGCATCAATTATCCTCTTGGCTTAGCCTCCCAAAGTGCTAGAATTGTACATTTTGTTTGTTTATGCTTCTCTTGTGAATTGTCTATTTTTGGACTGTACATATTTTTCTATGGGGTGGTGATCTTTGCCTTTTTAATTTGTAAGAACATTTAAGGGTAGTAATTATTTGCTATGTATATGCTGCAAGTATTCTTTCCTCATTTTTCATTTGTATTTTAGCCTTATTTGTAGTGTTATTGCATAGAGAAATTTTACATGGTTGCATAATCAAATCAGTTCACATTCACTCTTATGATTTTTGCTTTTTATTACTATGCTTGAAAGGGCTTCCTCATCCCCAAATTTCATACATACTTTCCAAATGTTCTGGACTTTTTACAGTTAACTTTTGCTTGGAAATTTCTAATCTTTTTTTTATATTAAATCATAAAGAGGTAAATCATGTGTACATTAATGTATTTATGGGGTACAATGTGCCAATTTCATATACAATTTGGAAGGCTTACATCATACTGTTTAATATATACCTCCCCTCATTTACTTAATTATTGTGTTAAGACGTTTATACTCCATACTTAATAAATCTGACATGTACCCTTGCAATATGCACCATAGGTGTGATTCCACCATTCACCCTCCCTCCATCTGACCTTCCCACTTCCCTCCCATCTTTCTCTCCTTCATCTTGGGCCATAGTTGTGATCTATTCTTCATATGAAAGTGTCAGGGGTTGTAAATTGGTTTCATAATAGTACTGAGTACATTGGATACTTTTTCCTCCATTCTTGAGATACTTTACTAAATAGGATATGTTCCAGCTCCATCCATATAAACTTAAAAGAGGTAAAGTCTTCTTCATTTTAAGGCTGCATAATGTTCCGTGGTACATATATACCACAATTTATATGAAATTTTAATCTATATATGCTGTTAAGTAGGTGGAAAATATAATGTGAAATTTAGGTAAATTAAAATTAGGCAAGTTTTGTGGATTTAAAATATATCTTTGATCTTTATACAGTGGAAAAGTCAGACTATGCATGTTTGAAATGTAATACATTTATAATAAAAATTATGAAAATTATATAACTGAAAAACTCGGATCATTTCAGCTGTCCCCAAAGTTAATTGATGATGAGGGTTACTAATTATGAGCTGTGGAACACTGAACCATGAGGAACATTCACAATTTGCCTAGGTAATCTGCATCATGGGACAGAGAATGACATATTTTGGCCTTCTAGGTGAAACAGTCTATATATCTAAAAATTACTGGGGTGGGGTATGGAGTAGGGCGCTGACCCCATATGCCAGAGGTGGTGGGTTCAAGCCCAGCCCCGGCCAAAAACTGCAAAAAAAAAAAAAAAGATGGAGACTTTATATCTTTTGTGTTGACCTGGATAAAGTTGGAGAACATCCTTTTTAGTAAAGTATCACAAGAATGGAAAAGCAAGAATCTCATGTACTCAATACCAATATGAAGCCAGTAGATGAACTAAAACATGGCCACACAAGAGAAAAACTGAATTTAATTCAAGTTGTGGGGAGGGAAGAGGAGGGATGAGGAGTGGGAAGGTGGGAGGGGGATTGATGGATTGATGTGCTCTCACCTAAGGGGCTCGATGTAAGGGTATCTGACACACTTGCTGGGTAAGGAGCACAACCACGATAGGGACCTTACCTACCAAATGCAAACATTGTCACTAAATGATTTGTCCCCTCATATGAGTCTGAAAAAAAAGAACTGATATGTCTAATAAAATTTCTCAGAGTGATTTCCCATGTGAGTGAATTTATTCCTATTAACATTATACTTTACCTTGTAAGAATCACTTTCTATTGTGATTATGTTGCAGACTCAAAGTGGAGAACTTTTGTAAGAGTTTGTAAGGCAAAATTTTAGCACAGATGTGGTCAATTTTCATTTTCCTTTTTAATAAAGCAACATAACAATATGCCAATCGTGGATGTTAGAGCCACCATTGATATACAGGCTTCCTCACTTTCACACGGGTGCCTTACTCGAAACTGTCTGTTAGTCTAGGAGAACAGAATTTGCTTAAGAATTGTGCGACTTAATGTTCAATAGAATTTTGCCCAACATAATCAGTGTAAAACAAATGCCTGCACTCCAAGGGGATCTCAGGTGAAACACATTCCCTTAAGCATCAACTGGCCATTCTTGGCACCAGGTAGTAAAGGTGATTGGGGAAATCGCTGTGGAGAGCCTTCTTTCTGTACCTAGAAATGTCACCCTTCTCAGGAATGCAATTAGCTGGGTGTTCAGGAACATAAAAAAAAGCATGTGAAATAGACTGCCATGTGCCAAAATTTTCCTTTATTCCCTTCAGAGTAAATAGCGTGTTTGTAGCAAACTGAGTAAAAGACCTATTATTGGATTTTGGTGAGCTCGGTGTTCTCTAACTCTTGATTTGGTTACTTTATAATCAGTAAATTCCAGGCAAATGTGAAGTTCAGGGTCAGTAAGTGTGAATTGCCCCCAAGCTATGTGCCATGTTGGTAAAAAAAGGAATGAGGAACCATCAAATGCAGTTTCAGCTTAAAATAAATTAATTCCAGCAAAGATCAGTTTGTTCAGATACTGTCTGGTCACCAAACTCACTCCTATGACCTTAGCCAAAGTCCTGATTTTGCTGTCAGTTGGCCTCTCCTTGTTCCTCCCATCCAAGAACAGCACGGACAGCTGTGACCCCAAGCAGGGTGTGTCTCTGGCTACGGGACGCAGATGCCACACTCTGGATTCTCTCTCATCGTGACATTTGAGGTGGAGATCCACACGCTGGCTTTGCTCCCCAGGCAGCTGGGAGGTTGTGTGGGGTCACAGGGCTGCTCTTGGGGGTGCCTCGTTTCCCTTTCTGAGTGTCCTTGTTTCCATCCAGGGTAGAAGTGAGCCGTTCTCGTTCCCCTTGGGGATTCCTCAGGTGTTTCCAAATGATCAGGCGGGCTTTTACCTTGGATGGATGCTGTATTGGGGGAATAACTTCCATGAGGAAAAGTCACCTTATATAACCCTGGCCTCATGGAGGATTTTGCTATTATTGAGTTTTTGAAAACTATCTGTCTGTGGGTCAACGTTTTGAGTTATATTGTGTGCACGTGCACGCACACACACACACACACACACTTTTCTCTGTTCCTCTGTACTTTCAACCTACTGGTCATTCACTTACTTGACAAAGGCCTACTGAGCCCTGCCATGTTCCAGGCTCTGTGTCTGTGATGACAAGATGGACAGCTAATCACATGACTTGGGAATCTGGCAGAAACATTTTGCAAGAGCTTTTGCTGAGATAATGAACGCGAAAGACAAATAAACTAGTTACCACGCAGCAATATAGTTTAGGGCCTCAAAAAAGAAAAGGGAAATGTATAATATGCATGTTCTATTCCCTCACACGCTTTCTCAGTTATGTGATTGTGAGTCATATCAGGAGGTAGTTGATGGTCTCTGGCTCAGGGACCTGGGTACTGCAGGGACAATTTTATATACACCTTCAGATAAATGCCAAGGCTATTTTAAATACTTTTCAAATCCAGAAAGTCCTATAACTTTCATGTCAATTATCAATGATATAGTCAGAGATGATTTCTAACTTTTAACTTAATTCTATGCTTTAGTACTTCCCTTAGTAAAGGCGGGAGGTAAAAATTATGTTTTTCTCCATAAACACAATAATTGTCAATTTATAGCCCCAGACTCTGTCTATGTCTATTAATTCCTGTACCATTCCATAACCCAGGTTGGCCACCCTCCCGGGGACAATGTTTTCCACCTCTCTTGGGACTCCAGGCACTTACATTTTTTTCAAAGAATAGTGAATCATAAGACCAGATGTGGTTAAGATTATTATACAGCAGGTACCAAAAATAATTGTATACATTTCAGGAAAGGAAAAAACTGTGTTAAATTTGTGACACTCAATATATGCCAATAACAAAAGATGAATACAAGTCACATTTGAGCATCTCCTGTAATTGCAGAAGTGAAACGTGACTTGAGTATTACAAATTTAATGCAGTGTTTTCCTTTCTTAAAATGTGTTTAAAGCAGCCTCCAAATATCTAATGCTTGCAACACATGAAACATTCCACATGGAAGCTTGTTTTCAATATTCATAATTGCATTACTTTTTTTTTGAGACAGAGTCCCGCTATGTCGCCCTCAGTAG
Source organism: Otolemur garnettii (assembly GCF_000181295.1). Lineage (NCBI taxonomy): Eukaryota > Metazoa > Chordata > Mammalia > Primates > Galagidae > Otolemur > Otolemur garnettii. The sequence continues at coordinate 592,974 of NW_003852524.1, forward strand.
AGTTCTGTGGCGCCACAGCTCACAGCAACCTCAAACTCTTGGGCCCAGGTGATTCTCTTGCCTCAGCCTCCCCATTAGCTAGGATCACCACAACACCCAGCTATTTTTTTCTGTTGCAGTTGTCATTGTTGCTTAGCTGGCCCAGGCTGGGTTCGAACCTGCCCCTATTGGTCTATGTAGCTCGCATTGTAACCACTGGGCTATGGGCACCAAGCCCACATTACATTGTTACTTAAACACTTATTTCAATAAGAGAGAAACATTTAGCCCTATAAAACAAATGAGCTTGATAGAAAGTGATGGGAGGTTTTGAAGAGACCCAAGTAGAGGGCCAACTACAAATATTCTCAGAAGGGATTTTAAAGGAATGCTTTAATAAATCTGCACATATACACACATACACACACAAACTAGACTGAAAGGAAACTAGTTAAGGTATAAGTGTAAATTATTAGATCAAACAGTGCTGATGAGCCCACATATCACTAACGGGCATCTACTTTAGATCATTATGCTAAGTAAACATCTATTTTCTTAGCAATTGCCCGTGGAAGGGGTCCTGTTGAAGCTTTGTGTTTCTCTTCCTATGCTGGAAATAGGTGGATGTGTGTTGGATAAAAATTAACTTGCTAATAATGAGCAACATAGAGATTTGAAATTTGAAGTCATGTATCCTCTGGCTAATACTTTTAATTGACAACTCAGTTTTTAACAGAATGGTTTTTTTTTTTTTTTGAGATAGAACCTTAAGCTGTCACCCTTGGTAGGGTGCTGTGACATCACAGCTCACAGCAACCTCCAACTCCTGGGCTTAAGTGATTCTTTTGCCTCAGCCTCCCAA
>NW_003852524.1:593915-600159 GCF_000181295.1 Otolemur garnettii
TTTTTTTTTTTTTGGTTGTAGTGGTCACTGTTGTTTGGCAGGCCCCGGCTGGATTCGAACCCGCCAGCTCTCGTGTATGTGGCTGGGGCCTTAGCTGCTTGAGCTACAGAAGCCGAGCCCAGAATGTATGTTTTTGACTCAGAATGTTCTTGACAAGAACTACTGGGACTAAGTTCTAGAATCCTTATATACAGGGTCTTGACTGCCAGACGGAATTTTTAGTAGGTTAAGTGTGGCTTTGCTAGAGGCAGGAAAACATTCAAAGGAATCTTCTTTTTAAATATTTTTCTACTAGTTTGAACACCAATGCCCAAGTCCTTGACATTTAAAGAGAAATTATTTATCAAAGCACTAGAGCTAGAGCTTTTATTAATCTGGGTTCCACTAATTAAATCTCTGTATAGTTCTTTTTTGGGTGGAATGGATTTTACTGTTGCATTGTTTATAAAGAAAAGTTTGGCTTAGCAGATTAGTATTAAAAAGTTTTCAGTGCTATTCACAATAGCAAAGATCTAGAATCAACCATGAACAAATGAATGGAAAAGGGAATATGGTAGAGATACACCACAGAATACCATTTAGCTACAAAAAAGAATGAAATCATGTTTTTTGCAGCAATTTCGGGGGAATTGGAGCCAAATATCTTAAGTGAAACAACTTAATAATAGAAAGTCAAACACCACAGGTTCTTACAAGTGGAATCTAAATGATGTGTACACCTGGACAGAGAGCATGGAGCACTAGGAGATGGGCACGTGGAATGGTGGGAGGGGAAGGAAGAGAAACTACTTAAGGGGTACAAGGGATATTATTTGAATGTTAGTTACACTAAAAACTCAGGCTTAGCCACCAGGCAATATACCCATGCAACAAAACTGCACTTGTGCCCCTCAAAATTATACAAATAACCCACAGCCAACATCATACTGAGTGAAGTAAAACTGAGAGCATTCCCATTTAGAACCAGAACCAGAGAAGAATGTCCTCTGTCACCACTACTATTCAACATAGCGCTGGACGTTCCCGCCAATGCAATTAGGAGAGAGAGGGATATTAAGGGCCTTCAAATGGGGGCAGAGGACATCAAACTCTCACTCTTTGCTGATGATACGATCTTATACTTAGAACATCCCAGAGACTCAACCATAGACTTCTGGAAGTGATCAAGAAATAGAGTAACGTTGCAGGGTATAAAATCAATATTCACAAATCAGTAGCCTTTGTATACGCCAATAACAATGAAGTAGAGAAGCAAATTGGGGACGCAATATCCTTCACAGTAGCCTCAAAGAAAAATGAAATACCTGGGAATATATCTTACAAAGGAAGTGACGGAACTCTGCGGAGGGAGCTATGAAACCCTGCAAAAAGAAATCACAGAAGATACTAACAAATGGAAGAACACACCATGCTCTGGGCTGGGAAGAATCAACATTGTTAAAATGTCTATACTACCCAAAGCAATCTACAGATTTAACACAATTCCTATTAAAATACCAACAGGAAAGAACCCTGTATAGCCAAGGCAATCCTTAGAAAGAAAAACAAATCTGGATCATCACTCTACCAGACTTCAGGTTATATTACAAGTTCATGGTGATCAAAACAGCATGGCAGGCAGGGATAAGACCTGAAATCAGGACCTGTAAAGGCTCCCCAGCTTGTTTAAATGTGCAGTCATGATTGGCAATAACTGACCTAGAGATTAACTTTTTTTACATATAAACATGAAGTATTTTTACATGGTTTTATGTACAATGAATCTTTTAAGAACATGACACCATGTACTTTATTTAGAACCATTCCAAGATTTGTTCACCATTCTGGAAAATCTACTTTCTAAAATCAATCCCAGTCAATGGTATACGGAATATTGAATATTGAGCCTGTCTATCTGTATTGGTAGCTTCAAAATTGACAGTGATTTCCCTCTGTAGGTAAGTTTTTAATACAAAGTGGGTCATCCTTTGTGTAATCACACTCAAACATTTAGATATTAATATACATGTTTTGATTTACTTTTATTTTTTATTTATAATATAATTAATAATGTTGATTTAAAAAAATATGGGTAGGAAGGATATTATCCATCAATACCATTTCATGCTATTAGTGAAGGAATTGGTTCTGATAAAGTTGAAAACGACTGAATCAGAGAATGAAGGGCAGGCAGGCACCCTCACAGGGGGTAGACCCTCGGGAGGGAGAGGACTCCAGGTTAAAGAGAACCCAGCAGGATGCTCCTTATTGGCTTTGTAAGTCTCAGTTAAAATTATAACTTTTTGCAAATATTTTTTGATGCATGCTATGCATACATATTTATGGGGTACATGTGAAATTTTGTCACATGCATAGAATGTGTAAGGGTCAAGTCAGTGTGTTTAGGGGACACATCACTGGAGCATTCATCATTTCTGTGAGTTGGGTACATTTTGAAAGCTATGATACATTGTTAACTATAGTCATCACCCTACTCTGCTATTCAACACTGTAATAACTGTAAATAACAAAAACTTAAATGTAAAAAGGAGAAAATTCACCATCTCACTACTTATTCAAATAAACTATTTCCATTTTTCTATCTTTCTTATGCACATACACAAAATACTAATACTATAATTGTAATGTAGATAAGATTTTGCATTTTTTCTATAAATATTGTGGTAAACTCCCTTTTAATGACTACATCATATTCTTTTTTTAATTTTTATTTATTTTATTTATTTATTTTTGAGACAGAGTCTCACTTTGTCACCCTCAGTAGAGTGCTATGACATCACAGCTCACAGCAACCTCTAACTTTTGGGCTTAAGCGATTTTCTTGCCTCAGTCTCCCAAGTAGCTGGGGCTACAGGTGACCACCACAATGCCAATTATTTTTTTATTGCAGTTGTCGTTGTTTGGCAGGCCTGGGCTGGATTTGAACCCACCAGTATGTGGCTGGTGCTCTTAGCCTCTGAGCTATAGGTGTCCAGCCTACATCATATTCTTACAACCCTTTCTGTAATTGTAAATGAAAACGGTCTCTAATTTTTGCATCATGAATAACATTACAATATATATTTATATGTTTATACATTGTTTCTTTTTTAGTGAAGAGATTATTCCATTAGGGAGAAATTGCCAGGAGTGAGATAACATGGTCAATGACTATGAATATTTTTATGGCTCTAAAATGTGCTGCCAAATTGCTTGCTGAAAGAGCTATACCAAACTTAAGTCAGCTTTTACTTATTTATTTATTTATTTATTTTGGAGACAGAGTCTCACTTTGTTGCCCTCAATAGAGTACTATGGTGTCATAGCTCACAGCAACTTCAAACTCTTTGGCTCAAGTGATTCTCTTGCCTCAGCCTCCCAAGTAGCTGGGACTACAGGTGCCTGCCACAACACTCGGCTATTTTTTTTTAGAGACAGGGTTTCGCTCTGGCTCAGGCTGGTCTTGAACCTGTGAGCTCAGGCAATCCACCCACTGCAGCCTTCCAAGTGCTGTCAGTTTTTAAAAGTCAGATTTATTTTTATATAAGACCAACATGGCATATTAAATTAACCACTTATCAATGGATGAAAAACAAAACATATCATTTTTTAATACACAGAGTAAGAATATAATCCAGGAATTGTGCCAAAGTCTGTCACAGTGTAAGTGGACCAGGCAATCCCAAATCTCAGTTTTATTCATTTTGGTCATAATTTTAAAGTAGATCCCCACTTCTGAAAGTTGCATGTTGGACACACCATGGCCCAAGCCTCAAATATGAAAATTCTAATTCATCTTTTTGCCACAGAGTACCTGGGAGGGCTGAGGCTTAATCTCCTGCATTTGAGGGGATTGAGAATGAAGATTACATCTGGTTATCGTACTCGTTGGAAACGATATAATTTTCTTCTTAATAAAGAAAGCAATCATACTCTATTATGTAATTTAAAAAATACTGTACACAGGAGGTTTCATCTGCTCAATGCCAGAGTTGCATTGTTTTGTTGTTCTTGGTAGAGGACAAGTTTCATGAAAGGGCAAAGGTGGATAAGTGAACACACCAAGGAAACTGGAGCCGCAGGTGACCTAAGAGCAAAAGGCCCCCTTCTGTGATGTGGGTCTAAATCAGGAGCTATCACAGGATCTGAGATCAGTGTTTTTAAAGTTATCCCAGGACATCTTTTCATCTCAGTAAAAGCGTCCACATCCCTTTGTCCCTTCATTCTCCAATATACTTAAAGTCTTTGTGTAGCATTTGGTATAACACCATGTGTTGGTTATTATACAAATGGTGCTCTCACCTTCATTCTTGGGGTTGTTTTCTTACATTCGTATTTGTCTTGAGTACTGATTTAAGCTTCCTTGATGATCAGGACCTCTATGTATTTAAATGGCTGCCTTTTTTCCATATTATCTCCAGACACGTCTTTATGGCTCACGAAGGAAGACCATTTCATTTCTCAAATAGAGTAAATTGTGGCATTCACCAGCAGTCAGAGGGACCTTGCAAGTGGGACTTTTTTTCTTAGTGGAGACATCAAAGAAGTTGGTGAAGAATAGCTGGGACCATCCACATTGTCCTGCTGGTCTCAGCAGCAGGCGTGAGGGAGGGGTGCTCCCCTTAGCATTGTAAGTGAAACATTGTTCCAGAGCCCTGGAGAGTGTAGCATAGGCTCGTCCTCTAGAGACAGATGTGAGACTTGGGGCAAAATCTTTAGCTTTTCTAAACTCAGATTTATCTTCCAAAAATGAGGTTAAGGCCTATGTTTATCGAGGCCAGAAAGAAACTTTTTTTCTTCAGTCTCCTTGCTGGTGGTGGGTCCTGAATGATGGTAAATAAAGGCGGCTGATGTTTGAAAGAACCAGGTATGCTTTTCACCTGGTCATTTTAAATTTCACCTCTGGTATTATGGAATGACTATTATACTTTGGACTCACTCACTAAGCAAACTCTAGACATGATAAAATATATGACAAGTTGAAAAGCTAAAAGGCTCACTTATGTATGTAAAAAGTTCAATTTTCTATAAAGGATCAGCAAAAACTTCAGAAATAAAATAAGTAGAAATAATTTGTAAGAGCATTTAGAAATGTAAAAAATAAAGTTAACAAAGATGTGTAAAGCTCTCTGCTAAACAGTCAAAAACATGTATGACAGAAATTAAAGAAGAGCTATATAAACGGAGAAATATATTATGTTCATTGATGGGAAATCTCAATATTGTTAAGATGTCAGGTCTTCCCAAAACTGGACTACAATTTCAAGGATATCCCAATCAAGATCCCAAAAGGAATCTTTAGTAGAAATTGCCAAGCTAATGATAAAATGTGTGTATGTATGTATGTATATATGTATATATGTATGTGTGTGTGTGTGTGTGTGTGTGTAGTACATGAATCAAAGAACTAAGAATAGCCCAAAATAGTCTTGAAAAAGATAATATATTTGAAAGATGCTCCCTTAATACATATTAAAGATTAACTATAAAGCAACGGTAACCAAGATAATGTGGTATTGGCAAAAGGTAAAAAAAAAAAAAAAAAAAAAAAAAAATCAAAGAATAAATTAACATATAGACCCAAACATAGAGGGTGATGTGATTTTTCAGTAAGCATCAATACATCAAAAGGAAAGAAAACCCACTTCATAAATGACCTGAGAATAACTGGTTATCTATCTGGGTGAAAATAAATTTATATGTACAAACATAAGCATAAAAGCTAAAACTCTAAAAGTGCCTTGAAAAACGAATATGGTATCTTTTAGTAGATGATGATTTAGTAGAGAGAAAATAAAAAATACTAACCACAAAAGGGAAAAAATTGGTGATTTGGACTTCATCCAAATTAAAATCTTCTGTTTACCAAGAGGCACTATTAAGAAAAGGCATAGACAAGCCAAAGACCAGGAGAAAATACTTCTAATATATTGATTTGATAAAGAATTTGAATCTAAACTATGCATGTAAGGACATTTTAGGAACAATAACAAGTCAAACACTGCAAAAGTCAATACAAACAAAAGTCAAAAAATGGGTAAATAATTTGAATAGATATCTTATAAAAGAGGATACATGAATAATCAATTAACATATGAAAAGATGTTTGACAACATTAACCATCAAGGAAAGGCATTAAGGCCTATGGGATAGCTCATGCCTGTAATCCCAGCATCCTGGGAGGCCAAGGCGGGTGGATTGCCTGAGCTCACAGGTTGGAGACCAGCCTGAGCTAGAGTGAGACCCTGTCTCTAAAAATAGCTGG
>NW_003852524.1:600389-617422 GCF_000181295.1 Otolemur garnettii
TGGTTAGTGAGAGCATGAAATGAAGCTGCCACTTTGGAAAACTGTTTGGCAGTTTCTCACGAAGGTAAACATACACCTACCCTATGAACTAGCAATTAGATATTAACTGAAGAGAAAAGAAAACATTAATTGAGACAAACCTGGAAGTAGTCCAAAGGTTCATCAAAAAATGAATAAACACATGGTGTTATAGTCACTAAAAGAGTTCTTCCCAGCAATGAAAAAGAATGAAGTATTAATAAGTACAACCTAGATGAGTCTCACAGAGCTATGTTAAACAAAAGAAGCCAGACACAAGATTGAACGTACTGCATGACTGCATTTATATAAAGTTCAAGGACAAAGCACATCCAGGATGAGAGAAATGAGAACAATGGTCACCAATGAGTGGGACTCACTGGGAGGAGTACAGGAGAAGTTTTGAAGACAAAGGAAATGTGCCACATTTTGGTCACATGTGTATATACACGATCAAAACTCATCAGAGGGCACACTGAGGATCTGTTAGCTTTATGTAAATTTCACTTCGATAAAAATGAAAAATTAAGGTATGTCAATTAGAAGTCAGGCTGCGAAACCAAATGAAAGCAACATAGTTTACTCTGTTTCTCTGGTATTTGACATTTTAAAAATACGTATATCGCTCAAATATTTTCTCTCCACCGATTTTATACATCTTTCCAGTTTTGAGTGGCAAACCATGATTACCTTCACCTAAACAATTTTAGGTTTTGAAGGTAGAAAAAGGGAAAGAGGATGCTGATTCTCAGTTTTATAGATACAATAAGAGCAAACAAAGACCTGTGCACGATGGTTTTCATTTTCATTAGTTCTGGGAAGTAGTGTTTAATTACACGCAGTTTACAGCATCTCCAGTTCTCTCTTCGAGGCTTCCAGTGGTTGACCTTTGATACTACTGTGCTTCCTATAGATAGAGCAGAATTGAACGTTAAGGGAAAGATTGTATCGGGCATGATAGAAAAGCCAGAGTTCTTTCCCTAAACCTTGACATATTTAGAAATTAAACTGCCCCGGAGAATGATAAAAGGGCTTGCTAAGATGATGTAAGTAAATGCAATGCAGTTTAAAGTGAGAGGTTTAGTTTTCAGATTTAAGCTTTGGTGCTCCATCATAGAATTATAAATTATATATTATTGATGGTTATACTCTTCCCTTTTATACTCCCAGTTCCTGGAAGCTTGTTTCTTCCTCTTGGTCTGAGCAACCTTTGTAGGTAACTGGGATGGACTTAGCCAAATAATAAACCCTGGGCAGGATTCTTCTTTTACTTTTTACCAAGTACCTTAAAAAATCTGATATCATCAACTAGAAACATGGCATTATTTAATCTGTGGAATTTTAATGGAATAAAGACCTCCTTCCTTTTTTTCTAAATGTATAGACTGCTTTTAAGCTTATAGAAACATTAAGTAGAAAGTACAAAGAATCCCCAAATAACCAACCCTCCATCTACGCCATCCTAGTTTTTCCTGTTATTCACATCTTGCGTTAGTGTGGCCTATTTGTTACACTTGATGAGCCAATATTGACACACTATTATTCAGTAAAGGCCATAGTTTACATTGCAGTTCACCACTGTCTACTCTACGGGTTTGGATTTTGATACATTCCACCTATCCACTGTCAACCATATCATTTAGAGTCTTTCACTCCCTTAAAAATCCTCTGTGTTCCACCTATTCACCGCTCCCTTCCTCCTCCTTAAACCCGGACAACCACTGGTCTTTGAACTGTCTCCTTAGTCCTGCCTTTTCCAGATTGTGATATAGTTTGATCTGGGTGGTATGTAGCTTTTCAAACTGGCTTCTTTCACTGAGAAGTATGTATTTATTGTTTCTCAGTATGTTTTGTGGCTTGATGACATTTCTTTATATGAACAATATTCCATTGTCTGGATATACCACACTTTGTTTTTCCATTCATCTAAGGTGGTGATTTTCAACCGGTGTGCTGTGGCACGCTGGTGTGCCATGACAGGATTTTAGGAGTGCCACGAACATTTTTAAAGATCATTAATTAAATTATTTTTAAAAGAAGTTCAAAGCACAGTAAGTATATTTTTTTAACTCTTTTTTTTTTTGATCAACATAATTTCAGTGTGCTGTGAAAATTTAACTATAGGTTCAAGTGTTCCATGAGATTAAAAAAGGTTGAATAACACTAATTTAAGGCCATCTTGGTTGTTTCCAAGTTTTGGCAGTTATGAATAAAGCTGATATAAACATTCCTGAGCAGTGGGTTTTGGTGTGGTCATAAGTTTCCAATTCATCTAAGGTAAATACCAAGGAACATAGTTCCTTCTTGTCAATAAAACTTTTAGCACAGTGGTTATGGCGCCAGCCACAGGCTGGCGGGTTCGAACCTGGCCCGGGGCTGCTAAACAGCAATGACAACTGCAACAAAAAGTACCTGGGCATTGTGGCAGGTGCCCATAGTCCCAGCTACTTGGAGCGCTGAGGCAAGAGAATCTCATAAGCCCAAGAATTTGAGGTTGCTGTGAGCTGTGTCACCACAGCACTCTACCGAGGGCGACATAATGAGAAAACATTATGTCTCAAAACAGAAAAAAAAAAAACAAAACTTTTTTATCTGGTATTCACATTCTGCCCCTCCCAATTTCTTTCTCCTAATACACTTCCAGTTTCTGCCACTAAGGAGTCGCATAGAACGTCAAACACATTCAACCACTATGTGAAAAATGAGAAAGTGTTTTCAATTCTTGTAGGAGCTTCCCTGATACACTGATGCTCTTGATAGAGGTGGGACATGAAATAGCCTGTGTACTGTTGCTGCAGGTGAATGTTAAGTGCTACTAGTCACTGCCCCCGAAACATACTGCCTGTGGCTTCTGGTTCCTGCAGTCACATCCATGTGGGCAGCATACGTTTTGCTCTCCCTTTGATGATACCCCAGTCCGTTTATTTTAATCACTGTCTGAAGAGGAGAGCATGGTGACTGCAGAGTCTGTAGCCTCTGTAAATGAGTGTGATCTTGGGGAAATGACTTGGCCTTTTTGATCTTCACTGTCCTCATTCATGATACGGGGTAATAATATCCACTTTGTAAGGCAGTGTTGAGGCTGAGGGTGATGTGAAGAAAGCATTGCTTCCCATATGCCTGGCACACAGGAAGCCGCCTGCCAGTGGCGTGGTGGTGGTGATAATTATTAAGAGCTGTTCAGAACAGCCAGCACATAACCAGGAGAACTAGGTGCTTTGTGTTTCACTGGGGAAACTCAATCTGAACAGTGAGAATAATGAACAACACACATACGTCTATGTTCCAATAGCCGTCTTCTCCTGGCCACTGCTGCCCACTTGCACTCAAAGGCGTTCAGAGCTTTGTCCTCACCACCCATGTTTAATTCTCTTACTGAGCCACCAGAAGCGTTTCTCCCCATCCAGTTGTGTTCCCTCCTGATCTAAGGAACTGATAAATAAGCAATTTTTTTTTTTTGGTCCATTCCTGTTCTACATCCTATTGTCAGATGCCCTTTCTCCTTCCCCATGCCCAAATGAGGCTTCCTAATTGCCCCACAAAGTTTCATTCACTGCCTGCTGCAGTCCCCAGAGTTCATTACAGCTGCCCCGTCTTTCCTGATGCCCCCAGAATACTCGGTGCCTGGCCGTTCATTAGCTCCCACTCACACGCCCTTCTTTGTTGGTGCTGCTAATCAGCCTCGGCAAGCTCTGGGAGTTAAGGACCAGGCCTTTTGTTCGCTGCCCTATCATGTATAGCTGCTTAATTAATTGATGAATTCGTTGGGTTTTGACTCAATTCCAGAACCCAAAACATATTTGGCAGCTCAAACCTGTAAGGTTATAATGGGTTTCTTGTCAATTTTGAGCAATGTCCATTTGCCCAGGAAAGATTCAGTTTTATCTTGGAGTAAGAATACAGATTTATTAAATATTTCTGGAAACCCCTTCTAGCTGGGTGCCTCTTACTGGGTGACTCTGTTTTGCCATCTGGGCAACCGCAGGTTGTCTGTGGATCAGCCGGGACTGCTGTTTGACATCAGCTATCAGCTGTGGTATCCAGCCTTCTGTTGGCGCCACCATTTCCCTGGGGGCTCAAGGTTAGCAGCCTTGACAACATGAGCTCAGGTGACACCTAATTAAGTAAGAAAACCTTTTTACAGCCGAAGATAATATAAGAAATTCCAACTCCACACAGTAGAGAGATGTGGGTTATTTCATCTTTGCGTTCCTATTATTCTTGTCACTCTGCTCCACTGGCACAGGCTGACGCTCGGCTGTCCCCCGGCTGTCCCCTGAGCCCCTTCTGCTGCTGTCCCCTGTGACACTGGCAATGTGCTCTGCTGAGGGAGTTGCTTAGGAACAAAGTTAGCAACTGAACAGTCAGTTCAGGTTATTCATAGAACACTCATTACCAGTCCTGAGTCTGAGTGAGTCCAAAAAGCAGAGGAATATTCCATATAGCCACCCGTAGTATTTCTCCTGCCTCCCCTCCCCCCAGGGAATGTTTCTCCTAGAAGGGGTCAGAGCTGCCTGGCACAGGCTGGCTGAAATCAGAGAAATCCTGGTGTTAGCCTGGATTCAGAAAAGTGGCCTGGCCTCTGAAGAATAATTGGGACATAATTAAATACAAGGAAAGGCTTAGAGTTCTGCTCCCCTCCCTAATGGGTATTCACTAGCGGGATGGTTATTTTTTTGCCTCCTGCTTTATCTACATTTTGACTAGCCCTTGGAACATTACCTCGGGGCAATGTAAATGAAAGTCTATTTTCCAGGATGGAATAAACTGGCAGAAATTTCCATTGTTCATCGAATCTGGTGTAAACCGTTTTGCCTGAGCTGGATATTTCTGGGCCCTGGGCGTTTTCTTGAAGAAAAAGTCACGATTGGGCCAAGAGATCAAAGAGCAGCTAATGGCTTGGTCAAGCTCTCATTCTGTGTCACCGAGATGTGAGCAGATAGCCTAAGGTATCTGAGAAGGAGTAGCGCTCAGCGGTGCCGCTTTCCAATGCTCCCAGCTTTTGTACTATTAGCTTATTTTTTTCCAATCCGCTCTGTAATAACAATCCACTCTTGCCCGGCACTTCTGGCCCCTTGCAGTGTTTTGTCATGCTCATGCTGAAAGAAAAGTTGTCTGTGCAGACTGTATCTTTGCGTTTTGGCTTCAGGGATTTCCCTTTGATTTGGAAAGAATCTTTCAAATTCCGCTATAAAATATACGGGGGGGGGGGGGGAAGACTAAGCCCCAGGAATGTGCCCTGGTGTTGACATTTCTGTCCAATAATGAGCTGAAGGCAAATTATCTTTAGTATCGCTCACGTGAATGATCAACTATGATAAATCCAAATTATCAGTGGTGGCTTGTCACTGATTTATACCACAGGATTCGCTTTTGTCTCCATTCCTCAAGATACAAAGACAGAAGCCATGTTCAGCAGGTGCCTCCAGCAGATCCCTCACTCCTGCAGAGCCTCCTCACGCTCTCTCCCTGCTCTGCCGGGGATATTTATGGTGAGTAGCCGGTTATCTCCTCTTTGGCAGCCGGCCGGGCTTTCCTGTGCCGGGCAAGTGCCCACGTTCGCATTTGCAGACAGAGGCTCACTCCAGTGTCGCTGAAGGAAAGGAGGCGGGGCCAAGGGAGCTTTAAAAGGGAAAGGGGAGTCATTCCACCTTTCAAAAAGAGAAACTATGTTTGGGGAAGAATCATTGATATCTACATATTTCTTCCTTCAGAGGCGTCTAAGGGTTGCGGCTGGAACTTCCTATTAATTCTTTCCTTTTTCTTCCTCTAAGCCTTTGCCTCCCTCGGCCTGTCTGCAGCAGTGAAGGCAGCCGCGGGCCAGGCTGGTAAACTCTGTGAAGTTTGTCACAAGGGTGTCAGGTATTCCTTAATCTGCTTCCAAAGAAAACTTCAAAAAATCTTTCCTGCAGCGTCCCTTTTGGGCCGTCCTCAGAAGCTCTGGGAGGGGAACAGGGAGCCGGAGGGCAGCAGACAGCAGCAGAGTAGATGGCCCGGGGCCGGGGGCCAGCCTAGGTGGCCACACCTGCACCTTGCCTGGGCTATGCTCCCGCAAAGTCAAGTCGTTTTCTACTGAATGCTCAAACCCCTTGCAGTTATGCCGCTCCTACTGACCCTTTTCCTGCCAGTAGTTTTTAGATTTAGTTTTGTGAGCCTCTCGGCACTGAAGCACGGGAGCTGTCCTGAAGGGACGCAGCCTGGAAACAGGAATTCTACTTGTGCGGGTAAGTAATCCCCAGAAAATGTTTTCACTGCCCCCAGGGGACTGCCCTCAGATACCTGTTCATCCAGTGATATAGATTTTTTTCTTTCTGATTTGTCTTTGGGTGTGTATATTTGCTCAATTTTTCTTTTCTGATGCATGTTTGTTTTTTTACTGGCCATTAGAGCTAGTCTGCTACCAAGTATAAAAATCCAGGCTCTCAAACTGTTCTTCTGTGTGTGTGCATACGTCTGACTTTAAAGTAGCTGAATGTTGTTTTTTACAGAAACCTTACTTTTTATTCTGACAGGAGGAGTAACTAACACTTAGTTGAATGGCTTTTTCTTAGAAATTAGGGAAACAGATGGTTTTTTGTTTGCTTATTTTTTGGAAATTGTCTCTCTATTGAAGCCATAAGAAAATCCTTCTTTCTGAGAACTTTGTGTAAGAATTCAGCAGTTGCTAAAAATCAGTGAAAAATGGGAAGGGTGAACAAAGGTAATTATGGAAATTAACCTAAGGTTCAAGTTCAGCCTCCTTCCCTTTCTTCCAACTCTGGCTGTTTCTGAAGCTCTGACACAACTCTCAGTCTGTTTGTTTGTTTGTTTGTTTAGTAACAGGTGCATAGTAACTAACTGCTAAGAAATGATACTGGTAAATAAGCCACATCCCTCTCATAATAAAGGGGAAATGGGAATTTTACTGAATGCAAATTACAATCCTGCCAAAGGATCTTGCCTGAAAAACGTTCTCTCCCTGCTACTTCACTTTTTTAAGCCCTGGGTGGGTCTCCAAATTGCTGCTCAAACAAGGCAGCCATGTCCATCTGTTAGCAGTGGTTCTCAACCTGTGGGTTACGACTCAAAGGACTATATTAAAGGGCCATGGCATTCAGGAGCTGGAGAACCACCGTAGAGGGTCTGAGCAGCCCTGACAGTCCTTTCATATCACCTTGCCCTTTGGATAGAGTTTGCTCCCAAAAAGAGGTAGGTCAGAGAAAACATAGTAAAGTTTCCAAGAGAGAAATCTCGGAAAGGCAGTATACAATAGTTTGAATCAGGAGGACAGAACTGAGCCAAACTGCCAAAGCTGGGCTGCTGTCCTGGCTGCCCTATCAAGGAAGTCCTGAATGAGGAAATCAGGCACTCCTACTCAGAATCGAGGGACTCTGTTAGCAGGTGGCGCTCAGTGTAACAGGTTAGCAGAACTCTGGGTATTTGAAAGAAGGACTGAATTTGGATTCTCTGTTTCTAGCACCTAGACTAGATCTTGGCTTTCATAGCATGCACTTGGTAAATTCTTGCTGAATGAATGAAGAATCTTTCCCTGACCTGCTAAGCACATAGTCATAGAGAATAGCAACAAAAAAGGGGGTGACAAAGAACAAAAGTGATCCATGAACCTCTTACCCAAAGGTTGAAGTAAAAGCTTTTGAACAACAGCTACATCAGATGGATCCTCTCGGGGGTGAGAGAATTTTCCCTCTAGTAGTTGGCACTGCCATCTGTGTGGGATGTGGGGCTGATGTGAGGGCCAATCAGGCAGCCAGTGGCTGGGAAAGAAGTGCCCAGATTGCTGAAGCACAACTCGAGGAGGAATGAGATCACAGAAGTGACCTTCTATGGTGTGCTCTCAGGTCTCAGGGAATATTCTCATTCCTGCTGGAAAGCAAGCCTGTGCCTTTGCACTCCTTGTCACCCTCGCTGGTGGCTCAGAAGGGCCATCGCTGAAACAGATTGCATCAAATAAACATGGTTGCATCCATGCAACTCAGGGTAGACACAGTGAGTTAGGGAGACTCAGAGTGGAAGGAACACAGGTTTTAGAAGCAACAAACCTCATTTCAGATCCGTGGTACCTACCTCGTATTAGAGTTATCTCAGGATGTTTCTGGGAAATAACACCCCCTTCTTTCAGGATTGCTGTGGGGATCACGTGAGAGAACACCCCAGATGCACCAAGCACAATGGTTAGCAGAGTGTGCTTAATAAGTGTTCTCTGGAGCTCCACATCTTGGCTACACCTCTTTGAGGAAGTCAAACCACGAGATGCCTTATCTGAACAGACCCTGTGGAGCCTGGAATGTCTGGATGCCACTTTGTCACTCCTTGCCTCTTTGCTCCCTCAGTTCTTGCAAGTCACTGGTTTCAACCCCCTTGTTTACGCTCCCCGTCTCGTGTTAGCTGATGACTGCCTGGGTCACCCCCTGTAACCTTCCACATTTCAGAGGATAGTATTTCTTTCTCCTCTTTAAATAGATACGGTGCCATCATCTATTTTCCCCCTATTTAAATTCTACTTGCCCTATTTCTTGCCCTTGGCACTGAGACAGACCACTTCTAGGGCCAGCAGGGAGAATGCTTTGTGGTCTAACAGGATTCAGGTAAACTGCTTCAAGGCTGTTACTCACGTGACTGCTAGCCAGATAAACCAAGTGACAGCAGCACAGAATTCGGTTTTCTTTCCATTCCCCTCTCCCTTTGCTTTTTAACTGACTGTGTATTGTTAGCAGCTCCTGGAGCTAACAGGTGAGGAGAGTAGTAAAGAAAACTGCTGGCAAGCAGCTGCTGAACTTTCAGGCCTATTTACCCTGGAGGACAAATACCAGTTGGAAAAGGAACTGTTCCTGTTTGACGTGTGCACTTGCATTTTTCATATCAACTTTCCTTGGTAAATGGAGGGTGAGAAGGAAGGGTAGCCTCAGAGAGCTGGCTGCAGGAGGGGTCCTGGCAGCGCCAAGGTAGCTCACAGGGTAGATCACTTTTAACGGTAAACAGTGAAATCACTGATTTCAGCACCGGCTAAGGCTTGGTCAGCTTCCCAGTCACATGCAATCCAGAGTAATTCCAAGATCTGAATCTTGTTTGTTTTTTCAGCCTGAGTTAGGCAAAAGTTTTTTTTTTTTTTTTTTTAATATATATAATCTAACTGCAGAGAAATTACAGAAATGATCTTTTATGGACGACATGTGAATGGAAACCATTCCCCAAATATTCAGTGGTTTTGGTCTTTGAGGGATAGTAGAACTTTGTGGTAGAGTCTAAATTTTGGAGACACATTACCTGCCTGGGTTCAAATTCTATTTCTGCTGCTTGGGAACCATGTGTGTCATTTTCCTTACTGTAAAATAAAGATAACTTTGCCCGTTTCCTAGGATTCTTGTGAGTCCTGTGTTAATGTATTCCTTTTCGATGCGGCTGTACTATAGAATCATCAATGTCCAGGTTACCACCCCAGGCAATCTGGATCAGAGTCTCTTTTGCAGGTGGACTCTACCCCTCATTTATTTATTTTTTTTTAAATGCTCTCTTGGTGATTTTAACTGGCAGCCTGGGCTTAGAACTACTAAGTTAATATGTGTAAAGTGCACCCCCAAAGACCCTGGCATATAATAAGCACTCAAGAAGCCTTAGCTTCTATTAATATTTTTATTGTTAAAATTATTTTTATGGATGATAATAGGATTTTCTAAATGTGTATGTTCTATAATCATCGAACATTTTTTTATTCATGGAAAAATATCATATTGAAAACCCCTGTGATAGTTTTACAACATTAAAAACTATAGTAAAAATAATTCTATAACTTATACTTTTATAATCAGAAGATATGTGTAAGAAAATACAAGAGCATATCAACTTGATCTGAGTGAGCATCCTTGTAGGACAGTAGCTCTGCTGTTTGTCTTTCTGTTACACCAAACTGATTTAAAAAAATTCCATTCACTGCAAATTAATCCTATTTGTTAGATTTCTTATCAGTACCAATTTTAACTTGTGAAAGCAAGCCATTTGAAAATGATAGTGATTAATTTAATTTTTGCATATTTTCCTCCATGTTTGGAACCCATTTCTCCAAGATTTTCAAAGCTGTTAAAATAAACAGCAAATTGGTTCATCAGATGCATTTACATTGGGGGGCTAATTTGAGTTTGTCCAAATATTTGACATTCAATTTAGAAGTTAGAAAGTGAGAACCATTCCCTTGTGTTAAGAGTAGAGCAAGTAATTGATCCTTTCCATTAAAAGTAACTGGACGAGTAATTTGACCCAAGTAAATTAGAAATCTTATTTTACAATCTAAAACCTGACTTTATTAAAATCCATTTGAAGTAATTCCTTGTGTGGTATGGCTGGTTGCATTTTAAAATCCGTAGTCTCCAAATTCCATTCCATTTGTTAAAATAATTGAAATGTGCGCGTATGCTGCCAATCAACATTTTTTACTTACCAATGACATATGTAAACAACATATGTATAAAGAACTTTACACGACACATAATATTTCTAATATTTACTTTCTACAAAACAGCAAAGCGTCTTACACAGTCTTTCTATGGTATTCACCTTTCTTGGGAGAGAGTAGTTTAGGAAAGAAGAAATATTCCTTCAATATTAGGAGTGCAAAGCCACCTCATTAATTAGGTAGTAGAACAATATTCCTTCAATATTAGCTCTACTCCTTTTATTTTAAGGCACTGTGAAGTAAACAAAAGGATTGCTAGGTGCTTTTTTTTTCCCTGTAAAGGGTCATTATTCATGGTGAATGACTTTCCTCAGAGTGTGTAATGGCACAAATACAAATGCAATATGGCAGGATACGACTGCTCAGGCCTGTAATCCTAGCACTCTGGGAGGTGGAGGCAGGAGGATCCCTTGAGCTCAGGAGTTCCAGACCTGCCTGAGTAAGAGCAAGACCCCATCTCCACTAAAAATAGAAAAATCTAGCCAGGCATGGTGGTGCATACTTGCAGACCCAGCTACTCGGGAGGCTGAGGCAAGTGGATTGCTCAAGCCCAGGAGTTTGAGGTTGCTGTGAGCTATGATGCCATGGCACTGTACCCAGGGCAGCAGGTGGGGGGAGACCTTCTTCCAGGAGCCCTGCAGCCTTCCAGTGGCATGGTCACAGACAGAGACAGGTCCTGGAATCTCTCAGAAAGATCTAGGGTGGGAAGATTTTATTGGGGGCTAATTTCTAGCACTTCTCTTGGTGGCATCCTCCAAAATAATTTGAATACTAAAAAAAAAAAAAAGTATGCCTTTATGAAGTAGTCCTCAGCTGGTAAGGCCAAACATAAAGTTTACACATCTATGAATAGAATTTATGCTCAGAATATCCCCCGGTCATCTAATGGTCTACTACGGGGAGTATCAGATAAAACTATCTGATACTAGCCTGTAAATCAGTACTATATCTCTTCTCTTAATTCTATTGTTAATGTATAGATTTCACTTAACCAATTCATTTATATTAATTTATATGTTGCTTCTTAATCCACAGAGAGTTAAAAAAAATAAACATTCCACCTCAGATGAAAGACAATAAAAATTCCTGACCTGGAAAATAAGTCTTCTAAAAATCTGTTCAACATTCTGTTAACCTTTAGTCACATTGATTACAGTGGAAGACACTAGGAGAAGAGACCAGTGATTTTCCAACATGTGCAAATTGCCTAATGTAAGCTTATTTTAGCAATTATTTTATTGAAGCTGTTTTTGTAATGAACAGAACAATTAAAGACTCAATAAGAAGCCTCAAAAGCTTGAAACGACTGCATTGGAAAGCTTTTTCAGAATGTCCAGGTGAATTGTAAAGAATGTACTTCTTTATTTCTTTTTAAATATTTTTTTTAGTTTTTGGCCAGGGCTGGGTTTGAACCCACCACCTCTGGTGTATGTGACTGGTGCCCTACCCTTTTGAACCATAGGCGCTGCCAGAATGTACTTCTTTTGAGGAATTTCTAAATCTTTTTCCAGAAAAATTTTCAATTCCATGAAGCAGTTTGTTGTTTTGCCTTAGTTACTACTTCAAATATGAGAAATTTTAGAATGAGGGACCAACACGTTAGTTTTGTTATGTCATAGTTTCTAATGTTAAAATTAGAATTAACCCGAGGAAAGAACCGGGAGCACTGGAACATAGTGAACGGTCCCCACTGTCTGTCTACCTCTTACCTACGGGGCAACACTTTCCTCCAAAATGCTCATACCATTCACCACCAAGGAAGTATTGCCCGGATATTAGGAGAACGAAGAGTGCAGATTCCCTTTGCAGAGATGACCGTCACTGAGGTGGCTTTGCACACCTTCATCGCAGTCCCTTCCCAGAAGTCCTATTTGCTGCAATATTCACAACAAGACGATGCCTAAGAATCAGATCTGGAAGGATGAATGACATTTTTGCCAGATGTAGAAGAAAAGATGAAATAGAAGGGACCGTTACCCTTCTTGAAAGGTCTTCCTATAACTGACAATGCCACAGTCACTAATGTCTACGGGCAATTCTAGAATAATGAATAACACATGGAAATACGTCTTTCTGTGGGGGATGTTCTATTCCTCAACCTCATCTTTCAGGGTTTCCTCTAAATCCTGGGAATTAGCCAATGTGTAAAAGTGTCATTTGCTTTAGCTAAAACCAGGCATGAACTTCTATGCTCATCACCTGTTGACCTTCTTTCTAAGCCTGGAGTTTGAACAGTGGTGGGTATCTGTTTTCACTTCTGACCTTGATTTTCTGATTCTCCCAGGCTTGGCCAAACAGACTCATGTCTTTCAGTCTTTAGCTTTCCCATGTCTCTTCCAGGATACTTAGTGTGGAACTGTGTGAGTTTTAAGGCATTTGAGAGCCATCCAACTCCTGTGACCGTGCTTCATGATATGTGCTGATTGATTCGCAAAGCCCCTTGCTAATGAGAGGATAGAAAAGGCCTTTCAGAAAAAGCACGTCCTTCATTCAGAACAGCCTTTCAGGGTTGCATCCACGAGGTGATTCTTTCTGTGGGTAGGTGGTTGCTAGGATAGAGACAGTGGCAACAGCATCATGGCGGCTGCCTTGCTCTTCAGTGCATTGTATGTCAGTTAACAAAGAGTGTTTTATTTTGTTCACTTCAACAGTTTTCTGGTTAAAAGTTCAATAGCTTGAGGAAGAATCTTTCTTCTTCCACACACTATCCTTGTATAAACAGGTCAAAGATGGAAGGTCAGTCAAACTCAACATTATGTATATGATAACATCAGTCCTCAGGACTTGGGGCCCTTCCCTCATGAGGTTTAAAAACATGTCCAGAGGCAGAAGCTATGGTGGATCACCTGGTGTTTTCCTGCTTTCTTCTGATGCACACAATTACCCTGTGCACTGTAAGATTGTTAGCACAAAGGAAATTAACCTCCCCTTGGTCTGCAGGAAATTGCAAAGGTTACTATCATTAATGTTAATTTGCTTTTTTAGATCCAAGAAATGTTGTTTAGATGTTAAGATCCACTTAAGTACTCTAAGTAGATCGAAAGGCTTATATTTCGGAAAACAAATTTGAAAAACTTCCTGAAACTTTTATTTCTCTTGGTTAGTCTTGGTTCTATTCTATATTCTTTTTATTTATTTATTTGTTTTGAGACACTGTCTCACTATGTCACCCTGTCTCACTATGTCACTCTACTCACAGTAGAGTACTGTGGTGTCACAGCTCACAGCAACCTCAAACTCTTGGGCTTAAGTGATTCTCTTGCCTCAGCTTCCCAAGTAGCTGGGACGGCAGGCACCTGCCTCAACACCCAACTATTTTTTTGGTTATAGCTGTCATTGTTGTTTGACAGGCACAGGCTGGATTCAAACCCACCAGCTCCGATGTCTGTGGCTGGCACCATAGCTGCTCAGCTACAGGCGCTGAGCCTCTATTCTATATTCTCTATATTCTATTCTATAGTCTCTTGGTTATACAATAATTAGTTCTCAGCAAATGAGTCATGACAAAGATTTCAAGTAAGAGAGAAAAAGTAACGTGTTCGAAGAAAAATTTCCACATAAAATCTAAATGCATTTCATAAGCACCCAGTCATGCTCTCAGAGGACAATAAGTGATCACCTTTCAACCCTGATATGTTATCTCCTGAGATGGAAGGTAAAAAGAAGCTTGTTGTGGATGGTCACGCTCTTTAATCTAAGCTATGTTGATACATATGAAATTACTAGGTTTATTCCTTCTAAAAGATAGGATGAAATGCCATTTTGAAGCGAAGGATCCATTTTAAGCACAATGAACTCTAGTGTTTATAGTGCAATGATCTTGCCATGCAGAAGCAGTTTGGGGCAGGTGGTTCTAGGATCACATTTGCTCATTGCCTGGCTTTGCACAAAGGTGCTCTCCCACCCTTAGCCAAGGCTCTACGCCAAGCATGTCATATTAGCCCTCACCTTTGAAACTGATGAGGTCCAATTACGTAGCTACTATCTACCTCAATAGGATTGTGATAAAGAATAAATAAATTAATTCACATAAAGTGCTTATAATCTTACCCGATACAATGATTAGTCCTCAGCAAATATTGACTATGACTGTCTACCAAATACCATAACTGAGACATATCATAAACACTTTTTCTTTGTGTAATTTTTCTCATACCTGTTTCTTCACATTTTCAATGATGCTTACAGAAGTCTAAAGTTAAGCTTTCCTGGGATGAGCTAAGTCCTAACAACCATCTCACCTAGGGTGTTCTTTGAGATTTCTTATTATACTCAATCATGCAGTATGGACCAGATTCCCCAACTAGCTATTTTTCTAAATAGCTATTCTTGCTATTTGTCACATTTACCTTCAACACTCCAAAAAAATTGCATGAATATTTTTTCCCTCTAAGGCTATGCATATAGGTAGGGTCCAAAACTTGATGACCAGGTTGGGATTCAGGAAAACAGTGAAATTTAACTGAGGACACCTCAAGGCTCCTCTAACGCATCTTAATTTTCTTTTGTTATTGTCAGTTGGTCTAGGAACACTCAGAAAGTGGTTCTGCAGGCAAAGATTTATGTGTTGTTAGCCTTGCAATTTAAGCCACATTATTTAAAAGTGGTAAAAGGAGAAGGTAATTACATTAGTTATAAACGAGACCCACACCAAATTTTGCACCTCCAATGTGTCTTCTGCAGATTTATTTAATTGATGAATTTAGACTTTTTTAGAGTGTTGCCTGTTTAGTGTCACTTGGGGAAAGTGTTGTTTACGTTGGGATGTTGTTTTATTTCCTTTAGTAGGTTCGAGATGACATGGTACTGATTTCATCTTTGAAGTTTCAAGATGCAGAGAGAAGTAGAGGTTAAGATGAATAATAAATTTACTGCAAGCTTAGGTCTCTGTACAAAAATGGCACAACCAAGGAAACTGTTAAACTCCGTATTGTGGACAGCATAGGCGTATATAGATAAATGTTACATGAGGAAGGGCGGTCAAGGCCATGTGGCCCAACAGCCTCCTGCAAGGATGAGAGGCAGAGATCCAGACAGATGGAGTGGCTCCTCGGGCTCCCCTGAGACCCACAGCTCAGGACCCTGGACTCTGACTCCCCAAGATTTACAAAACACATGACACCTCCCAAGAATGATTTGTTAGAAGCCCACCAATCTAATAGTTTCATTAGTTCTCTTGATCAAAAAGTATTCATGATTTTAAGTTGATTTAGGGGGAGTTCTTAATATATTTAGTTCTCCAATTTTTAGTATATGGGCTGCCGAAGCGAGCACAATATATTTAGTTCTCTATGTTGAAAACACTTCAAAAGTAGGAGTGAGATTTCCTTTTGCACAAATTACACCAATGAATTAATTCAAATAAAGTTGCAAGTATTTATTGAACGTTAATTCTGTGCTTGAGCTGACAGTGGTGACGTCACTGACCCAGGAGCACAACGTATTCTGATAGAACAATAGGCTCCAGAGCTCAGGAGGTCATACTGGGGTTGGGCTATAGGTTAGCCAATGACTTATGAATTATATTATTTGGTTTTATCAAAACTAGCCCTTATGAAATTCAACAAGTGGCTTAAAAACCTTTCAACAAAGAAATGAAAGATTGCAGATAATACTAACACTGCAAGCCCACAAGAATAATGAGAGCCGCCCTAACACTTCTCTGATTCTCAGAATGAACTCTGTGTCGGGTATGTAAGAGGTGAAAGTAATGTAAATTTCTTTAGATGTAACAAAAAAAAAAAAAGGGAAATTGATAAAAAGACAGCTTGAAAAATGGGTTTACATTTGCTCTTGTCACTGAAGAGCCTTGCAAAAAGTGTCAAATGTTCCTTGAAACATTAGCTAAAGGTAACATGAAGCCATCAGGACAGCCAAGATATGTGGGCAGTCAAAATGTGAGAACAAATTTTAGAATTCTTATAGTTGTATTCAGAGTTATGACATTTAAGCCCACATTTCCTAAACGTAATGATAAAAAGTGAGAAGCCTCTCTTGGGGTTTTTTACATGATAGCAAAAAAAGAAAAAGCCTCAGGCTTTTGGCAAAGCAATTGTTCCTCCTACTTCCTGTGGCAGTAAACTATTGCTAAAATAATTCATGGAAAACCACAGACGACAAATTAAAATGTGTTCCTTTATCAGCAAATACTGTTAACTGCACAGAAAACATCACTGAAAATTTGATGAAATAAATACTAAAAAATTACACAGTTGAGTGAAATTAAAGGTGTTTAATATTCTCAGCTTATAGTACTTTTTAGAAACTAATAGCTAATATTTGCTGAGAACTCACTATGTCAGGGAAGGTAGTAAGCACTTCACGTGAATTAATTTAGTTATCCTTTAAAATAGTCCCATGAGATACTATTATTCCTATCTTATGTACGAGGATACATTCCCATGAGATACTATTATCCCCATCTTATGTATGTATGTGTGTATTTTAAAGACAGTGTTTTGTTCTTTCTCCTGGGCTAGAGTGCAGTGGTATCATCACAGCTCACAGCAACCTCAAACTCCTGGGCTCAAGTGATCCATTTGCCTCAGCCTCCCAAGTAGCTGGGACT
>NW_003852524.1:618653-621692 GCF_000181295.1 Otolemur garnettii
TGAAATATCTGTTTTGTCTATGACAGCTGTCAAAGACCAAGTATCAAAGCATTTTGAACTACAAACCAGATTTTTGAATTGCTTTATCAAATTCGAGCTTTTCAGTTAAAGCAAATGAATGCAAATTAATCGGGCATAATGTCAATTTGTACCACACAGGGGGACTTTTGGGGCTGTGGAACATTAACTGCAAATGTTCACCAGAAAGTTGAAAATGTTGGAGGCAAGTCTCAGTAGACAGGTCAGGACAGGGATGTCTGAGTTTTGCTGTATATGTGTGTGAAACATTTGGAAAAAAAAAATTGAAATGCTTTAATGTATATGAATTTATTTTAGTTTGGTAGTGGTCATTTTAAATAAAATTGAGCATAATTTATGTTGAAAAGCTGAGGGATATTTAAATATGATTACTTAAGATGAAAGATTACCACAAAAGCAGAACTAACTAGCTACGATTGTAGTTCAAAAGTTTTAAAATTCAGAGACTGTTCAACTCCTAAGGCCCCTACAGAGGGATTAATCAGTAAGAATTTTCTTTCTAAAAAAAAGAAGTCAGTCATGTCCTTTGGTTAATCAATGCCCTATTAATATCTTGGAGACTGTCCAAAGAAGTTGGTTAAGAATGCTGTTGGGTCAGCTTAACCAAGACCCTCAGTGAACCAATCAGTGAATAGATAAGGCAAAGGAGACTTTCTGGAAGACAGTTGATACTTCCCAAAACACAGAAACGTAAGTTAAGAAACACATGAGCATTAGAAATAAGCATAATGAAGCTAAGAAGTAAGGAATAAATACATAAGAGGAAAGGTTAGGAAGGGATCCTTCCTCATTCGGGAGGAAGAGACCCAGGCCTTCCTCAAAGGTGTGCTCTCTCTGCTCATAAACTTCAGTGTGTTCTATTTGCTTAAAAGGGTTAAACTTTTCTGTTAAAAAAAAAAAAAAGACTGAGGATTACTTACAGTGCAGGAACATTATAACAGGGTTCACTGTCCTGCAAAATTGCATTTTTATAAATGCAATTTTATTGGCCAAGAGATGACACATAAATTAATGGAACAGAATGGAAAGTCCAGAAAAGGACTCACACAAATGTCCATTTGATCTTTGACAAAGGTACAAAAGCAATTCAGGACAAAAAGGCTAGTCTTTCAACAAATAGTGTTGGACCAATCAGACATCTTTAAGCAAAATAACGAACTTTGACCTAAACCTCAAACCATACAGAAAAATTGTCTCAAAGTAGACCACAGATCTAATTTTAAGATGTAAAACTACAAAACTTCTAAAAAAAAAAAAGCATAGGAGAAATCTTCATGTCTTGGGTTAAGTCAAGAGTTCTTAGAAATGACACCAAAAGCACAACCTATAGAACAAAAATTTAATTAACTGTCCTTCATCAAAATGAAAAGTTTTGTTCTTCCCAAGGTAAGGTCAAGGGGATGAAAAGACAAGTTCTTGCTGAAAACAACATTTGCCATCATATACCTGACCAGGGATGTTTGTCCTAGATACATGGTTTTAAAACTTCCAGTGCAACAAAGAAAACAAATAACCCAACCACAAAGTGGGCAAAGGACTTAGACACTTCATCAAGACGGGTATAGGATGGTAAATAAATCCATGAAAACACGTTCAACATCATCAACTATTGTAGTCTGAATGTGGCCCCCAAACATATCTGTGGCTTAGTTCCTGGAATCTGTGAATGTTACTTACATGGCAAAAGTTAGTGTGCAGGTGTGATCTTGAAAGGGTTTGATTACGGTGAATCCTAGTAAGGGAGACTGAGGAATGCCAGAGGCAGAAGGTAGGCATTGGAGGCAGGGAGAGATTTGAAAATGCTTCCCTGCTGGCTTGGAAGATCAAGGAAGGAGTCATAAGCCCAGGAATGCAAAGAATGCCTTAAAGATATACGGAATGCAATACATGAAGAATTGGAGATCAAATTATCTATCCAGGCGATATAGTTATAGGAATCTATTTAAAGAGACCTGCTTTATAATTAGTTCCTGGAAGATGGATGGAGAGAATCAGTCACATTTTGAACGCGACTAGATTAACACTTCCTGGAATGGGTTCCTTAATACAACTAAACGACAGCCCAGTAAAAACTGAGTTCCTGGTACATTTAGTTGGGATAAGCAATACATGCTGGTGTTTAAAAGCTGGACCTGTGATGAGAAAGGCATAACTCTGTATTTCTACTATTTACTGGCCGTGTGACTTATGGCAAGTGAATCGCTGTAAACCTAGAGATTTAGTAGCAGGAGAAATATGTCATCTAGCTTCAGCTGAAATGTGAATGCAGCTTAGGGGTAGGCTAGGAGCTCTTCTCTGCTCTAGATGACACATTTCTGTTGATACTTAGGAACTAGAATCTCCATTCACGTTTTTCAGGAAGTGAAATGAACCCCAGAGCATTCTTTGCAGAATTGATACTTAAATCCAAATGTCCTGGCTCCCCTTTCTGGGTGTATTATGTCTGAATCACCTGGATTCTCTTTCCTACCTCCCCTGAATTTTTAAAATAATGAATAAGCTGAAAAGAAAACTGTGATTCCCCCCCCAAAGTAAATTTTTGTCCTTTTTAAAGTACCATAGCCTTTCAGAGTGAAATGAAACTTTCTGCACTCATAAAACCCAGGATACCATGCAAGTCAGTGCTGTGGGAGGTGGTCCTGACTGCCTGGATCAGGGGCTTACAAGGGGAGGAGCATGAGGAGGCTCTTAGGTAGGTTCACCAGTCTAGAGTCACCTTCTTTTCTCCTGCTGTCTCTGAATCTTGAAGGTCCAGAAGCTCCCTTTTCTCTTTCTTTTTCCTGTGAGCCTACAGCCTGTCTTCAGATTTAGAGCTAGGAAGCTGTGGTGGTGAGGACAGTGGGCAGGGTTGGCCTGAGAGAAGACCAGGATTTCTTATCAGTCTGGTTGTGGTTGTCATTTATGTGTTAACTGGCTCTCAGGAGCTTTTGCCCCCAAGACAGAGTCTCTTCCTCTTCCTATGTGGGGCCACTCCCACAAAGTCCCAGGAAGAGCTTCAGG
>NW_003852524.1:621907-638155 GCF_000181295.1 Otolemur garnettii
AAAAAAAAAGTCAGAGGTTCTAATTGATTTGCTGTGAACTGTCAGCTGTATGTTTCGTTTTCTCAGCACTTCCCTCTTACTGAACTGTAGTCGCCATAAACGCAGTAGGTTTTGACGTGGGAAAGCTTTAGCTGTTCAAACACACACACCTGCTGACATTCAAATCCGCAGACTGTACCACACACCACTGTTTACAGAGTCCTTGACAGGTCTGAAAGAACACTATCAGAAGATTTATCACTATTATCATTTTCAGGGGTAGAACAGAATAATGACTATTTCACCAAGCCTAAATCCCAAAGTGTTGAATTGTCTTTGAAATCATATTATATTTCATTTCTACAAATACAGCCTGGACCCTGGTTTACATAAAAGGATGTTGGCAGTGTAGAGAAAATGAACAGTATTTGGAGAGAAGTGGGATTAGAATCAGTTACACGAGTAAAATGAAGATTGTAGTGTCTTGACACACGACAGCCCAGACCAAGGCAGGAAAGAGTTGGAGAGCAATGGATAGAGAGGGCAGTACCCGGGTTCTAATTTCAGTTCCACTGCTAACTAAGAGTGGGACTTTGGGAAGCATCATTGAATCTTCTTAACAAAATCTGTTTTCCAGGTTCACCAAGACATGAGAATCACCAGGAGAGACTGTTCAAAAAACACATTTGTAGCTGTCAGCCCACCCATACTGAATTAATTGGACTCTCAAGGGCAGGAATGTGCAAAAATCACACACACACAGGCATACCCAGAGGCATCCTGTGTGATTTTTTTTTTTTTTTTGAGACAGATTCTCCCCATGTTGCCCTCAGTAGAGTGCCATGTCGTCACAGCTCACAGCAACCTCAAACTTTTGGGCTTAAGCCATTTTCTTGCCTCAGCCTCCCAAGTAGCTGGGGTTACAGGTGCCGACTACAATGCCTGGCTACTTTTTTGTTGCAGTAGTCATTGCTGTTTAGCTGGCCCAGGCCGGTTTTGAACCTGCCAGGCTTGGTGTATGTGGCTGGCATCGTAACCATTGTGCTACAGGTGCCGAGCCTCCTGTGTGATTCTTTTGAATAAACAATCTGGGGAAAGATTTAGGAAATGTCTGGAGTCTTCCAGTTCTAAGATGCTGTGCTAAACCCTGCATGCTATGATTTGCCCTTGGATGGGCAAAATCTGAACATAAAATGTATTAATCATTCATACTTTGGCGTAGTATTTTTGTAATTATTCTGTATTTTGGGGGGAAGTTAATGCTTATGAGTTGTGTTGTATGGATTAAAGTATTCTCCAAATTTTCCTTTCTTCTCTAATATATTGACTAATATCTGGGTTATCTAGTTCATGGTGCCATATTGAGGATAAATAAGATCTAGATGTGAAAATTTGTCATTATTACTATTGCCATTGGTAAAATAACACCATAGGATAGGCTCTTTTATAAAATTGATAGATCTGTTCATTTTACCCAGATAAATAAATAAAACACAATTATTTCTTCATTAATTTATTGACTTATTCAAAATTTTGAAGACCTATTATGAACAAAGAATTCTACCATGTTCTAGGATGAGAAATATGAAAATGTTTAGAGTGCCTTTCCTTTCTCCTTTTTTTTTTGGAATGTGGAAACTTCCTATTTAGTGATACTTTTAAATAGATAAAACGTTCTATTGATCTCACCAAATGTCTCAATGTATTTGAACATTAATAATACGTGCTAGACATGTTTATTCAGTTTATAGAGAATGCATGATCCCTGTGTCAAAGAAGACACCTGGCAGTCAATCTTCAGGCCTGTAGTAAGTAGTCTGTGGCCTATGATTAATAGCTATGGGTGAAGGGTACCTTTTCTTAGGGTCTTCCTTTTCTTCATGATTCACCGATGCAGTAGAGATGACTAATATCCACGTTCTGGTCCCTGGGTTCAAATCTCCACAGTCATACATCCTGTATAGTGAAACCCCGATTGTGGGAATAAGCAATGGCAAACGACATATATGCAGTCCTCCACAATTAATCAAATACTTTCACATTTATCATTTCCTTTCCTTTCCTCAATAATCCCCAGAGAGAGGCAGAGGAGATGCTGTGAGATGTCCAGAGAAGCTGGTGGGCCAGGACTGGAAAGGAAGCCCCTGGCTCTTGTCAGGGCCCTCCCATTTCTCCCAAGATGCCTCTGGGATTCTACAACAGGAGTGGCGATGGAGGGTAGACCCCCCACATGGCTGTGCAGAGAGAGGGCTCATGTTGTCACAGAGATAAGGGAAGAGTGATTTGAGCTAGTGCCCTTAGACCAGTGTTTCTCAACCTTCCTAATGCTGCGACCCTTTAATACCCTTTAATATTAAAGGGTCACGACATTAGGAACGTTGAGAACCACTGCCTTAGACGGTTGTGCTGGCACCTTTTCAAACTCTCATGATCTTATAGTTCTCCCTGCCTCTTGTATCTGTATTCCAGAGTATTCTCTAAAGTGAAGTTAATGTTTTCTGACTCTAGAATATAATCCCTGAGTAAGGGGATGTTAATTTATCATTTATTTTTTATTTTTTTTTGGCAATTTTTGGCTGGGGCTGAGTTTGAACCTGCCACCTCCGGCATATGGGGCCAGCACCCTATTCCTTTGAGCCACAGGCGCCACCCCTAATCTATCATTTTTTAAAACCTCTAATGTGTCTAACAATAGACACATTTATTAAGTCCCATTAAGGTATTCAGGTTAAATATTAAAGCAGAATACAGTAAGCCCAGCAGGGAAGCTGTCAGAATTCTCTTTCATTCCCTATTCACCCCAGTGATTCCACCACTTTTTAAAGGCAGAGTGGCAGAGCCTCCTCACCACCTTCCTCAGGTCTCTCCTAACCAAAGAAACTAATCAAACTAATCTGCAGGGGTTGAAACCATCCCCTAGAGTCATCTTGTGTCAAAGGCAAGTTCTATGTGATGTCTGCCAGTAATAAGGAGTGAGTTTGCAAAGAAGGGACCAGGTTCCCAAGCAGATGTTGATGTTGGGTGTCAGAGTGGGTAGGTGGCCATCCCCTAGAACAGGAATTGACCCTGGATATAGGGTCAGAGTAGCACACTTAGTTTCTATATAGGAACTAAGAAATCCAGTGAAGCCCATTACCTGGATTTAGCAAATAAAAATGTGGAGCTCCCAGTTAGATTTAAATTTCAGATACATAGAAAATAAATTTTTAGTGAAATTATGGCCCATGCAATACATATGGGATTCAAATTTAACTGGGCATCCTGAATGTTGTGTGGCAAAGCCAACAGGGTCTAAATATTTCAGAACTTTCACTAGAGAACATTTCAGTTTTTTCCTCTTCCCCTTAAGACCTTCCTTGGGTTTTCATCATCTCCCATGTCATCACCCTGAAGGCTTTAGTCATAAGGTGAGGCTAGAGAGGGAGGAGTCCATTTCCAAAATGATAATATCGGTATTTTCAGTTCCAATTTATATAGTCAAAATGTGAGTGGTTTCTTTTTAAACCTTAAAAGGCATTTTATAGATAACTTCAAATAGTTCACTTTTCATATTTTGGCAATGCTTATTTCTTACAGCTTGTGGAGAAGATGATTCACAAAATGAACTGTGAAGATCTACAGTAACTCTTTATTCTCTACACAATTGCCCTGATTTAAAACATAAAACCAAGAATTGAAGATAATTTTTGATGGTGTTGCCTGTCATGGGGAAGTATTTTGTCTAAATCAGAGAAAGTATTGAAAACATATAGTTTGGTTTCTTTCTTCCCACTCAGGTCCTGCACCCTTCTTAATTTTCTCCCATGGAAATAGCATCTTTAGGATCAATTTGGAAGGAACGAACCATGAACAATTGGCAGTGGATGCTGGCGCCTCAGTGATCATGGATTTTCACTACAATAAGGAAAGAATCTATTGGGTGGATTTAGAGAGACAACTTTTGCAAAGAGTTTTTCTGAATGGGTCAAGACAAGAGGTAAAGTACCGTTACCCATGGTATGTAAGGAATTTTTGCACAGGCTAACATATATAATATATTGAATTCTTATATAGAAAAATGAAAATTACATTCCAGTTCAAACATGTGTCTGCCAAATGTAAATACTTATTTAATCTGCATCTGTGGTAATATATTATTGAATAGGCCCATAAATTGTTATTCAGAAGCCCCAAAAGGAGAAAAGGAGAACATGAATGTAATTTTTAAAATATTTAAATTTATTAACTCAGATCACTATTTCATAATTAACACAGATTATGCCAATAGTTGGGGTTATTTATTTATTTATTTTTTGAGACAAAGTCTCACTTTTTTTTTTTTGAGACAGAGTCTCAAGCTGTCGCCCTGGGTAGAGTGCCGTGGCGTCACAGCTCACAATTTTGAGACATAGTCTCACTCTGTTGCCCTCGGTAGAGTGCTATGACATCACAGCTCACAGCAACCTCAAACCGAGGGCTCCAATGATCCTCCTGCCTCAGCCTCCTGAGTAGCTGGGACAATAGACACCTGCCACAACATCAGGCTATTTTTAGAGATGAGGTCTTGCTCTTGCTCAGGCTGGTCTCCAAATCCTAAACTCAAGCAATCCATCTGTCTCAGGCTCCCGGAGGGCTAGATTACAGGTGTGAGCCACCTCGCTGGCCTCCAATGACTGTTTTTGATATTTACATGATACCCAGGATTCTCAACTGGGGGCGTGGTGGGGGATTTGGTCCCTCAGGGGACATCTGGCAATTTCTGGAAACAATTTTGGTTGTCTAACTGGGTAGGTAGGAGGGCGGTGAAACCACTGGCATCTAGAGGTGAGGGGATGCTGCTAAACATCTTAGAATATGCAGGACGGTGCCACAATGAAGAATTATCCATCCCCAAATCTCAACAGTGCTGAGAGTGAGAAACACTATTTATACATATAAAAGCCTCTGTTAGAGGGCAGCACCTGTGGCTCAGTGAGTAGGGCGCCAGCCCCATATACCGAAGGTGGGGGTTCGAGCCCAGCCCCAGCCAAACCGCAGCAATAACAACAAAAAGTAGCCGGGCATTGTGGTGGGCACCTGTAGTACCAGCTACGGGAGACTGAGGCAAGAGAATCACCTAAGCCCAAGAGCTGGAGGTTGCTGTGAGCTGTGATGTCACAGCACTCTACCAAGGGCAACAAAGGCAAAAAGAAAAAAAAAAAGCCTCTGTTTTGTCACATGACATGTAGGGAGAAAAAAATTTTCCCTTTTATTCTCAAGGTGTTGGCACTCTAGAAAAAAAAAATAAAGCAGACCACAGATCTAATGTATTTTACTTCAAGTTGATACAAAAGATCCTTAATCTTTGTTCTTAGCTGTAGAATACTTAATGAGTCCCGGGAGAAATGTTCTCTCAACTCTTTGGAGATGGATTACAAAGTGCACGTGACTAGAGAAACTTCAAATATTTATTCCCAACACAAAATGCACACTGTTTTTTTTTCTTATTTTTCAACCCAAACTTTCTCTCTCCAGTTATTCTTAAAAGCTTCAATTAGGTGCTAATCTGTTTTATCACAACTCTAATACCTGCTAATCTCACTTTTAACAAGGATGGCTGCTCACTACTCTCTGCCCTTCTGGTAGTTTCAAAATCTTGAGCCTAGGAATTTGGAGGGTTTCTTGTCACAGAACAAGAAAAAAACTTCAAATAGTTACAATTTTATATCAAGTCATTAGGAAAGTTTCATCCTGATGCCAAAAATTTCACCGTTATTTCTTTGGGT
Organism: Otolemur garnettii; assembly: GCF_000181295.1. Classification (NCBI taxonomy): domain Eukaryota; kingdom Metazoa; phylum Chordata; class Mammalia; order Primates; family Galagidae; genus Otolemur; species Otolemur garnettii. The sequence continues at coordinate 627,631 of NW_003852524.1, forward strand.
TAAAACATTGTTTATGAAGGACAGCTGTTAAAACACAACTGACCTAGCTGAGTTTATCTATGATTATATTAGCAATTGATAAAATGGGTTGGCTAGATTTCTTTGTGTGAGGTGAGGGACTCATGAGATTATGCCATCTCAGCTCAACTCCAAGTTCAGGAGAGTGGCCGTGAGCAGCTGGAACTCTGCCATGGTGGAAATATTTACTCCACAGAAATCTGCAATGGTGCAAATCAGGGTTTCTGCCCACCTTGCAACATTCCATCCTCTAAGAAGATCAGTTTACCTGTTCGTTATTGGAGTTAGGAGATAACTAGTGGTGGCCACTCAGTCGGGGTGCATAAAGGGAAGCCCTATTTCTCTGGTCAGGGATGAGGGCACAGAGGACTGCAGAAAGGATGGAGGAGAAAGGGCCAGAAAAAAGGGGAGGATTCTGACAGGTAATTCACCAAACCCATGGCTTTATGCTCATAGTCCAAGGGAATCTTGGAGAAGATGCAGCAAAGCTTGAAATTGAGATCTGTCGAGGATCTGGAAAATTCCTTTAGCAAATGGGATTGAATAAATTGTCCTTAAGATAGCATCAAAATTCCACTCTTAACGATAGTTGAAATTATTAATACATTATGGTCATATTACCTGATAAGAATGTGTTTGATGGCATTAATACAGCATGCCTGATTTCAAAGATGTATAGGATAATCTTCATTTTCAAAGCTGTGAGGTACATAGTATGCCCAGATATATTTGATTGTGGGGTAGGCTCAGGGGTGAGGGTTAATATTGCCATATCAAAACAAAGGCACCATATTGCGACTATCTTATCATTTCAATAATTTTGGGAATGGGTAGAAGTGACAAATATTTAAAAGAATAGACTTTTATATATAACAGTAAAATAACTTTGTTGTGAATAAGGAATCATTAATAACTTTGAAATTTGATTTTTCAGAGAGTGTGCAATATAGAGAAAAATGTTTCTGGAATGGCAGTAAATTGGATAAATGAAGAAATTATTTGGTCAAATCAACAGGAAGGAATCATTACAGTAACAGATATGAAAGGAAATAATTCCCGTGTTCTTTTAAGTGCCTTAAAATATCCTGCGAATATAGCAGTTGATCCAGTAGAAAGGTAAATTCTGCTGTATTCAGACAAGGAAATATGTTTCTAAGTCTAATGAAGATTCATAGAATCATTACATTTTGAACTTAAAGGGACCTTCTCACTGAGTCAAAGGCCATCTTGTACCACACACAAATACCATTTTCAATAGGACAGTTGCCTGGATTTGGACTGAGGCAGGCCCCCTCCACAGACACTGCTAACTATCATGGCATTCTGCTATAGAAACACAATTCTCCTTCTAACTTGACATCACTTGTAATTTCTGTAATGAGGCAATATGTACTTGTTGAATTAAATTTTCATTCAAAATAGTACTGCTCGTTCTGTGCAGGAGCTAGGGGCTGCTGAAACGTTGAAAGAGCTGGCCGTTTTGGTAACTACACATTCAACTACATGTTTGCTCTCAGGTTCATGTTCTGGTCTTCAGAGCAGGCCGGCAGCCTTCACAGAGCAGATCTCAATGGCATGCAAGTGAGGACTCTGTTGGAGACGTCACAGAAAATAACAGCTATGTCACTGGATCTGCTTGATAAGCGGCTCTTTTGGATTCATTACGACAGAGAAGGAAGCAGTTCTCATATTTATTCCTGTGATTATGATGGAGGTTCTGTCCATCTTAGCAAATATCAAACACAGTAAGTTTTGCTTTTGGTATAAAACAAAATAATTACCATTTGAAGTTCGTAAGATAAATTAATTTTACTTTTATCACCTAAACTGAGGTAGTTCAAGTACCAAGTTTACAATTTATTAGAAGAATGACTTTGGGTCATAACTTCTCTTATCCTGTTTCCTTTAATGTGAAGATTATCACGGTACCTATATGTTAGGATTGTTGTGAAGGCAAGGTAAATAAATGCAAATAAAAATCATCAACAGACTATTTGGCATATAATAAGTTCTCACATGTTAGCCAGAATTCTACTTTTTGGAATGTCAAATGTTTTGTGAAGCACCTATCTTTCATTTGACTTGCTGTCATGCCAGGAACTGACTGTCCAGCTTGTGGCAAGAGGCAGAAATTTGTCACAAGAAACCCACTCTTACCCTGTTTTCATTACACTTATGTGATGGCTAACAGAATAAAGGCAGTGGATATGGTGCTAGAAATTATATCCTAGTTCAGATTATAAGGACACAAAATTATAAACTTAATATACTTTTCTAATGCTAAATAAGAAACAATTGAAAAGGTAAGTGATTTAAATTCAAACAATCCCTGTAATCCTAGCACTCTGGGGGACCGAGGTGGGAGGATCCCTTAAGCTCAGGAGTTTTAGACCAGCCTGAGCCAAGAGTGAGACCCTGTCTCTGCTAAAAATAGAAATATTAGCCAGGCATCATGGTGGGTGCTTGAAGTTGCAGTTACTGGGGAGGCTGAGGCAGGAGCATCACTTGAGCCCAGGAGTCCGAGGTTGCTGTGAGCTAGGCTGAGGGCACTGCACTCTATCCTGGGCAACAGAATGAGACTCTGTGTCAAAACAAACAAACACAAAATTGAAATAAAGTAAAATTTTAAAAAGCCAAGGAACAAATGTCCTGCCATTTCTCCTCCCTGGTTGTTTTTTAGGCACAACATGTTTGCAATGTCCCTTTTTGGTGACCGCATCTTCTATTCAACATGGAAAACAAAGATGATTTGGATAGCCAACAAACACACTGGGAGAGATATGGTTAGAATCAGCCTCAATCCGTCATCTGGACCACCTGGTGAACTTAAATTAGTGCATCCGCTTGTACAGCCCAAGGCCAAGGACAGTGCTCTAGAGTCTGGTGAGTCATCCCTGACCTCACTTGGGGCCTCTGGTATACAGTCCCCACCCAGATCTTTGCTCAAGTCAGACAATAAAGGGCTGTAGGAGGAAAAATAATTTTTTCTTCAGTCCTCATAAGTTCTTATTTGGAATGAACCCCTGTAACAAATGACAGATAAGTAAGAGAAAACCAGAAATTTATTAGCATGCACATTTCATCTATACATGGGAAACACCCAGGGGATGAGTAGTTCTCAAAGAGGCGGCTTTAAATTCTGGCTTACATAGCATCCTCAGCAAGAATGGTAATGGACTAGAGAAGGGACAAGACAAAGGAAAAAGACTTGGAGTTTCTACTGGCAACAATTTGGGGGAAGGCAAATAAATGGCCGGTAAAGGCTAATTGATAAAGCTTGTTAATGTAGGACTTTGATGCTGTTGCCAGGCCACAGGGTCTCAAATTGTTTTCAGCGCCTAACTTTTGTTTCCCTGGTGGAGAGGGAAGGCTGGATACCTGTTGTCTTTGTAAATCTATGTCCTGCTTTTTGGTAATTAAAGGAAGGGCAGAAACTTTTTCTGCATCCACTTCTGAATCATTCAGCTTAACAACCATCCTTTACATTTCAGAGGTAAATTGTTCAGCTCAGCAATCATCCTTTACATTTTCTGGTCTCACACAGGTTCATCCTTAATCTCTCCCACTATCTCACCCCTAGTTTCCAATATGCCACCAGATCTTTTCCTTTCACCTCCCCCAAATTCATCCCAGATGTCCAGTTCTCTCTACCACCATAGTCCAAACCATTGGGCATTTCTTCTTTGGCCTATTATAGTTGCCACTCAACTGATCTCTCCCCTCTTTTCCCCTTTAAATGATAAATCTGATCCATTTGCTCCCCTGCTTGAAATCCTTCAAAAGCTTTTCTTTATATTTAGGTTAAAATTCAACATTTTACCAAGCTGTCAATATTTGACCAACCTGCTCTAGTGTTCTCTGCCCTCCCTAGATCTGAAACAAGTCTCCCTACACTCCTCCAACATTCCACACTCCTTCCTGCCTTTGGGCATTAGAACTCACTCTCCCCTGGCCTGGACTACTCTTCAGTTCTGAACTAAAATGCCCTGTCCTCAGATAGGCCTTCTCTGCTCAGCCAATCAAAGTAGGCCCCTTTGCCTCCTATATTTCTCTTGGTCCACCCTGCATTGAACCCATCCCAAAGTGTCATTATGTATTAACTTGCTTGCTTTTTTAATTCTCTCTCTCACTTGATTATAAACACCATGTAGGCAGGGACCATGTCCATCTTCCTTGTCTTTTCACCGTCATATATACAGTGGATATTTATAAATAAATTAATTTTAGTAAATTTATAAATAAACAAGTGTTAGTAAAATGAATGAATGATTGAATGTAGGCACACTCCCAAATTTCTACTTCCAAAGGTAGTCTTCTCTGAAGTCTTTAACATATAACGCTTTTGTTTTTTTTTCAAAAATCGTTAGGCTTTTTTAATTTGTTCTAATTGTTAGGCTGCTCAGTATGACATAGATGCCACACAAATGACATTACACTAACATCTCACCTTGATGTAAAAGTTTAATTTCAAGATGGTTTTAAAATATATTTAATTTTATCTCCAAATAGTCCTCTGATGTGCAGAAACAGAGATGAGATAGAATGATTTTATCCTCTTCATTCTACCTATTGGGATGGCACCAGGGTCTGGTGATGGTGTGGAAGACGTTAGAGACTGTAGGTCCTGCCACAGTCAGCATGCAGGTGTGTTGATACCTGCCTCTTTTCCCCTTTAAATAATAAACCTGATCCTGAAGAGAGTTGTGGGACTGAACAGGAGGATAGGTATGAGCTTGTGGAGGGAGGCTGGAGTCAAGGAGGAATAGATGCTGTCACTTCTTATACCCCCAGACAGGTTTCTTTTTAACTGGTAACTTTTTCTTTTGAGCTGAGTAACTGCTTTTTATTGGGTTTCTTTAAAAACCTAGCTAGCAACTATAATCAAAATCTGTAATGACTATGCTTCCAATGCAATACTACAGAATTGCAAAGGATAAAATAAATTTCAAGAGATGAAGCATTTATTCATATAAGTAACTTTTAAAAACTGGTTTAGTTGAACTTGCAAAGCAAATGTTATGGGAAACAATTCAATTGTGGGTTGTAGCACCACATTAAATAGCAACCTATTGTGACCTAGTGGCCACACTCTAAAGTAGAGGGTGAACGCATCTTGGCCATGAATGCAATATTCTGCCAGACACCTTCCTTGGGAAACTTCCACTTGAGCTATCTTCAAATACAACTCATTATCTGAGTGGTGATGACTTACAACAAAGTTGCAACCAAAACTATAAGGAGAATTTACTGAGTCTCATTCATAATCACGATAGATATGTGATGATGATATCATGATCATTCTCTCTTACATTTACATGTAACCTCACAGTTTGCAAAAGGTCTTCATGGGCATTATCTTATTCATTTATCATGGCAAGTTGCAAGGGCAATAATTTCATAATTGAGAAATCTGAACAAACAGAGTGACTTTTCGAGGATTATGCAGCTAGTTAATGATAATTTGGAAAAAATTCCCCATCTTCAATCTCTCAGTGTAGTATTCTTTATACCATAAATACATTCTCTCTTCAGAGTTCCTCACTATTACTGGCCTCTTTGATAGGAAGTTCAAATAGGATAACGGAAAGCATGAATTTCAGAAAAAAATCCATAATGACTCACTAAAGAACACCCTCAAATAAGGTGGCAAATAGAATTTGATTGGGTAGCCACTGCCAGCTGCGGAGCCACAGGCAAACCTGGAATCCAGAAGTCAAAGGACATTGGAGATTGGCTCTAGTTATTGACCAAAGGATGGGCTTTGCACACTGTCCAGACACAAAAGACTTTTGATTTCAAGAGCATCGTTACTTGGCCATCATACATTAGGTTTAAATTGTTTTAGTGTTTTAGAGGATAGGACTTCTTTACTTAGGGCTATTAGATCTCCAGGGTGTGTGTGTGTGTGTTAGGTGAAAATATGCAATATTCCCCATACAAAGATGGTACATAACTTTCCTCAGGTTCTCAATGTGCCTGACATGCTTCAAAAGTAAAGACTTCTCTAGAGGCTGGTTAGCTCCTCCTGGATTTTATACCTGCAATTGCTGCTCCTCTGACCGTATGAACAGTAGTACTTTAGCTTACAAGGCACTTAGTAATGAAGCTACTTCAATGAAGAGATAACTGAGAAAAATTATGCAACCTGGTTGATAACGTTTGTGTTATAAAATGTAAGTATTTATATGAATAAGAATATCAATAAACTTTTTGCAAAGTTCCTAAACTGTCACTTATCAAAGTATGTTCTATAGAATGCTAGTTCTGTGAGAGTTAATGGGATTATTTGGGGGAAAGAAAAAACTTTCAAGATCAAATGATTTAGAAATGTTGGATTCACTAAAGTTAAATGGTTGTTTTTTTTCTCAAGTAGAATTTCACAGGACCATTCTACTGATACAAACTGTGACATTTTTCTATTTGATTTCCCATGCGGCAGCCCGCAGGACTTTGAACTATTATTTCTAGCCCAGACCTCTTTTTGGAGCTCTAGACTAATTTAAAAAAAAACTCCAAAGCACAATGAATTAATGAGTAGCATGCTATGGTGCTGAACTACAGAGAAAATTACTTAAAACACTGGGGATTTATTCGTAATATACAAACGAGAGCAGCCCTGGTGGAGATTGTTCAACCAAGGCGAGGGTGGAGCCCACAAAGGCAAAGCCAGGAAGCTTCCCAGGGAAGACTGATTTGTTGGTTTAAGCAAGTCCTTGGCTTATGGATTCAGACTGGCTGGTTGTAGAGGAGTTTTACGCTGCTGATGGAGATCGGTGAGCCCTAAATCAAAGGATCAGAGCCACAGTTTCTCCAGCAGGCTGTTTTTTTGATGATCTGACCAGTCCCTGAAGAACAGGGGCTTTGGTCCTTCCTCTGGGCCATGCCCACTTGCTGTCTGCAGTGTCCTGGAACTGCAGTGCCACAGTGAATGCACAGGTTCAGCCTCAGCAAAGATATCCTTATGAAGGACTAGAAAACTGATTTCATGTGGGGCGGAGGAGAAGCCAGCAACTCCTCAATTTCTGCCTTGGGAGATGGAGTGGGTAACTGAGCTAGGGACACCACGGGGAGAGGAGGAGGAAGGAGAGAGGTGAAAGTTGGTAGGTGGGTTAATTTCTTTGAGCCTGAGGCACTTGCAAGAAGTCCAAGTAGAATGCTTAAGTCTGTACCTGTGCATTCACTGCGGCAGCTTTTGTTTACCTGCCCGCTGAGGTTTTCTACTTGGATTTCTTTTTTTTTTCCCAAGTGGCAAAGCATGGCTATTTTTAAGTTAAATAAAATTTGAACATTTTCATCTTTTGTGTCCCTGACAATAGGAGATTTGGTGACATTTAAGTTGACCCACATTTCTTACATCTTTTTTATATATATATATTTTATGTACACGTTAATGCGTTTATGGGGTACAGATGTAAGCATTCTACCTGGATTTCTTCCAAGTGCCTCAGGCTCAGAGAAATTAACCCACCTACCAACTTTCACCTCCCTCTTTCCTCCTCCTTTCCCCGTGGTGTCCCTAGCCCAGTTACCCACTCCATTTCCCAAGGCAGAAATCTAGGAGTTGCTGGCTTCTCCCCCACCCCCCACCCCATGAAATCAGTTTTCTAGTCCTATTAATTCCATCCCCTGGGATCTAACCAGGGGCCCTCCCCAAGGCATTCCTGATTAGTATCCTAGCCTTCATTTCCTATGCTGCAGGGAGCATAATCCTTCAAAATGAGAACCCAATCATCTCATTCCTTGATTAAAACGTGCTGACAACTCCCTATCACCAGTAATTAAAGTATAATTAAAGTGCAGTCTCATTCCTGGCTCACAAAGCCCTCTGCTGGCTCTTCAGCTTCATCTCTGACTCTTGTCTGCCCTACATCCCCGCTGCAGCCACCCTCGCTGCAGCCACCCTCGGAGATGCACCTTCCTCCCACAAGGCATGCTTGCTCCCTTCTCCAGGCCTGTCACCACGCTGGGGGAGTCTCTTCCTCCTTCTCTTCGCGGGCTCTCTCCTCATCCTCTGAGAGCTCCAACGTGAGCGCACCTTCCCTGACCCACCGGGGAGTAAGTCAGCTGTTCTGTGTTTTCAGAGAACACGTTCTTGGAGAGTATGTTCAAAGAGAATTTCCCCACTTAATGGCCCCTACTCTGCTTTGCCACAATTGTGTCTTCCTAAATTCCTTAGTCCTAGGAGGACAGGGAACACAGCTCTGCATTGTATTCCTAATGCCTAGAGGGCTTTAATGAACAAGAGCTGAAAAAACAAATGAAAAGAACATCCTTTGCCACTCTCTCCCCTAACCAGTATCATAAGGAACAAAGTTTAAAGATAGACCTGATCTAAATACATGTTGCCTTCCTAATAGAAATATCACACTTATTAGGTATGTACAAAATTACATGCTCTGGACTTCCCCTACATTACCTCACTTAATCTTCATTTACAACAACCCTATGAATTAGGTGTGATAATTAGTATTGTTTTACATATTAAAAATCTGAGGCTTGGAGATGTCACAATAGTTTGTTCAAGGTCACACCGTGGTGGAATTGGGATTTGAACCCAGGTAGACTAATACCATTCTGCTTCCCCAACTATACTCTGGCTATTAGCTATCATTTCATCTTTTAGATGTCTGGTTTGTTTTGGGAAAACCTGTAATTTAGCATATCACTGCTTATCCATGGCTTCCTGGTGGGTAAATGCTTCATTCTGCACAGATCATGGGTCAAAACTTTATCTCTCTCTCTTTTCTTAAATTTATTTTTCAATTTCAGAAACTCAGAAAATCTTTCTCTCACTTGTCCCTGGCTGTCTGAAAATAGACCCAGCATTGATCTTCCATTCAGGTTGTCATGATTGAGTTTATTAGCAGCTCTCCTGGCTACCCTGACACCTATGCTATTACATGAATCTCAGAGTCAGTGTGGGAACTTCTTTGTACAGAATGCTAATGGGAATATTTCAAGCTCAGCTTCTGGAGATTTTGCAACTAGTTTATGGCCTCCTGACTTTACTTTGCAAAAGGCTCAATTTTTTTTTGGTTTTTTCTCTATGCTTCAAATGTAGATTCCAGTTTTAAGCTCGTAAGAGAGTTTCTGAAGCATTATCTTTGGGAAATGAAGGGTATCTATAACTAACGCTGTATAAAATGCATTCAGTCTATGCACAAAAACATTGCTGAATTCTATCAAGAGTAATTGCCTCCACCTGGAAATGCTTCCTTCTGGAAGTAATTAGTGTAGCTAAAACTGCCAAGGTGGGATTCTGAATCATTTTTATTATTTCACTGCTGGAGTGTCTGCTGTATAACCTTGGTTATTTGAAAACCCCTGAGAAAGAATCCTCCTACAAAGATGAATATCTTTTCATATAATTTTAGATAATCAATTTACATACATAAAGCTCTGTTATTTTTCATAGAAATCTTGGTAAGATATGGATTTCTGTATTTCTCTAACATCATTTATAGTTATTGGTGTTTTCTTAGTGACGAAAGTCACATTTACGTGGGAACAGTTATGGGACTGGTAGGGCAAAGCTGGGTTTATAACGTAGGTGTGCCCTGACACCAAAAGGCTGCCACTTGAAATGCATTCCTACTCGGGACTGCTCTGTGTCATTTTTCTGTCTTCTTCCTTTCAGCGGCTCTCACATCTTACTGATTTCCCCATACCTGGCTGTAGACTCTGTTTATTTTCTAATCTGAGACTTTTCTTGCCTTCTGTTTGTTCAGGAAACCAGATTATCAGTCCTATAAAATTTTCCCCTTTCTGGATTTTGCAGATGATATTCCCGCGGTGGCATTTAACATGTTTCTCTACCCTCTGTATTTCCTATAAATTGGTGGGTTAGTGCGAGAGGCGGATCAGTCAGATTTTTGGCAAGAATGCTTTGTGGGAAGCACTGAAGCTGGTCCCCTAAGCTTCCTACTGCACCACATTAGCAGGTGCAGAGGAGCTTTTCTCATTCTTCCCGTGATGTTCAAGATTAATCAGCAGTTCAGGGGCACTGGCCCAATCCATCCATGGTAAAGTTTCTCATCACTCTGTCACATAATAGTTTTAGAAGCTATTGATTATCGTCGCCTACAGCTATATTTTTGTTAGAGGTTCCAAGTGATGATATTTTAATTCTATCATTGCTTATGCATTTATTAGCTGGAATTCTTACATAAAGAAACTTTCCACATCAGATATTTGCTTTCCCTGAGGAGCAGCCTTTATAGAAAAGGTAAATTCAATGCTTGATCCTATCCCTTAATTTGCCTGTTTTCAGAATCAAGAGTTAGTATCTCAGTATCTTCCAAAGGTCACTTTTTTTAAAAAAAGCATCTTTGTAAAATCATGGATTTTAAACAATAGTCGACATGTTTTTATTCACCGTAGTTATGGTTATTTTGATACTTGTATTAATACCATCTTTCTCCAGGGGGAGCCCTGCTTTCAGGCTTCTAGTCTATGTGGGAGAGGTGACCAATAGGTGGTGACCTGATTTTCCTGGTCATTGACACTG
>NW_003852524.1:639086-644460 GCF_000181295.1 Otolemur garnettii
GCCAGCCCCATATACTGAGGGTGGTGGGTTCCAACCCGGCCCCAGCCAAACTGCAACAAAAAAATAGCTGGACCTTGGGGTGGGCACCTATAGTCCCAGCTACTCTGGAGGCTGAGGCAAGAGAATCACCTAAGCCCAGGAGTTGGAGGTTGTTGTGAGCTGTGACACCATAGCACTCTATTAAGGGTGATTAAAAAAGAAAAAAAAGGAAGAGACCAGAAAAGCTTTGTTGGTGAGGTGAGTGTTACACAGAATTTGAGGTAGAAAAAGATGTGTCTAGCGGTAAAGAGCATGATAGGGAATCCCATGTGCATTGTTTCAGAACTGGGCCAGGGTAAATCTGTAGAATCACAGGGCCTTAGTAAAGCTCATGAGAGCCTGTGTGTTCGTTATTCAGGCAGTTACAGAAGGTGCAGTTGGTGGTGGACGTTAAACTCTGTTAAACTCCGTGATTAGGAGCTTTAATGATCTCACAGGTAATTAAGCCCCACTGCTCAGCGCTGAGAAGTGGTGTTATCTGAGGTCAGCAGCAGAATTCTGAGTGCTCGCCTTGGCCTATTTCGAAGCTAAAGAACAGCAGAAGATTAAGGAGATTAAACAAAAATATAACCCTCAATCCTCTGTGTTTTGCCACTTCCTAAAATGACCTTTTAAAGTGTTTAGTGTCTGAATTCAGGTCACATCATCAGCACAACCAAGCAGAGAATAATGATTACTTTGCAGCCTCTGTTCATTATTGAAGACTGATGTATATTGTTAGTAAGTGTCGTTAAGCCATCATCACCAGGGTATACTGGGGAGAGCAGTAGGCTAGCATGTGACCATTTTTTGAGTTCTAACTGTAAGGTTGACTAGAAATTCAGGGAAAAAACAAAGGAATTAGGTTGCTGGCGACACAGCAAGTTTTCGGTGCATGTAGTCCAGGCATTTGCTTTTAGAGGGTTGTACATGCACAGTAGCAGGTGCTATTGGAACTGTGATGTGAACAGGGGACAAGCCTTATCCTCAGCTTATCAGTTAATGTGATGATGATAATGGTGATTGATGATGATAGGAACACACCTATCTCACGGATGAGAGATAGCAGAAAGGTACAGGGAAAGAAAAAATAACATCGTGTCTATGTAGTTTGATTCTCTGTTACTATATTATAAGCAGTAATGAAGGGTTGAGCTTTTTAATTTCTTAAACAGATATTTCATTTTCAGAATTCATGTGCTTCTTTTGATAAAAGTCAGTCAGAATGAAAAGTAGGATTTAGTATTCGCAACCTAAAGAATTAAGACGCCCCATCTTGAGAGGTATTGTAGAAGTGACGAATGGGTCCGGGAACACCACGGAAGGTGGCTATGGCTAGTTGATCCCGAGCAGCGCCACCGCCACCGCCACTGCCGCCGCGGAGAGAGACACAGTCCTGCTGACGTCGTCGCAGGGCGATAACGCTTCTTAAGGGATCATGCACTGTTCTCTGCCAAAATACAACTCCATTGCAAATAACTCACCTTCTCTTCTAGAGCAGAAACTTTGCAAATTGAGGAAAGGAAACTGCACGGGCGGCGCGTGCGGCCGAGACCCCCAGTCCCCCTTGTGCGCGTGTGCGGAGGGCTACGCCGTGAGCCCGGACGGCCTGGCCTGCGAAGGTAACGGGACGCCGCCCGCGGCCGGGCCAGCGCGGCGGGGCGGGTAGCCGGGCTGGGGGCCTCGCGGAGCCTCAGCGGGAAACCGGCTTCAAGTCCACCGGTTCCTTCCCCGCCCGCCCCAGCACTTTTATTTTCTAATTCTGTTTTTAAGGCCGTTAGGAAACTTTCTGGTCTTCATAGCTTGCGTCTCTAGATCATTCTCAGAGGCTGCTGGGGGATTGCTCTGAGGCTGAGATTCTCGGAATAACTAAATGGACCTCTGTGCATTTGTGTGCAAAGTATCAATATGCAAAAATGTTAAGGGAGTGTTTCCAGAACTATCGTAAGATTCCCAAAGAGTAGGCGACTCTGGATATCTCATCCCATAAAAGACTGGTAGGAAGCTTGGGAAACTGAACCAACCAGGCTGGTTACCTAGGGCTCTTCCTAGAGGTTTTAGTCCCCGTTGAATAAACCCAGGAGGAATACTGTGTCCTTTCCCCTGGGAGGTGCAGTGATTAGTGATGAAAAACTCCAATGGCTGCTGCACACAGGCGGTGGAATTAGTTGGGGTGAGATGTCAGCTAAATCTAGCATCTGCCTGTTAATTACAGCCCCGTGCGCGCGTGGGACCAGGGGGTGAAAGTCCTGGCGTAGGAACCGCGAGCTGGAAGGCTTTCACCAGAATACAGCTGCTGGAAATGTCCTCACACGTAGGGAAAAGGCTTTGGTCAGTCCCCAAGGGTGCAGAGCAGAAAAAGTCCTAAGCTTGTGCAGAGCTTTTAAGTCCTAACATAAACGACAGGTTATATCTCTTCAGGGGAGATAGTACCGCTTTCCCCCTAAGAGAAGTTCTTGTGTAAATACTCATATTCTAAAGTGTAAGCGATGGGGAAATAGAAATGGCTTTCATGATCACTGACCTGACTTCTTTTACCCTTGGCTAGAAGTGGAAAAAAACCGTTTGTCCCTGGTCAATTACAGCATATATTAGTGAAGATACCCTCCTTGGTGTTGACTTACTAGTGATATCACAATTTATTTTCAAAAATAACTGCCTGTGTTTTTCCTGTTGTCATTGTGCAGATGTCAACGAATGTGCCTTTTGGAATCATGGCTGTACTCTCGGGTGTGAAAACACCCCTGGATCCTACTATTGCACGTGCCCCGTAGGATTTGTTCTGCTTCCCGATGGGAAACGGTGTCATGGTACGTCGCAGGAGCAAGCAGTGATTGTATTGTCTTTCTTCACTTTTGGTAATGTTTCTAGGGTGGCTATGACCGAGGTTGGAGGTCCTCAATCAGCAATGTGCATCAGAATAACCTTGGAGATTTATTTTGTTTTTATTTATTTTGTTTGATTTATTTTTACAACATGGATGACTAGACTCTAGTCCAAACCTATTAAATCAAAACCTCCAGGACTGGAAAACATACCTATTTATTTTCCTGTTTCTTTATCTATATTATTATCCATATCATGTATTATATCTAATTATTATCTGTATTATATTTAGTATATTTCCAAAGGATGAGCATGTAAAAAACATAATCATATCTTAAAAATTAACTATAATTCCTTACTATCATTTAATATGCTGTCAGTGTTCAGGTATAACTACAATACCATTATCATACATTAAAAAATTATCAATAATTCCCTTATAATAACATCATATATCTATTCTAGATATATGATCTAACATCATATATCTAACAGGTATAACTACAATACCATTATCATACATTAAAAAATTATCAATAATTCCCTATATAATAACATCATATATCTATTCAGTTTTTATTTATTTATTTATTTTTTAGAGACAGTCTCACTTTGTCACCCTCAATAGAGTGCTATGACGTCACAGCTCACAGCAACCTCCACCTCTTGGGCTTAGGCAATTCTCTTGCCTCAGCCTCCCAAGTAGCTGGGACTACAGGTGCCTGCCACAACGCCCCACTATTTTTTTGTTGGAGTTTGGCCAGGGCTGGGTTTGAATCTGCCACCCTCAGTAGATGGGGCCAGCACCCTACTCACTGAACCACAGGTGCTGCCCAAATATCTATTAAGTTTTAAAATTTCTCCTATTATTCTAAAAATTTTTTCTAAATAGTTAATTTGGTAAAGTATCCAAACAACCTCCATGTGTTAACTTGATACATCTAGTTTTTATTCCATAGATTCCCTCTTTTTTTCCTCTTGAAAATATTTGTTGAAGAAACTATTTTTTGCCTGAAGAGTTTCTCACTTTCTGGATCGTGCTAATCATACCTCTCTAATGTCCCTGTCACTTTTGCAAACTCTCGGTTAGATCTAGAGGCTTAGTCAGATTCAGCTTTGACATTTTGGGCAAGAATCCTTCATAGATGTATTTGTACTTCCATCCAGAGTCACACAGTGTCTGGTTTCTCCTTTCTGTAATGTTAAGAATGGTCAGTGTGTTCATCCATTGTAAAGTTCTTCAGTATCCAAGTGGTGATAGCAGCTATTAACAAGCCATCATTTCATTGAGAATTTCAAAGGGTGATAGTCTAGTTCTAATATTTCTTTTTAATTATTAAGTGGCATGCCTTTATAAATAGAACTTTCTTTCATTAACTATTTAGTTACCTCAAGATATAATTCTTATCCTTAAGGCAAGATAATATTATTTGCCTTTTATTCTCTTTACTTTTATCTATCTATCTATCTATCTATCTATCTATCCATCCATCTATCTATCTATCACATCATCTCACCCTGTCACTCTGGGTAGAATGCCATGGTGTAATATCTCATGGAAACCTCAAACTCTTGGGCTCAAGGGATCCTCTTGCCTTAGCCTCCTGAGTAGCTGGGATTATAGGTGCCTGTCACAATACCTAGCTGATTTTTCTATTTTTTTTAGTAAAAACGGGGTTTCACTCTTGCTCAGGCTGATCTGGAACTCCTGAGCTCAAGCAACTCTCCTCCCTCCCTTGCCTCAGACCATGCCCAACCTATTTACTTATATTTAGAATAATGGGTTGGTACCTTCTAAAGGTGGTGAATGAGTGTTATTTTTTAATTAAGTGTTATAAGTTCATGAATTTTAATTTTTTTTAATGTTTCAGCCCATCACAATTGTTATCCTTACTGATGAGCAAATCATCTCTTCCTTGGCCAGTGGAAGTCTCTTCAAATAGGTGTCTGACCCCAGTAGTCTTTGATAGTTCCCTTGTTACTTGGTAGGAAATATTTTCCAGGCTCATCTTGTGCATTTCATATTCTATGGAGGGAACCAGCAATTTCTCAGGAAGCACTGGTTCCTTTTAATGAGAAAGTATATTTAGAAAACAGTCTGCTACTGAATTAGTCATTGTTTTTAGGCCTTTGGGGATATAAAAGCTAAGAATACATTTATTAAAAAGAAAATAAGTGAACCTTTGTTAGTTGACCACCCAAGGAACTATACAAAACTGGTCAACATACAGAGGTGCTCAATATAAGAAACTAGGTATGCTGTACTAGTATATACATGTGGTGCATGTTCAGTCTATGAAAATTAGGTCAACTTAAAGAGGTGGCCATTGTAGGGAGGTGGTCAGCTATGGAGATTCTACTATATATTATGAACTTGTATGTATATTCCCAGTTCAAATTTAGGATCACATATTCAGATACCTTCTGACAGATTTCTTATTGAATCTACAAGTGTGGGTAAATACAAATGAATGTTTAAAATCATGTATGTTACCTAGTCCTGCTTTAAAGATGATGGAAAATAGGATGG
>NW_003852524.1:644781-646532 GCF_000181295.1 Otolemur garnettii
TTCTACAAAACTTGCCCTTTCCTAATACCTCATGGTTTGCCTGTTGGAAAATACACTAAAGTGACTGATATAGTTAATGATCTAGGGCCCACCATGTGCCAAGAATGGAACACATAATCTCATTTCATTTTCAAAACCTCTAGAAATTTTATAGTACATATTTTACCTTTAAATATTTAGTTTACTTGGAATTGATTTTTTTGTGTGGTGTAGAGTAGGGATTTAACTTTCCCCCTAAATCATTACTTGGTTATCTTCCACTTACTGAATGATCTTTCTTTCACATGCTCACTGATTTAAAATAACACCTTACAGTACATATGACATTCTTATGTGTACTTGAGTCTTCTAAGATGAGCTTTCTATTCTGTTCTATTATCCTCTGTCTATTCCTGCCCCTATTCCCCACTATTTTAATGATGCACCTTTATCATATATTTTGATAAAGCCTCTCATTTCACTCCTTATACCTAACCACACTCACAAAATGTCATCAGTTTTTTTTTTTTTACATATAATTTGTTTTCCAGATAAACTTGAGAATCATGGGTGAAATTTCATTTAAAACTCTTACTTGATAATTAACATTTATGCACCCTACCAGAATGCTCCTCAATTCATAAAGCATACCCTATTGGATATGAACAACCTGATATCTTCCTCCACTATAATAGTTGGAGATTTTAACACCCCTTTGATAGATCTCCAAGAAGAAACTAAATAAACAAATATTAGACTTAAACCTGACCCTAGAACAAATGGACTTTACAGACCTCTACAAAACATTTTACCCTAATAAAACTGAATATACATTCTTCTCATCAGTCCATGGGTCATCCTCCAAAATAGATCATATCCTAGGACTCAAGTCTAACCTCAGCAAATTTAAAAGTATAGAAATAATTCTTTGTATCTTCTCGGACCACCATGGGATAAAAGTTGAACTCAACAGCAATGGGAAATCTCCATACTCAAACAAAGTTATGGAAGCTAAATAATCTTAGGCTGACTGATAGCTGGGTCAAAGATGAGATTAAGAAGGAAATCACCAAATTTTTGCAACTAAATTATAACAAAGACACAAACTATCAAAACCTGTGGGATACTGCAAAGGCAGTCCTAACAGGGAAATTTATAGCATTGGAAGCCTTCATCAAGAAAACAGAAAGAGAGGAAGCCAACAACTTAATGGATCATCTCAAGCAATTGGAAAAGGAAGAACATTCCAACCCTAAACCCAGCAGAAGAAAAGAAATAACCAAAATTTGGGCAGAATTAAATGAAATTGAAAACTAAAGGACTATTCAGAAGATCAATAAAACAAAAAGTTGGTTTTTTTAAAAGATTAATAAATTGGTAAACATTTGACCAACCTAACCAGAAATAGAAAAGTAAAATCTGTAATATCATCTATCAGAAATGATAAGGGAGAAATAACAATAGACACTTCAGAAATTAAAAAAATCCTCAATGATTACTTCAAAAATCTCTATTCCCAGAAATATGAAAATCTGAAGGAAATGGACCAATACCTGGAAGCACACCACCTTCCTAGACTCAACCAGAAAGAATTAGAAATCTTGAATAGACCTATATCAACCACTGAAACAGCATCAACAATAGGAAATCTCCCTAAAAAGAAAAGTCCAGGACCACATGGCTTCACATCCGAATTGTATCAAACCTTTCAAGAGGAACTAGTACCTATATTATACAATGTTTTCCAAAGCATAGAAAAAGAAGGAGAACTT
>NW_003852524.1:649167-658675 GCF_000181295.1 Otolemur garnettii
GGTTGCTTTCCTGGGTATGACCTTCAACTGGACAAAAAAAGCTGTGTAGCTTCAGGTCAGCATCGTAGTTGTCTGAAAGTGTGACTCTGCAACACGATTGCTTGAAAACATTTCATTTAGAAAGATGAAAAGTTGAATTTCTTTTGGCTTCTGAACAGAAAATCTGATTTTGTATTTTGGGAAATGGAAAACAAATCACATTGCAAATATGAATAATATAAATAATAACAACATAAGTAATAATCATGTTTTTGAGGAATATTTGTAAATTAATTAACATCCGGCAACAATTTGCTGTAATGTCAAGTATGGCATTTTCAGTATTTGAGAAAGTCATATCAGAATGGTCTCAGAACAGTTTATAGTTAAGAGATATTTAATAAATATTTGTTGATTGGTCTTATTTTTATATCTTCAGTGACTATAACAATCATAATACTTTGACAGATTCTGTCCTTTTCACATCAAAATTTAACATAAAGTTGTATGCTTCAGCTGTTTTTTCATCTTCTGATGTTACATCTCTTGTAACTTCAGTAGCCTTGGAAATTCTAGATTTATGCCAAATTGATTTACTCCCTTTTGAAGTTTCATTATGCTTATAATCTGGGATAATTTAAAGATGGTCACATATGGCTGGCCCCAGTGAAACACCAATACTGTTAACTTCTCAGGGCCTTCGTTAATAGGGCATAATCTTTGTCCTGAAAATTGTCAGGAATCTTGTTATTAACACAAATAATCATGTCTTCCTTTCAGCCCAGGCTGGGGAAAGCTTTTGAAAATTCAGACATGAATGTATATAATCTGCTAATATTAATGTTTTAATATGTGTAAATAGAGGAGATGGACAGCCTGAAGACTTGCATTATTTAACTGTGGTGTTGATTATTTAGTGCTGGCTCTATGTGTAAGTAATTTGCTTATAAAAGAGATTCCTAGAAAGGGAAGATTCCAGTGATGAAGTTCTGGCACTATGTCCCCTCATGGAAGAGGAAGTCTTCTTGCCTGTCTTTGCCTGCACCACACTGGTGGGAGAATTAAGAAAATGAGTACTGCAGAAATTGTGGAAGAGGGTGCAGTGAAAGGGGAGAGTTGAAAGTGCTCTTGGGTGCGAAGGCTTGTTTTAAATGCAGTCATGTTTGAAATTTGGTTGACAGGACCACAACCATTTTTGCTGTTTGCCAATTCTCATGATATTCGACACATGCATTTTGATGGAACAGATTACAGAAGCTTGCTCAGCCAGCAGATGGGAATGGTTTTTGCCCTAGATCACGACCCCGTGGAGAATAAGGTATGGTTTTGTTTCTTGAGCAGATGTGGATGTACTTTAAGGACAGAGTAGAGGATTTTATCCTAACAGATGACCTGGCCTACTTGAAAATCCTCCGCTAAGCTCCAAATGATTAGCCACAGAACAAGTTAAATATAGACATTGGAGCATCATTTGAGAAATTTTAAGGACTTTCCTGCCATCATAACCCTAACCTGGTCCTTGCCACGATGTGGCTCTTTTACTGAGGGAGAGTGTGCCTGATCCTCAGTTTAGTTTCCTCTTTGGAGATGAGAGTGAGAGACTAATACAATGACAAGCATATTGCAAGAACTCCATAACTAGAGTTCTGTGATTTGCTGGTAATGGGAGAAGTGGGGAGTTGGGGTTGGGACATAGGAAATAAGGGTTAGTAATCTGAATTTAATATATGCCACTGAGAAAGGAGATTTAGTGACCTCTTAGCCATGAAAATCACGGAAAATAAGTTTTAAGGCTTATGTGGGAATGCACCACTCTTAACATCATTTACACAAAAATCTTATGTAAGGTTTATATATATAATTTACAGTTTCTAAATTATCAACCCAATCAACTGGGCTTTAATTTGGTCTTTAATTTCTTAGTAGTATTTGTGCTAGGCTAGAATGTGCTTGAAATGATGGTAGAGTGTCTTTTGGAGATTAATCACCCACTAATGATAAAATTATAGTTATTAGTCCTCTTCCATAATTATTTATTATTGCTACATGGTACATTAATTCCTAGAATTTAAGATTCTATGCTTTTGTTTCTTCCTGCTTTGAAGCGGTCTGGTAAATGGCCAAAAGAGACAGAGTGAAACAAATTGATTCTGGATTTAATAGGTTTAGACTGAGAGCCAAATATAACTACTTTAGCAAATTAAAGTTTTGCAGTTAAACACTAGCAAACAATCGTTCTTTCTCTTCCCTGAACTGAATCTATATGGTTCCACAGAACAGTTACATCAACAGAATAAAATATTTAATAGAAAAAAATCAGTCCAAACTAGTTTTATTACCAAACGAGTTTTCTCCTGTGCAGTCTGTATTTTTGCAATTAGGTGTATAAGGAGATACAGAATGGATTTTAAGTCAGGCGGCTGGGTGGCTCTGATCAATGTTCTCATCTTTTGCTGTTCAAACTGTGGTCTTTGAACTGGCAGTATCAACACCACCTGGAGCAACTACAGGCTCTCAAGCTCCACCCCTCACCACTGAATCAGAATCTGTGACTTAACAAGATTCTTGGGTGATTTACATAGACATTGGAGTTTGAGAAGTGGCATCATAATGAAGTATATTTTAATATAAGTGCCAATATTTGTATTTGTTAAAGATACTCTTTTCTATTTTATCAGAAAAGAAGAATAACCCGTTATTTAATGAGTTACCACTTTGTAAATACCATCATCATTGATTATAGGCTTGTGTACACATATGTACTCACAGCTGAAATTCAGCAATGCCCTCATCAAGTTATCCGCTGACCCATAGCATTTTGCAGCCTTCAGGAAATTCTTGTATCTATTTGATACACTGCGTATTAGATTGAAAAATAACTTTGCACCTGCAAGGTATGTGCTGTTAAATAATACAAGAATGAATTACAGGCATGCCTTGATAGTGACAAATGCATCACTGGGTAATTTCATGGTCCTGTGAACATCATAGATTGAACTTAACAAACCTAGATACTCTAGCCTAGGTGCATATTGTGTAGGTGTATTTGTGTATTTAAACATACAAAGGGGATAGTAAAAATACAGTATAGAAGATTTTTTTTAAATGTATACATATACATGGCCCTTACCATGAATAGGGCTCGCCTGGGCGAGTCAGTGAGGGAGTGGTGAGTGATTGTGAAGGCCCAGGACATTACTATACCCTACTATAGATTTTATAAACACTGTATACTTTAGACTACACACTAAATTCATTTTTAAAAAAGGAATTGTGTTGTGATATTATGAAGGCTGCAGAGTGACTAAGTGATAGGAATTTTTTAGCTCTATTATAATTTTATGAGACCACTGTTGTATTCATGATCCATTGACTGAAGCATCATTATATGGTGTGTGACCATATAAGGTTTGCAACAAAAGGAACTTGAGGAAACATCTAATATAATGTCCTCAGTTTTACACTTGGGAAGACTGAGGTTAAACAATTTGTTCAAGGCAATTTAGCAAATAAGTGGCAAAACTGGGGGAGGGACCCGTGTCTCCTGACTTGGGTGCTTTGGACTGAGCAGTAGAAGGGACAGCCTAGCTTGGAGCCTTCATTAAAGTGCAAATCATTGTTCCCTTTCAGAAGCCACTAAGGTTCAATGCTGCGTCACCAACCAATGATCAGAGATTAATAAATTACCAGCAGCAATGGAAACATGTGCCAGGGACAGGGCTAAAGATTTCTGTACCCTTATTTTGTAATCTAATGAGCTTGGTACTTTCATCCCCATTCACCAATGAGGAAACTAATTATGAGACCTTGAGTAATTTGCTTAAGGTTACACAAACCTGGGAAGCAGTCTGGTTGGAGCATAGTTGCAGGTGTGGTTATCTCCAAAGCTAATTACGCTTTTATGACCCAAGGACTTTCTAACCACATTTTTTTTTTTTTTGAGACAGAGTCTCACTATGTCGCCCTTAGTAGGGTGCTGTGGCAAAACCACTCACAGCAACCTTAAACTCGCGGGCTTAAGTGAAACTCTTGCCTCAGCCTCCCAAGTAGCTGGGACTACAGGCTTCCACCACAACACCTGGCCTTTTTTTTGGTTGTAGTTGTGATTGTTTTTAGCAGGCCTCGGTGGAGTTCGAACCCACCAGTGTATGTGGCTGGTGCCCTAATCACTGAGCTGCGGGTGCCGAGCCTCTAACCCCATTTGTATATATTCCACATTAGTTTTTTGGGAACAAATCAGAAATGCCTATGTTCTCTTCTGTAGATATACTTTGCCCACACGGCCCTGAAGTGGCTGGAGAGGGCGAACATGGATGGCTCCCAGCGAGAAAGGCTCATCGAGGAGGCGGTAGGTGTTCCAGAAGGTCTCGCTGTGGACTGGATTGGCCGTAGGTTCTACTGGACAGACAGAGGGTACGTTCCTGCTTGAATTTCAAGTCACATGGGAAGGGAGTGAGGGGATCAGAAATACTACTGGCTTCTGATTTTGCTCTGGACTTTGAACATAGGAAAAATATTGCTGGGCACTTGGCTGGGACTGGGAAAAAGAGGTCCCCTGTTGCTGTCCATGCGGCCCTGTCCCCTCCCCACTGAGCAGGGTGCGCCTCGTTTCATCACAGCTGACGTGTGTCCAGGGGAGGGTTTCTGAGACCTAGAACATAGCCTGTGTTTTGTAGACCAGGCTGTTATTATTAGGGAAACCTTAAACCTGTCTGAAGACAATCAGGAAACATTCTCTGGGCATCTGCGGTAGGTAACACAAGAGAGTCGAGGACCAAGACCTGCTCTGTCTTCAGTCAGCTTAGGTTAGCTGGGAGATGAGGCAGGTTTCTCCAGCAAAGACCTCATGCAAATGCTTGAGGTAAATATCAGTACAGGAAATAATGTGAGGCCACACAGAAATAGTTGCCAAATCAAGGGCGTATGCTCCCAAAGGGCATGTGGGAATGGGCTGCAGGGCTCAGCCAGTCTAGTCCAACCCCCTCATGTGATGAGTGAAAAATCTACGGGCCCACTTTCCGGAGAGTCCCTCACAGGATAGCGGTAGAGACGCAGTGTGCTCCAGGACATTGCTCAGGGTAACTGAAGGCCCGAGGGGAAATGGCGGCCGTCCTGAACATCCAGGACCTGTGTAACTTCATTAAAGTGAAACAAGGGAGAACTGATTACTGGCAGTGCCCGAGTCACAAACATCTGACTGATGTAGGACCCACACTTATGGGCAGAGTACAGGTAATAGGTAAATGTACCTGTTCCTACTTACATACAAATTCAACTTAAGAACAATCAGAACTTATCCCATTCATAACCCGGGGACTGCCTGTTTCTCTGAAACCAGCAGTTCCAACACACAGGGAGAAGTCCCAGGGATGGGTTTATAGGCCTGGGGGTAGGGCTTGTATGTCCTGTAAGATCTCTTTTAATTTGCATAACCCATAAGCAACAAACAAGTTTTAAAAAATGAACCAGATGTATGGTGTGATGTATCGTTATCAATAACATGGCCCTTCTGTGTTCAAGGCGAGCATATTTTCACTTATTCAGTCTTTCATTCATTTGTTCATTTAGCCATACATTTATCTCTTCATTATTTGGGTGTCTTTTTACTGAATAACTGCAATGCACCAAATACCTCGCTCACAGCTTTATATTCACGACACCATTAAATCCTCAAAAGGTAAGTTCTTCTATCTCCAATCTAAAGATATTTAAAAAATGATTATCAGAGAGGTAATATAACTTTCCTAAGGTCAAACAGTTAACAGGGAGTGGATCTGGAATTGGAACTCAAAGATGACCATTTCCGAAGCTTGCGTTCCTGATAATCACGAGATATCCCACCTCCCCGACCTGAGTTGGCTTAGCACGTCCCTGACTCAGAGTCACGCACCAAATTAAAATGGATGTCAGCTGTAACAATGACAAAAATCATAATGATGGTGTCTTCTGTGTTGAACCTACATGAAAGGACATTTTACATGTCAGCTGTGCGTAATGACAGAGCTGTGTGTGGCTGTTCTCTGAAGGGTAAACGTTGATCAGCACAGCAGATGGCAACTACGCTGCACTCTCAGGCACTCAAAGGATGCAGGCTCTTGTCATATTTTCCCACATTCACAAGACACCTCTAATTTTAATGGTATTTGATTAATAGTGCCACGGTACCCACTGCCCAGGCAGTGCCTCCAGGAGGTAGGAACCACCTCATCCCAGAGAACCAGACCTCAGATTCTCTTGTTCACTGACTTAAGTAATAACAAGCCCTTCTCAAGTCTTCTTCCCTCCAGAGCCAGCTGCTAAAGGAAAACCTTTAATTTGTCTGGAAATGAGAGGTTTATAGTTCAAAAACCTTGATGTTACCTAGAAATTGCATTTAAATAATGGAGATTCCAATCTCACGGTATCAGATTACACAGAACCAAAGTGGGATGCTTACAGTCCGTACTGTGCCAGGAGAAGGAGGATTCACATTAACATCTAACTGTAGGGAGGAAGCTAATCGAAATGCCATTGCCACTGTTATCATTTAGTATTAAAGAATCCTGATTGCCGAAGTCAATTGCCCCATATGAAAGAATCAAGAAGGTAAAAAGTATAAGATATCTATTTACTCATTCTTTTGACATGAGTAAAAACTGCCACCTATAAGGTAAAAGTCGCTCTCCTAGGGCCCTTGATACGTAAGTCTTACTCTGGAAGCAGGGTGGCTTTCCCTCTTGGAGGAGCTCAGTGGCGTTGGGACCAATCAGGTAATGGATATAAAGAGAAGGACAGGCCACTGAATTAAGAGTGATGCTTGAACTCACGTGAGCCCAAATGTCCCTGCTTTCCCCTACCAACACTGGGGTTCCAGGTTTGCCTCTGGCTGAATCAAATAGAAGTGTATTATTAGGTGAACACCTTGGGAAGCTTTAAAAGTTAATTCCAGTAATCCTGCCTTGAGACAGCTCTCTAGTCAGGAGCTGATGTGGGTCTCAGTTCTTACCACCTACCTCCTGCTGGGCAGAGATCACGGAGCAATGAGATTAGAACTAACAGTTTTCTCTCCCCTGGACACAAGCGACCTCAGAATGCCCACCCTCCCACCAAGGAAAGAGGCTCAGGGACAGTTGTGTCTGAGTGAGGGCTGATTTGGCATGTTAAGTTCAAAAATATCTCCCACCCTGCTACTTTTGAAGCTAAGGCTGGAAGATTGCTGAAGTTCAAGGCTGCAGTGAGCTCTGATAGCTCCACTGTACTCCAGCCTGGGCAACAGAGTGAGATCCTATCTCAGAAAAGAAGGTAAAGATTAGCAAATAATAGTTCAGTACAGTCAGCCCTCCATATCTGCAAGGTTTGCATCCTTGGGTTCAACCAACCTTAGCTCAAAAATATGAAATGAATAAATTAATAATAATAATATGGCAATAAAAAATCATATAAATAAGAAATAACGGGAGGGTGCCTGTAGCTCAAAAGAGTAGGGTGCCGGCCCCATATGCTGGATGTGGCAGGTTCAAATCTGGCCCCAGCCAAAAACTGCAAAAAGAAAAAAAAGAAATAATGCAGTACTTGTATAATCACCATTTACATAGCATTTATACGGTAAGGAGTAGTATAGATAAACTAGAGATGATTTCAAGTATATGGGAGGATGTGCATAGGTTATACACCAGTACTGTACTGTTTGATATAAGGGACTTGGGTCTGGAATCAATTCTCCACAGATACTGAGGGTGGCTGTACACTCTTACCTTAGAATCATATGGAAGAAAATTAAAGCTGACATAAATCTCCACCTGCTGTCCTTGCACAGGTGTGTTTCCCTCCTCCCTGTGATCTGTGTCCCCTGAAGCCGACTCCGCCCCCGCTCTGGCTTCCAGCTGGAGATTGGAGGCTGTGAAGAGAATGTACCTGCCAGCCCACTGCTCAGGCCCCTTTGACCTTGTCTTGTCATTGTATATTTTAATTGCTTGGAATAAATATTAGAATGCTAATTAAAAGATTGTGTTTTAAAAAATTAAACTTGTGTGGTTGTTGGCACTATTCTATTTGTGCGTGTGTGTGCACATACCAGAGAGAGAGAGGGAGACGGAGAGACATAGGAGCTCATTTACAATGTCTATCTTTGAGTTATAGGAACAGGGAAAAAAAGTATTTTTGCTTGAAAAGTAAAGTTGCTCTAACAAACCTGTTTATATTATATACATTTTAGGAAATCTGTCATCGAAGGGAGTGATTTAAATGGAAAACATCGAGAAATAATCATTAGGGAGAACATCTCTCAACCACGAGGAATTGCTGTTCATCCAGTGGCCAAGTAGGTATTCATGAAAATAAGGTACCTCTTGGCACAGGTCATGTGACAATTCATGTTTGAAATGCTAGTGTCCAAAATTTGTCTGAAGACCTCAGACAGTCAGTGGAATCAAAAACCAAGAAAAGCCATGAGGGTTGTTCAGATCTTCAAAATGGCCTGGCTCACATGAATTCCTCATCCTTTTTGATGTCATTTGATTTTCCTTTTTTGCTAATATGTCCTTTTATTTTCAGCAAATTAAATTTTTTTAAAAAAAGAAATGAGCTATAATTCATTAACTGATTCAACTGAAGTTCATGAATCTCTTTCTTTAAAAAAATCTTCATTGTTGTTTATTGAGCATACAAGAATATTTGGGTTGTATGGCTTATGAATTCTATTTCTAAAAATCATAAATGACATCAAGTCATAGGTTATTCCTGGATTTTGGAGAGAAAACTGAAATTATGAAAGATTAAAAGGCTATCCTATTAATTGTGAATTAGTAACAGATTTGGGGTTAGAGGTTAGAGAATTAAGGAGAAGAAAGGATTCCTTCCTAATTGTTATAAAGCAAAGATAAGACCCAACTCTATTATATTTATAATGAAAATTTCATGTTGGTCTGCAGGAGATAACATTTTGGTAGTGACTGATAATTGATTTGGAGCCATCTGAATAATGTAACTGTCTCTAAACAGACCAATAAAAATATATTTAATATTGGCCATATTAAGTTTAAAAAAGGATGCCCAAGTGCCTGATTTATGGAATTGAAAAATTAACTGAGTTAGTGGAGTATGTTGTATAAAACTAGATAACAGATAGACATCTTTTTCCCTTTACACTGGATTTACGTATGTGGTGAATTTTATAGAGCTAACAGAATAACAGGCTATGAGATTTCATTGCATTTTTTAGCACAAACACTAATTCGTGGATATTCAGCTCTCTTTTGGGCCAGGTGAGGTGGCTAACACCTTTAATCCTAGCACTCTGGAAGGCTAAGATGGGAGGATTGCTTGAGGCCAGGAGTTCACGACCAGCCTGGCCAACATGGCAAGCCTGTGCTTCTACAAAAAACTAAAAAAAATTAGCCAGGCATAGTGGCAGAAATATGTAGTTCCAGCTTCTGGGGAGGCAAAAGCAGAGGACTGATTGAATCCAGGAGTTTGAGCTTTGATAATGCCCCTGGACTCCAGCCTGTAAGCAACAGAGTGAGACCCTGTCTAAAAAAAATAAAAACAAACC
>NW_003852524.1:659029-659892 GCF_000181295.1 Otolemur garnettii
TATCACTTGAGTATATCCTGAAGTAATTCGTATTGATGTTTTCAAGGATGAAAGGATGGAAGAATTTTTTCATGCAGGTATTATTTGTTGTGTGCTTTCTTGATTAAAGGAGATTATTCTGGACTGATATGGGGATTAATCCAAGAATTGAAAGTTCTTCCCTTCAAGGCTTTGGGAGGCTGGTTATAGCCAGCGCTGATCTGATCGAGCCCAGTGGAATAACCATTGACTTCTTAACTGACAAGTTGTACTGGTGCGATGCCAAGCAGGCTGTGATTGAAATGGCCAATCTGGATGGTTCAGAACGCCAAAGAATTGCCCAGAACGATGTAGGTGAGGCTTTGGGATGGGAGATTTCTTCAACTTGACTGAGTATTGATGAGTGTTAAATACAAAATGTGTTTAAACACACACACACACCCTTAACCACATGGTGAGAAAGGAAGAGAGACAGACAGGCTTCTCTAGGGAGTTATGAGCAGTAAGGATTACCTTAATATTGAAATAAATATTGGGTAAAAAAATTATGTTATATAATCATTTCTCTTTTCCAAGATTTTGTGAAATCAGAATGAAAATATTAAAAATTTCTAAATTTCTTTACGACTAAGAACTTGGTTTAGCTGTAAACATTCCTTACCTTCTAGAAAATGACATTTCACAACAGTAATACCATCACTTTTAGATGTTCATGAGTATCAATGGATAAGATGTGGAAATATGAATAGATTTAGCTTTCTCCTTTATGATATTTTTCGATTTTACGCGGGGTGTCATGTGTTTTCATGAGTATCTTTAAAACATTGTGGTCTATGCTAACCATTAAAAGAGAAGTTCAAATGACTATGATAAGCACTGGGTGA
>NW_003852524.1:659912-661691 GCF_000181295.1 Otolemur garnettii
ACAAGGCTACAACAATGCAATGGGTCTTTGCATGTCAGCCCTACCAGGGTAAATTGTCTGGATTTAATTCTGAACTTAATAGGGAATCATGGAATGTTCTTGAGCATAAAACATACATGATATCTCAGAGTAACCACTTAGGGGAAAAAAAGGGCTGGATTGGGATTCGGAGAGAAGGAAATCTGTTGGGAGGCTACAACGGTCGTCTAGGTAACAGTGAAGGCTTGAGAGACAGCATTGTTATTTCAAAAGTGGAATGAAGGATTAGAGTATTAAAAATCATTGTGCATGATAAATTGGGAGGATTTGGTAATAGATTAGATATAGAAAATGAGAACTAGGAAAGTGCTGAGGGTGTTTTGGAGATTTGGAAACAGGCTAGGAAGATGAAAACACGTGGTCTCTCTTGCTTAGGAAGAAACTAACAAACTGATAGTCTGTAGAGGACATTTATTTTGCCCTTTCTCTTTGGTTTTAGAGGTGATGAATTTCTAAACTTTTATTATACATCATATAGATTAAGGATAATGAAAAATGTTATATATATCTAAGATTCTATAAAAATTAAAAATATACTTAACAATAAACAATAAGCGTGGTCATTCATGCACTTAGTAGGTATTTATTGAGTCATTATAGGGAAAAGAGAAACAATATAAACAAATGTGATTCCTGTGAAGTCAGAGAGTCCAGTGAGGGAGTCACACAGTGAGAAAAATACATTACTCAAATAAATGTAAAATTGTAGCTTTGACATAAGAGGGTAGAAAGAGAGTAGACTTGGAAATTTCTAACTAGAATGCAAAGACACCATATTCTAAACCAAAAAGCATAGCACATATTTTGGGAATAATTTGTATCACTATTATAAACTCTGAGTAATGCAACTTCCTATTGAAGGCCATTGTCAAATAATTTTATAGAAAATTGTCTATATAACCATTCCCATCATTGCAGTGCCATCTACTGGTGTTATGTGGTGGCTTCTCAATTACCAGTTTGGATTTTTAATGTGGAGAGTGGACATTGTGTCAAAAATGATTAACTATGAGGTGATTCATTTATTGATTGATGAGATTGAACCATTCCACAATGTATATATACCTCCAAACATCATAAGCATCATTTTAGTTATACATGATAAAAACATAATTTATCTATCAATTTAAAAATGTATTTTAAACAGACTGAAGGAATTTATTCTTAATTTAAAATGCAATTAATTGTGGCTCTTCTACAGGCAAAAAATAAAGAAGATTATGTCTAGTGTGGGACATTTGTTTGCTAAAACGCTGTCGCTGGTTCTAATATGTGTTTCCGCATGGATGAACCTTTAACAGAGGTTCTCAACCAGTGGGTCGTGACCCCTTTGTAACAATGAAAATACATCGTAGCATTAGGAAGGTTGAGAACCCCTGCTTTAGAATATGATGCCAAGTGAAGTAAGTCAGCCAAAAAACACAAGTACTGTACCATTCCACTTATTTGAGATATCTAGAGTAGTCACATTCATAGTGACAGTAAGCAGAAGGGTGGTTGCCAGAGGTTGTGGGGAGAAGGAACTTGGAAGCTGTTTAATGGGGATGGAGTTACAGTTTTGCAAGATGAAAAGTTCTGGAGATTGGTTGCACAACAATGTATATGTTGTGTAATGTTAATTACTCAACTGTACACTTAGAAATGGTTAAGATAGTAAATTTTGTGTGGTGCTTTTTTTTTACTGCAATAAAAAGAACTGCAGCTATATAAAAAATGTTTTTACTATATTTATGATTTTAA
>NW_003852524.1:662201-665227 GCF_000181295.1 Otolemur garnettii
CTGAGATAGTATATTAAAACATTTTCTTGCTTATTAAATACTTGGATACCTTCTAAGAGCAGTTTCAGTGGCACAGAGAGGTGGGTTTGGTTGAGGTGGGCTAGGAGGAGGCCCACATTGGTGTCAATAGGAGCCATGAAAATGGAGGCAGCAGATAAGAAATGAGTCTTTCAAAAAACTTGGCTAAAAAGGGAAACAAGGAGACACAGAAAAGCTAGAGGAGTCAAGGGAATGAAGAAATAAAGGAAGGATGTTCATAGAATGGTGGGATGAAGAGTGAAGAGAAAGGAGTGACTGTTGATGGATCAAAGTTCTAGAGAAGGCAGGAAAGGTGACACCAGGGACACTGGTCAACAGACTGGTATTAAGTAAGAGGAGAAGAAAGGAGGTGGGGACTAATGCAGGGAAACATGCTAGTGGAGATGGGAATTTAGAAGACATAGTCAATGACCATAAATTTTAAAAAATCCTCACAACGTTCTGTTGCTTGTCACCACCATTCAGAAGACAAGGGAACCCAAGTCAAAGAGCAGTAAAACAACATACTCAAGTTTAATCTACCAGTGGGCCTCTTCCTTTAGTACGATAATCAGCCCACATTCTCCCACCCTCTAAATGTTGGGTGGTGATGGGTTTTGCTGTGACCTTACACCCCCAGGCTTCCATTCCAGAATGAGATTCCCTCATCATGTGGGCCTCCTGGATGCTAGTGTGGGTCAATGGCTTATATCTGGATAAGCAGTTAGCAAGATATATAATTTCTGTGTAATTTCAATTACATAGAAATTGCATGTAAGTTTCAATCCCCGTTCTTTTGTAAGTACTCTTTTCAAAGACAGTGAAGGTGTATTAATAGATTTGAGTTCTTTCCAGGTCGCCCATTTGCTGTAGCTGTGTTTGAGGATCACGTGTGGTTCTCGGATTGGGCTATGCCATCGGTAATAAGGGTGAACAAGAGGACTGGCAAAAACAGGGTACGTCTCCGAGGCAGCATGCTGAAGCCCTCATCACTGGTTGTGGTTCATCCATTGGCAAAACCAGGTACACTGGACATGTTACACAGTCTTTCCTTGGCTGGAATCTGTGACTATTTTAGTTTTTTGCTGGTGTGCTGGAGAATTGGGTCAGAGAGAATTTTGTAGTTTCCCCTGATCTGTATAGATGTTAAGGTTTTTTCGTTTTTGTTTTTTTTAGATTTGGACTTTGTTTAAACTAAGGCAATCTAGCAGTTTACTCCCAGTTCGGTAGTTTTGGTAATTTGGGCTTTATCCATCCAATTTCCTCTTTTGTTCCTGAACAGCTTTTACTTACCAGCCACATTTCAAAGATGCTTAGGTTATAGGCACTTAAGATACCCACAACAGGAACTTCTACCTACACTGGACCTTTCCATGCCCCTGGGAGTGCCAGCAAAGGAGCCTGAGACAGGTGTAAACACATGCAAACACATCCAGCATCCCGCAGTCACTCTTGTCTTGCAATTGTCCTGTGTCAGCATGACTAGCATTTGGGTCGGGAAATAAGAATTGCATCTGACTAAAGAACTCGAACAAAATTACTGGCGATATTCAACAAATGCTCATAAAGTAATAACATCCTGGGATTATCTTAGAATCAGAGGATCCTTATGGGAACACTTCTGAAATAGCTCTTGATATACCCTCTATTTAGATATGGTGAGTGTCCCTCCCCAAAAACTGTAGACTGATTTGCATCCGTGCCATCCATTTCATCTCCAATCCTATCTGTGAATTTGCCTCTTTTCTGTGCTAGGAGCAGATCCCTGCTTATATCAGAATGGAGGCTGTGAACATATTTGTGAAGAGAGGTTTGGAACTGCTTGGTGTTCATGTCATGAGGGTTTTATGAAAGCCCCAGATGGGAAAACGTGTCTGGTTCTGAATGGCCACCAGATATCTGCAGGTAATAAAATACATTATGTGGTAAATTATCCAACCTTGGCTCAAGAATAGCTGTACATCCATCCCTATGCTTCTGCTGATTTTTAATATGTTGTGTTATTCAAAGCCTCCCTGATTTTAGTAATGTTGAGAGTTTGTTTTCCTCTGTTGAGTTTTGAGTTCCTTATTACAGACTGCGTTTAATTAACTTCTAACTGCAAAAGTCTTGTGCTGCACCTCCCTCCCCATTTTACAGTGGGCTGTGGCCAGGCTCGGAAATAAATGCCAGAAGTTTATAATGTCACAAAAATGTTTAGAGACATTTTGTTTAGAAGTTACATGTTCTCGATTTTAGAAGTAGTAATATATAACCCAGTTCCCCTCCCACAGGCTACGTCTTAAAATGTCCTTTATAAAAAATAACTTTTGGATATCAAACAACTCTTGAAAATACAACCTGAAGAAAGCTTCTGGTCTACTTTTCTTTTACAACTTAATATGACTTGGAGGAAGAGAAAGGAAGAGGAAACCTGGTGGGATGTGTAACCAGCAGTAACCACTAGTATGATTTGCTCCTTTGAAAATGTACCCAAACGATTTAGGCATATTTGAATTCACCTCTACATCTCCTTCTACCAAAAATACACCAAAGAGGACTTACATTTTATTAAAATGTCTTTTAAAGTTTAGATTTATCTGGCAGGCATAACGTAAATGTGTTAGGTGGCAGACTGACCGTGAGTAAATGGATTGAGCTATGCATGGGTGGAACTGGATATTTGGGATTTTCAAAACTTCCTATTATTTGTTGCCTTAGGACAACAGTTTTCAAACCTCGTGATCTGAGGACCACTTTACACTGTTACAAATATTATTGGTAACCCCAAATAGTTTTTATGTGGTTTATACCTACCAGTATTTATGATATTAAAATTTAAAATAAAATTTAAAATTATAAATTGACTTGGTGCCTGTAGCGCAGTGGTTAGGATGCCAGCCACATGCACCAGGGCTGATGGGTTTGAACCCAGCCCAGGCCTACTAAATAACAATGACAACTACAACAAAAAAATAGCCAGGCAGGTGGCCCCTGTGGCTCAAAGGAGTAGGGCGCCAGCCCCATAT
>NW_003852524.1:665590-667604 GCF_000181295.1 Otolemur garnettii
ATCTCTACTTAAAACAAAAAAATTAGCCGGGCATAGTGGCTTATGCCTGTAGTCCCAGCTACCTTGGGAGGCTGAACTGGGAGGATCACGTCAGGATCTTGGTTTACCGTGAACAATGATCATGCCACTGCACTTCAGCCTAGGAAACTGAGTCAGACTTTGTCTCAAAAGAAAAAAAAAAAGGAAAAGAAAAAGAAAAAATTACAATAAATGTATTATCTATGAACATACCACATTTTTTATAAAAATAACAGAGATAAATATTTTTCCCAAGCAAAAAGTACATAGCGAGTAAGTGACATTGTCCTGCATTTCTGTCTTTAAGGTCAGATTTAATAGGGAACAGCTGGATTCTCATATCTACTTCTCCGTTAAATCTGTGAGGTGTTTTGGTCAACGTCTGTGGAGATAATCTGTCTTTCTGGTTAATTCTGCACGAAAAACAATATAACCCCAAAAAACTGGCCTCTCACAGACATAGGGATGAAAAAGGGGAGGATGATTTAATAGTCTTTTGAGATGCCTTTTTTGCATATTGCTTTTTGGATCCCATACTAGAAACTGCTGGGCAGGCAGAAGTTGCCTGACGCTTAGTTGCAATGTGGAATCTGACACTGGCAACAAATACTGCCAGTTGTTTTCCTTAAAGTCACAGGCTCATTTCATTCATTTTTGAGAAAATCCTTGCCAAATGCCCTGTCTTAATAGCATAGTTTGTCAATCATCTTTTCAAGTAAAAATCGCGCTCAGTGACAAAAAGAGGCTGGTTTCAACTCGCAACTCAAAAATCCCTTAAGTGCTTTCCCTCCAGATAACTGTCACGAATCCAGTATGCAGCAGAAGCATTTATGTGTATTTTCCATTTTATTACAGAGCATAGTAAAAAGCCAGGTAGTCAATGGTGCAGAAGGTTAAAGATACCAATAATTCTTACTGCTTTATCATGATCTTCTTGTGAAACTTTTTCTTTAATGTAATTTTTTTTGTAATGTGTGGAGTTGGCTGTTACTGCCTTGATCCACGCTAAGGCACCAGCTGTTGTACCCACTATTGCTTTCGCCGTAAGCGTGTGAACGCAGTGAAAAGAGGCAAAAACTGCAAAAAAAAAAAAGAATGATTCTGAATGCACAACCAAAGAATAGCCATAAATACAGGTGAAATTAAATATTCCTTGAAACAGGAAAGCTAAATTAATTGTATCTGTTGACCTTCACTAGGTGGTGAAGCTAATAACCAAGTGACACCCTTGAACACCTCATCCAAGACCAGAGGATCAGAAGACGACATCACAGAATTTCAGTACATGCTAGTTGCTGAAATCATGGTGTCAGGTATGAATAACCAGTTTTCCAATAGAGCTTTGTTTCGACAATTTCCATTCTACCAGTGAGGAATTCTGAATTCTGTCTCTAACTTAATGTTGGCTACCTCTAATGAAGCCACACCTTGGAGTCAAGTTCTTTCTCTCTCCTGAATGGCATGCCTGAGAAAGATGGCCCTGTGTTAGAGCCACA
Source organism: Otolemur garnettii (assembly GCF_000181295.1). NCBI lineage: Eukaryota > Metazoa > Chordata > Mammalia > Primates > Galagidae > Otolemur > Otolemur garnettii. The sequence continues at coordinate 667,105 of NW_003852524.1, forward strand.
TGAACTGTACATGTTGAGTCTTTGGACTGAAAGTTCTTATAGGAAACTGTGGATTGGAAACAAAGATGAAAAACAGGACAGAATAAATTTGTGCATCCTCAGTCCTCATCCGTACCTAGTGGTTTTGGTACGTGGTCCATCTGGTTGTACTTCCATTCGTATGAGAAGTTGATAGTAGTAATTAATAAACAAATATAGGTTGATTGCTTCAACTGCTGCTGAAAGTCCATAAACAGCAAATAAGGAGAATTCTTCTCTTCTACTTTGCGTGTTTATTGTAAGATGCCAAATAATTTGTGTGGTATGTAACTACTTTAGGGAACCCAAATCTTTTATGGGAAGCCAGTGGTTTTCAAACTGGGCTGAGCTCAGCTCTAGAGTTTCTGCAAACCCCATCCCTGCACTGTCACTGCCCTTCAAACAGTGCAACTTACAAACATTTTGTTTATATTGCTGAGTAACATTTTATTTTAACACAACAAAACAAAAAGCTAAAAAAA
>NW_003852524.1:668002-686351 GCF_000181295.1 Otolemur garnettii
GAGATCCTCCCACTTCAACCTCCCAGAGTCCTAGGAGTACAGGGGTCAGACCAGGGCTGCCACTAGGCCAGACTGTTTTTCAATTCTTACCTGAAGGATTTGTTTTTAAAAACACCTTTTCTTCCATTACTTACAACCATCATGGGAAATAGACCTGGCAGAAATGGTCACCTGTATTTTAGAGAAGAGGAAGGTGAGCACAGGCATTCCTTCCAGAGCTGGTTTGTGGCAGAAAGAACATTGGCTCTAAAAATAATAACAGAAATAAGTAAGTAAATAAATAAATAAGACTTTGGCTCTAGCCCATCCCCCTACAACTGCACACCCACTGCTGTTCATCACGCACAGCTGCCTGGAGGTTTGCAAGTTTCCAAATCAAGGGAGTCATGTTCTAATTTAAGATACTCTCCAAATGATTTAAAATGTGTTCAGTAATTGGATACTGTGTACTCTACACTCTAAGCAGATTTTTGATTTGGGAGTTAGTCTTCCACATTAAAACTGAATCAAATGGGTAATTGACTTGGTCTGAACTTACCTGTCCCTGAGGGTCCTGAGTGATGGGAGACAGCCAGGCAAACATGAAGGGCAAGTGTTCTCACCAGAGGGGCCTTTCACTCAAGTAGCTAAGCAAATCAGACACGACCACACAATATCTGAATTCACAGGGCACCTGAATCCTGCTTAGATCACTTCACCTTCCTTAACTTATGGGCAAGTTTGGAAAACTCCTTTTATCTTTTCTTTACTCAGATGAGCAAACTTACCTGTGAGTAGAAATAGGCAGATGGTGTTTTATATCTGATCATGGTATGTCAGATTTCCTCAGTTCCAAAGAAAGTGTGTGTGTGTGGTTGGGGAGCGCGGCCTTTAGACAATGATTACGTATAAAAGTAGTCATAGCAAGGGGGGTATAAACTTGCTCATGTTTATGACTCAACATGAAACTCTGTCCCCTGGGGCATTTGCATTTCAATGGAGTATGAAATGAAATAATCCATTTACAGCATTAACTTGTATTATTCATGACTTTGTAAAAGTGCCTTGAGGTTTGCAAGTCACTGCATAAATCTTGATAATAAAAACATCGTGACATACATATGCTATTATATATGCTATTAGTAAATTGATGGTAAATCTTTTTATGATTGAATCTCCTTGCCCTGTTGGTACACAGTTCTACTTGGTACTTATTAGTGTCTTTGGGGGATAATAATAGACTCCTGGCCAGACTCATGCCCATAATCTTAGCACTCTGTGCGGCTAAGGGAGGAGGATCACTTGAGCTCAGGAGTTTGAGACCAACTTAAGCAAGAGCAAGACCCTGTCCTAAAAATAGAAAAACTAGCCTGGCATCATGGTGGGTGCCTGTAGTCTCAGATACTTGAGGAGCTGAGGCAAGAATATTGTTTGAGCCCAGTAGTTGGAGGTGGCTGTGAGCTAGGCTGACACCATAGCACTCTAGTAAAAGAGTGAGATTCTGTCAAGAAAGAAGGAAAGAAAGAAATAAGGAAAGACAGGAGGAAGGAAGGAAGGAAGGAAAGGAGAGAGGGAGGGAAGAAGGGATTCCCTTTTGTTTATCAAAATGGTTGAGAATTTTCAAATAAGCAATAAGTGTTTGGAAATATGTATGTATTTAGTTGTAGAACTTTATTGTTCAAATTTCTAAATGCTTTTAAAAAATTATAAGCACACAGGGCTCCTTAAACATCAGATAGTTCTTTAAAGTTTGCCGAGACCATGTAAACAGACATCTGGCTTATGAATCTTTCAGCGTAGATACAGCTTATAGGTCAACAAAGTATTTCTATTTGGAGATTAACCTGTCCCAGAACTTGGGAAAAGAAATGCTGGACTGTTCGGTAGACTCCAAGATATTAGAGTTCCTTTTCTTCTCTAAGATCTGGAAGTAATCATGTGGCGTTCTCATTGTTTGCAGACCAAGATGACTGTGCTCCCCTGGGATGCAGCGCGCATGCTTGGTGTGTTTCCCAGGGAGAGAACGCCACGTGTCAGTGTATGAAAGGATTTGCTGGGGATGGAAAACTGTGCTTTGGTAAGATCAAGGTCAAATATTTTCACATATTTGGAAAATAGTGAACCAGAAACATTCTCTCTGCTCTCACTGACTCAAAATCTCTAGGATTTAGGTAATAATCAGCAGGTTTGAATACATTACTTAATATTAGCTAAAAAAATGGATGATATGCATAGAAAATATGATATAAATAAATATATATTACGATGAATTTATATTAAGATATACAATACGTGCAGTTGACATTAAGGGGAAGAAACAGGAATTTGAATTCAAGTCAAATTTATGAATTCGGTAATTCCAAAAAAACACAACTTCTCCACCCTCACCAAAGCTTATGTCATAAGTTTTAGTCAAATAAATAGATTGTGATGGAAAGGTTCATATTTGTTTACTGATAGCCTCAAAATTGTAAAGTAGTGGGCACTGGAAAGAAAGCTCTCAATCCTGACAGTCTGAAACTCTGTAAGAAAGTGATTTATTTACACATACTCAGCTAATCAGACAGGTGGGAAAGTTGATTCAGGAGTAAATGTTACATCCAAGATGCATTACGTTTGGAAACAGTCCCTACAGAGGCCTGAATGATTGACTCTATTACCAAGTTATACTTATTCTTTCCTGCTATTCCCATGGATACCAGGATTGCCAAAATATCTTACCAGTTTATAATTTTGCTCACAGATATAGATGAATGTGAGCTGGGTGTCCCAGTGTGCCCGTCCCCATCCTCCCAGTGCGTCAACACCAATGGTGGCTATGTCTGCCAGTGCTCAGAAGGCTACCAAGGAGACGGGGTCCACTGTCTCGGTAAGAAAGTGCATGTGCCAAGGAAGGAGGGTGGGGACAGGCCTTGAAAATCAGGAAACACCATGGGTGTGGTGGGCCAAGAGAAGACAGGATATAATTGGGGTGACACACATGTCAAGACTCAAACAGGAGTTGTGTGACCTGACAAGTTTCAGTTTTTGGTGCACAGTCAAACGTATGCCCTTCTGCTCTCACTGCGCTAGTCAGCTTCAACCCCTGACCCCTCTGCCTTTCTCAGTCTTTGTCTGGGAGTTGAGTGACACCAGTGTCTTGTCAATACTACCTACCTTGAAGCCATCATGAAGAGAGTTGGATGGCATTTCTTTGTCACTGAATTTGGCGAGTGCAATAGTAAACTTCAGAGCCAACACGGGCTTGTTGGAAGTTGCTGCAGAGTGCATAAAGAAAAGGGGTGTGGCCTGTAAAAGGGGTCCTCCTGTGATTCTTGATAAGTTCAATAGGTGGCATTTAGATACAAGTAAGAAATGATTAAAACCTCTTTCATAATCACTGTCCTCTGCCAAGGCTGGGTGTGCCGCGTTGGTTTGGGAGTTCACTGCATGGATGTCTGTGGCTTTCCAGATGTCAGTGGCATGGCATCAGTGTACAAGTGAAGACCTGCCTGGAGCCATCCAAGCCTGGTGAAGGCGTTATCTGAAGTATTACAGGGCTTGCAGATTTCACTTTCAGTATTTATTTTCCTTTTCTTCTTCTGAAGATACTAAAATCTTTTCACAGTGAGGGGCGGATGCCTGAGTAAGAAACTCAAATGATACTGCTTTCTCCCACGTGATCAGATTAAAGATGAAATATCAATCACAACTATCCATTTTCTGAATCTGATGGATTTAAATCAGATCTTTGTCAGATTAGTTTTGTGGAGTCCACAGACATCTGTAAATGCTGTTTTAAGCACATATTTGGCTGTTAGTCAGGAAAATGTCAGTGCTCTAATTAAGCAGACTCATAGATAATTTAGACAAACAGATTCCATATTTAATTTCCTTGAAGAGAAAGGAAAGTATCCTTTCTTAGGTGTTTAAACTCATTAGACTCTGGGTTCTCACTCTGTTAGTAACCCACCTTCTTCCAGTATTGAGCTTGCAACAGGGTGACATGACCCTGCCTGTCTGATTGACACAGAGTCCCTAGGCCCCGTGGGACCTTATTCCCGTTCCTTTTTCTCTTTTCTTTTCTTTCCTTTCCTTCCTTTTCTTTTCTTTCCTCTTTCTTTCTCCTTCTTTCTTTCCTTCCTTCCTTTCTTTCTTTCTCCCTCCCCCTCCCTCCCTCCCTCCCTCCCTCTTTTCCTCTCTCCCATTTCCTCCCCCCCCTATAAAGATACAGACATAATAGTTTGAACCATGTCTGGCACATAAGTGCTGTATGAAAGTGTTGTTGTTATTCTTATTATTACTAAGGATAGTTGTTTCTTGGCCAAGTGTACATGTTTGTTTTTGCTTCTTTGAAAACTATCTCTTTCTTTGAAAACTATCTCTTTCTCTTAAGGTGATAGTTTATTTAAATTATAATAGGAAGTTTGTTTTAAAAAACAGCAAAAACAGCTGAGCATTGTGGTGGGCACCTGTGGTCCCAGCTACTTGGGAGGGTAGTTATTTGGGGTTTTACTTCTCTAGGACAGTGCTGTCCTAAATTTTCTAGTCACCACTTTACAAAAAGGAAAACAGGTGAAATTAATTTTAATCATATTTTTTATTTGTTTGAGTATATCCAAAACACTTAACATTTTAATATATAATCAATATAAAAACTTGAGATTTTTATATTTGGGGGGCATCAAGTCTCTAAAATTTGGTGTGTGTTTTACACTTACAGCACATCGCAGGACGGACTAGATACACTTCAGGTGCTCAAAACTCAACTCACAGCTGGCGATGGCTGCCATATTGGACAGCACAGCCCAAGGCAACAGGGAGCCAAGGGCGCCGCTGAGTAAATTGGTGCAATGATGGATTTATTGTCATTGTGGGTTAGGGAAAATTATCTGGCTCTGGCTCTGGCTCTGGAGTAGAGGAAACTGGGATCCAGGAATGCAGTAAGCCTGTTCTTCTGGTCGTAATTACTGTAAAATCAGGAGGAAGAAAAAACATAAATGGTAGAGTGGTATTAGTTGAAAAAGAAAAAGGTAGTTGGGAAAGAAAGGATGATAATTCGTATTTATATCCAAAAAAAAAAAAAACCTCTTATATTTGATATAACATGTATGTAAATGCTGGGTGCCTATTTGAAAAAGAAATGTTTGCCTGGAGGTAGCTTACCAGTCTCCAACTTTGGGAAGTTTATTTCCTTCCAAGTAGGAGGGAAACTTCCAGCCTTCTGTCGGAAGCTTAGAACACCTGCATGGGCATGCAGCAAGGCCTCTGTTCACCTCTCTTTCCAACTTTCACGATAGTCACTTTAAACCTAAGAAAATGCACAGGGCTCTGAGGACAGGTACCGTGACAGAGGTCGAAGATGCTCCCCTTCCAGAATGTTGGACTTTCCAACCGTATAACGCTCTTCCTTCCTCTGCACCCACTTCTCCCGACTCTGACGCTCCTAACAGATATTGATGAGTGCCGCCTGGGGGTGCACAGCTGTGGCCAGAACGCCAACTGTACAAATACAGAGGGGGGCTACTCCTGCACATGTGCCGGCCGCCTGTCTGCACCCGGACTGATTTGCCCTGGTAGGTGGTGGGCGGTCTGCATGGAAGGGGAACCGGCTGGTTCAGGGAAATTCTGTACCCGACTGTGTTTGTTAGAGAGTCTAAAAGTTGTTTAGTTCAATCAGACTGGAGAGCTGTCTTTCCTGGTTAGATAACACTGGGCTTGAGAATTTGAAACGGTCCAAGTTTTCTTAATTTAATAGCATCTAGAATAAATCCTCTTTTATCATTCACAATTCAATAAAGGTAGGAATACAAGTGTTTCTTTTTAATGATGCAACTCATCTCCTAATTTCTAACGTTAATTTTCTGGGGCTGCTGGATAAATTGTGCAGAGCTAGGCAGGTCAGTGAGGAGGTCTGGGACTCAGCATTTTAAATCACTTTCAAAGATTTTAAAACATTGAGAAGTCAGTATTTCTTCATCTGAATTAGAACTCCAGCTCTCTTCTCTTCCTTTATAAAGGTTCATAGTGGTTAACTCCTGTTTCCTGAACCTTCTCCCCTGACAGCAGTATTATCTCACCGTCAGCACCCCAGGAGGGAAGCTGGCCTCACCTAGACCCTGGTGACCAGGATTGGGCTGTTTCCCATCACGGCCCCTGTTTGCCTCTTAGCTCTGCAAACAGAAAACATCCTAAGAAAGAAAAATTCTTTATTTGCTTGGTCTCTCTCTTTTTGGCACATTATTTTGCTCAGATTGTTTGCTCTTCTAAAAGAAAATGAAAAACTGCTAACATTATAGAGTCATCTACACACCCTGGTGTTTCCCTTTTAAGGAGCAGTGAACCGTAAGAGACTTCAGCATTCCCTCTGTTGTGGGAATATTTCCTCTCTGTCAAGGCTGCTACAGTCTTGTCTTTGAGGGCCCCCCGAAAGTTAAATAGTTTTTAGAAGAAGCATTGTGTGGGAGAAATTGTTGAGACTCCCAGAATATGGCAGTATTAGACTGTGTATTGGTGGGGAGTTTTGAAGCCATAGAGATACCAGCTGTTCAGCAAGACCTAAAGCTAGCTGTCATTTCACTGGTTAGTGTGTGATGACAGATCTGTTTTTATAATGAGTTTGATGACTCTGAATCATATGATGATTTGGGATTAGCCCTTCTCTTACCGGCCTCCCGTATGCTTTATATCAGATAATACTGAGCCTAAGAAAGACTGACTTACAGTTTGGCTAAGAAAAGGAACCTGGTAGTTGTTCTACTGTCACTAAAAGATGTTATAAATGGTTCACAGAAATTAGTTCCTGATATTCATACCTGAAAGACCCTCATCACTTCAGAAAATAAAAGTAATGTCTTGGATTCTTCTAGACTCAACTCCACCCTCTCACCTCAGGGAAGATGGCCACCATGCTGTCAGAAACAGCTACCCGGGATGTCCCCCCTCTCACGATGGGTACTGCCTCCACGGGGGTGCCTGCATGTATGTTGAAACAGTGGACACCTATGCATGCAAGTAAGTCAAACTGTTTTCTGATGGCATCAAGATAGGCGCCTGTGGGCTATAACTTTTAGCTAACGTGTGAGATTTATACTGAGGACATTCATCTGCAATTTGTTTTTTTTTCTTGGAAAAAAAAAATATATTCACACACATATAATTATGTGTGTGCACTTCACTGCCCCCTGCTGGTATATCACACCCTACCCCACCACCACCCACCAGCTACCACCAGTGGTAAGCATGAATCTAAGGCATTGGTGAGTTTTCCTTTTGCTTAAATTATTTGATGTTACTACTGGTATAGTCTAGGAATTCAGTTTCTCATTCTGGTTGGAAAACTTAGATCTGTGAGAGAATTCCCTAAATATCAATTTATTTTCTGCCAACTATGTGTGAGCAGCCATGGGTATTTCTGGATTTACCAAAGTGATGTACGTATTCACACCAGATTTCTTGCCAGCATCTACAAATGGTTTTTTTCCTTTGAAACTAAATATGTGTATACTTTTTCTTCACTTCCTAATAGTTTTATATTTTTATTGTTTAGTAATAATTGCTGCATGCTGCAATTGCTGCTTGGTCCTCCCTTTGTGCCCCCAGGGGGGGTTGGCAGTGGGGAAAAGTGTCAACTTGGACAGGAGCTTTGCAGAAACCCTGGAAGTGTGAGGCATTCCCACCGTGCTCATGTGGAAAGTCTTTCCCATGGAGCTGTTAACAAGACACAGACTCACAATGGCATGTTCTTCATCAAATGTTACTTTTAATTCATTTCATATCTTCAAGATGATAGGGAGAAATTGATAGGTAATGAAAACCAAATAGATCTTGCAGGGTTAGACTCCTAACTCATTGATAATTTCCTCTGTACCTGCAGGAGGTATTCTGATCCTCACAAATTTATGAGGTTACAGGCTTTTATGATCGTAGTGGTAATAATGAGCAGAGATAGAGTCTGAATAACTCAAAGAATAGGCTGTATTCCATGATAAGGCACAAATCATGTCACTGTGACAAAAACATTAGTAAAAATGACTCAGTTCTAATGGAATTCTGTTTTCATGTTCATATTTACATGCTGTAATTTTATAACCTAAGATAAATCAGATACTTACAGGAGTTATCTTCGATTTCAATATTGAGAACAAAATAGTTTCTGCCTGTTGGTTGTTTCTAGTCATCCCCAGAAATGAAATTACAAAAACAAATGTCCTCGTTTATCAGGTCATGGTTAATTTCCTCTGTGATAATTTAACCGTAGATTATAAGAATCATGATAATAATATAAAGGGCACTGCAGGGTTACATGATGCGTTTAGTACAATATTTTCATTTGGCTCTGATAGTGCCCATTCATTCGATGATGGATGAACTCTTTAGCCCACTGCTTTTCCTTTGGTCATTAAATCCTGATGAAAATATCATGTTTCCCTGATAATGCTTTAAAGATGAGTTGCTACAAAATAACAAACTGGAGAATAACACCCAAATTTAAGGACCTTTAATCTAAAGCAATATATTTTTTGTTGTTGTTTTTTGCAGTTTTTCTTGGGGGGGGCCAGGGCTGGGTTTGAACCCACCACCTCTGGCATATGGGGCCAGCGCCCTACTCCTTTGAGTCACAGGCACCGCTCTAAAGCAATATTTAAACTATCACCATAGTTCACAGTAATCTGGATCATAACTTTGTTTTTGAATTGTATTTTTTAATAAAAATGTGGTTTAACCAAGGTTTCAACCCTTCCCTCCGTCTGCCCTGATGAACTCACTTTATGTTTGATTAATTCCATAATAAAAAGTCTATAGGGAACGACAGGCAAGTGTCATTCTGTGCAGAATGTTCTTCATGGTGCAAGCAGGTTTCTATAGGACCAGTTCTTCCTTCTTTGCTTGACGGTAGGTGGAAGTTTCTCTCAGATCTATGGATCTGGATGAACCCAGGGATGCAGAGGATGTGAGACTGGAAGTCTCAAGGCCTGAGGTAGTCCTCAAAGGTTTCCTGCTTTGGAACCAGGTGTGAAGGCTCACACCTGGAATCCCAGCACTTTGGGAGTCTTAGGCAGGAGGATTGCTTGAGGCCAGGAATTCAAGACCAACCTGGCAACATAGTGAGACTCTATCCCTACAAAAAATTTTAAAATTATTCAAAAATAAAAGAATGAGCCAGACGTGGTAGTGAACATGTGTAGTCCCATTTACTCAAGAGCCTAAGCCAGGAGGATATCTGGGGTTCAGACTTTGAGGTTGCAGAGAGCTGTGATGACGCCACTGCACTCCAGCCTGGGCAGCAGGGTGAAAGCCCATCATCATCATCATCATCATCATCATCATCATCATGGAATGTTTTCCTGGATTGGAGATTCTCAGGAGGCTCCAAACCTCCTGAACTCAAAGGAAGTCTTCATTCATTCTGATCTGGCTTTGAGCCAAAATCCATTTCATTAGGTTGTCTTAATTTTATTTATTTATGTATGTATTTATTTATTTTGAGGTAGACAAACAAACAAACAAAAACAACAGATTGTGTAGTCAAGGTACTTTGAGAAATGTGTTATACTTTAGCCCTCAGGTCTTAATTCATGATATACCATAACGCATTAAAATTCCTTATTTACCTTTATTTAATCCAGAATGTCTTGAAATTATTTGACTATGGAAATGCAAACTTCTTTGACCAGGGAATTGTTTGTTTGGTTTATCAGAAGAAGCCAAAATACTAGTGATACCTCTCTCCCTTGGCCTCTGCTTAGTAAAAGGCTGACTGATTATTCTGGGTCCTATAAGGCTCAGGGGGACTCTGCTATAACAGCCAGACTTGGCTGGTCACAGGACTCCTGGCCATGTGATTAACATATTCTTCAAGACCCCCAAATCTCTGAGAGGATCAGAGGCGTGGCACATTAACATCCAGCAGTTTAAAAATGGCTGCTAGGTATTAGGAGTTAAGTGACTATAACCAGAGATCGATAGAAATAAAACAGCATCCAGGGAGTTTTGGAGTAATGATGCTCCTTTATGCTTTTATACTCAGATCCTGACATCTCTTCTCAGTTCTAGAGGGATGGCTTTTCAGAAGTAAATAGAGAATAAAACTCTTTCTGGGAGCAGAATGATGTAGTAGAAAGAATATAAGCTTTGAAATCATAGAACTATTTGAATCAAACCTATCACTCATTAGCTATGTGACTTTGTAGTAACTCCTCGAACCTCAGTTTCCTCATCTGTAAGATAGGAATGTGAGCTGGGCATGATGGCTCACGCCTATAATCCTAGCACTCTGGGAGGCAGAGGTGAATGGATTGCTTCAGTCAGGAGTTTGATACCAGCCTGAGCAAGAGTGAGACCCCTATATCTGCCCCAAAGAGAAAAACTATGTGGACATTGTGGTGGGCACCTGTGATCTCAGCTACTCGGGAGGCTGAGGCAAGAGGTTCGCTTGAGTGCAAGAATTTAAGGTTGATGTGAGCTATGATGCCCTGATACTTAACCCAAGGAGACAGAGTGAGACTTGGCAAAATAAAATAAAGCAGAATAGAATAGAGTAAAATAAAATAAAAGGAATATGCCATAAAAAAATAACCAAGTAAAAGCGCCTCACACAGTGTCAAACACACAGGTGCTTAACAAATGCTATCTCCTTTCCATCCTTCTGGAAGTGACTTGCCAACCTCCTGAGATCAGCTAGAGGTGGAAGCAGGACTGATCCGGACCTTCCCGAGCCTTATGGAATGTTGGTCCATGCTGCCTCTTCTCACCTTGAGGCCTGGGATCAGTTCTCTGTGTGTTCATTTACTCAAGTCCTTTTGGAGTGATGTGGAGACCTGTAGGGATATATATAGGGCTAAGGGGAAGGAATTCCTAATAAGTGGGCATCACAAAATGTTCAGTAGGATGTTTTTAAACAATAGCAAAATGCAAATGTTTGTATTTTAAAGAATAATAAAATAAAAATGTTTACCCAAGAGCCGATAGTTTCAGGAAATGCACACTCCCAGCAGATGGCAGTATTGTTTCATTTACTCTAAAAAGGTTCCCTGTGGATAAGTTCCATACCTTAGTGGAGTGGTCACTGGTAATTCTAGTGACAGTTTCAGGAATGAGGCAGTAGGGTGTTTCTGGGTGAATGTTCTGTTTCCTCCACATAGTTCCCTGGCCTTGAAGAAAATGGGCAAATATTTGCATGTGTGTCACCAGTGAGACCTTTTCCCTTGGGCCAATAGTGATTTAAAAACAAGAAAAGGGAAATACGTTTGCTCCTCAGACTAGGTAGGTTGTGTGTCCTATCCAGGAACTATGGACATTCTTCTTTGATAACTGTGTTTGAACTGAGGGACTCTGCTTTCAGATTCTTCTTTCCATTGACCTGTACTCCTTGCAATCTGGCCAAACATTTGTTTCCAAAATTCCCTTGGCTCTTAGGGTAGAACTGCTTTCTTTGTGTTGGTTTTAAAAGGTGGCTCCTCAGGATTTTGGCCTAACAGAAATTGATTTTTAATCAATGGTCTGCAGCGCTTTATAGAGGCAGTATGCAAATAATCCCCCGTCAATCCCAGGGCAAACAGACTAAAAGGGGAAGTTCGTGCGGCATTAACTTGAAACCCTTGTGCTTTCAGCTGACCCCTGATGGATTTTCTATATGCTTCCAAAGAGCTGAGTCTAGAAGTGCAGAGGTTGAGAGACGGCTGCAGATGGAGGCTGAGAAGCGGCAGGGATTTTGGCCAGGCATCTCTGATGACCTCTGTTTGTGTGTTGTCACAGCTGCGTTGTGGGTTTCGTCGGGGAGCGATGTCAGCACCGAGACCTGAAGTGGTGGGAACTGCGCCACGCTGGCCTGGGACAGCAGCGGAATGTCACCGTGGTGGCTGTCTGTGTGGTGGCTCTGGTCCTGCTGCTCCTCCTGGGGCTGTGGGGGGCCCATTACTACAGGTGACCCTTTCTTTCTCTTAAACCTCTTTCTAAGCTCTCCTGGGGTGGGGGTGGGGAGTCCCCTGCCTCCTTGAGATGAACATGTACACACTTACTACATTTAAAAAGTGGAATAAACGTTTTTTTAAAAGTGGCCCGGGCTGTCACCTCCCTGGGACGGCAGAGCTCCTCCCGTTCCTTGCGGTCTTTGCCCACACACCTGCACACCGGCTGTGCTTCTTATTCCACGGGCTCATTTTTTGCATTCCACTTTCTTCCTGCAGCGTCACAGCTTCCTCCCACCACCACAGCCTGCAGAACTCGAATTTTTCACGGCTGCCTTCCATCAAGTTGATTTCCCACTAGCTTTTTTTTTTTTTTTTTAATTAATCCATATCTTCCTGGAAGGAAGTATCTGGCCTTTGGATTTTGTGTTTTCAATAATTTCAAGTTAACAGTTGGAAACTGTGGGACAATAGCATTTATACAGTCCGTTAAAAAAAAAAATACTACGTTAGCGTGAAGGTACCACACTGTTCATTTTCCATTTTCTTAAAAGGTAGGATGGCATCCTCCACTATCACCAATATTGGAAAATATTTTATGTACCGTTATGGTTCACGTTGTGCAAAATCAGTGAGTCATGAAACGTTTGGGCGGAAGATACTTTGTGGAATTATCTATTTCATGGCTGAAGAACCTAAGGCACACGTAATTAACAGGTCCCAATGCTCTGGGATTGTACGAAATATCCGCCACCATCTGGAGATAAAAATTTAAGCACGTTTACTGGTACTACACAACCACTCAAGTGACAACTGCCTTGTATTCTGGAAAATTCAACACGTCAGCCAAGATGCACTTGTCTGCGATCCTGCTATATCCTAGTGTAGTGGTTAAGAGCGTGGGCTCTGGAATTAGAGCACACCGGTTCAAATCCCAGTTAGTATCTAAATAACATCAAGTATGTTTCCTGGCCTCTGTATTCATTAATTTCCTTTGGTGTAAAATAGAGACAAGAATAGCATTTATTGCAAGGGTTCTTGTGAGATTGTTAATGTAATTAAAGAGTTAGCTATGTGTATGACTGTATTTTGTACTATAGATAGATTCTGACAAGATCAAATTAAAATTGCTAGTCTATATACTGCCATGTCACTCAAATAAGCCAAAAAATGTAGCTCTAGCATTGAGTTTTTAAGTCAGGAATATTAAATAGCTTTCCTTAAAGAGTTAAAATCAGTTATTTCTTCCCTGGCACTATTCCTTGCCTAGCTTGTCTAAATATTATTTGACATTGTTTGTCTTCTGCACCTCTCAAAAGATTTTTGTTTGTAAAACTAAGTAAATTTTTAAAAGTATCCTCACGTTATTACTTCATAAAACTTGCTGTCTTGGGAAGACCTCCACCTTTTATAAAAAAATCAACAGGAAGTATTCCATCACCAACCATAACTCTGTAACTTTTTGCAACTGTTTAGCCACTTGCTCAATTTTTTTCCTTGAAGACTTTGATTAAAACCTGTAATAACCCACGCGATCCATGACATCAGATTCTCAGCTCATGGCAGGCGCCTTTTCCCACAGCCCTGTCCTTCTTTTTCGCTCTTCCCACACGTCCAGGTAGGTAGGGTTTTTGACAGATGGCTGTGCCCCTGGAGGTAGTTAAACTGACCCATAACTGCAGCACTGTTGTGGAATCTTGAGCTTGGCTGGTGGTCCTGGCTGTACATGGCCTTCCTGTTTTCCCTCCTTGGGTGCCCATACGGTGGGTTAGGTACCTAGCTCTCCTCCAGAGGCTGCTACTTTGAGGACAGAGCCTACCTTAACTTTGAGGACAGTACCATACCAGTGGGGGGATCTGTGACTGATTCCCCCACCATGTTTTGTTTTAGTATTTCTGTTGTCTCGTATAAACAAATATACAAAAACAAAACAAACAAACAACAACAACAACAACAAAAAAACAGTGGGATCAGCCCCGACACACATCCCCTGACACACATTGGATTGTGATTAATACTAGATCTACATCCGCACTGTGGGCACAGTGCCTTGCATAGACTTAGTGCTGAATGCTTGTCAAACAAAACAGTCTATTCTATTAAAAAAAACTGGATTTGGAAGCAAAAGACCTAGTCTGTGTCCTGGCTTTGTAGCAGGAGACGGTATTAACTTGGGTCTTCCCCTCCTTCTATTTTGCCTCTAATTCCTTTGTGGGTAGGAGAGACCACAGTGGGGAGTGGAGGGAGCCAGAGTTTTGTGTCATGGTGACCCCCTTCCTGTGCTGCCCTCCGTAGCTGCTGCGCCTTGGTGGCATCTCTGCCTGCTCCTGAGCCCTGCCGGCTGCACCTGTACACAGAGCTGATGTAGCCTCCCTCGCGGCTGCTGGAACATAATTCCATAGACAGCCCCACTACTGCCCCCGCAGATTTGTATGGCTACTAAGGTAGAAACTTTGTTGTTGCTTTTCCAGGGCTATGTCCCCAGTACCAGGACAGTGTTGAGGATATGGTTAGTACTCAGTGGGCATCAGTGAGTGAATGAACGCATGGCTCTCCCTCCCAGTGTGCCCATGGGTGCTCACACACCCCTACCTCACAGAACCTTGGAAAGAGTTCTGCAGAAAAGAAGGCCTTGAACACCCCAAGTTTTGTTCCTAGTGATCTTCACATTTCTTTACTGCCATTATAGTAAATTTCAGTAGCAAAAATAGTTGTTCTTGACCGTTGCTGAGTAGGCCAAGTGTTTTGTTTTGTTTATTTTGAGGTTGTCTCACATTTTGGCTTTATCACAGGACTCAGAAGCTGCTATTGAAAACTCTGAAGAACCCATATCAAGATCCAAGCGGAGACGTGAGCGGTGGTGTGCGTGGCAGCAGGCCTGCCACCAGCGAGGATGGGATGTCTTCTTGCCCCCAACCTTGGGTAATGGCAACCAAAGCAGATGGAGCAAGGAACTGGCATGTCATTAAGCCCCGTTTATTTTTTTCTCATTTGTACCAAGTTCAGAATGGCTGTCATCTGTTATAGCTTCTGGCCACTGTTGTTGGTCAGCACATCAGCTAGGGAGGTCCTGGGTGGGAGGGACAGGCAGCTGTGCCTCAAACGAAGGGAATCAGATGTGTTCATGGTATAAAATGAAGGCACAAAAAAATGTGGAATTGTTTTCTATTATAGATTCTTTCTATATCTTAGATTTTTTTTTTTTTTGAGACAGGAGCCTCAAGCTGTCCCCCTGGGTAGAGTGCCGTGGCATCTCAGCTCACAGCAACCTCCAACTCCTGGGCTCAAGTGATTCTTCTGCCTCTGCCTCCCAAGTAGCTGGGACCACAGGCGCCCGCCACAACGCCCGGCTATTTTTTGGTTGCAGCCGTCATTGTTGTTTGGCAGGCCCAGGCTGGATTCGAACCCGCCACCTTGGGTGTACGTGGCTGGTGCCTTTAGCCACTTGAGCCACAGGCGCTGAGCCCAATATCTTAGATTTTTATGTGTTGTGTTGTGTGAAGAATCTTTCCCAATTTTTAGTTGGTACCTTTTGGGTGGATCTCTTAAAAGCCCAAGCTTACGCTGCTAATTTTCCTAGTATTACTTTTCTCATGTACATTTTAAGTCCCTGCACTTCAGTAGCAAAATAGCTACCAGATTCAGCAAGAAAACATACAAGGCACCTGGTTAAATTCATGCTTATAATAAAAGTTTACGTTCTCATTTAACTGGCTATCCACTATTGTATCTGACAAACCTAGATGTTTTCCAGAAAGCATAGTGGATAGGGAAGTTCAGATGCTTCAAAGATGACCCACTTTAGTGACTGATCTCAGAGCACAAGAGGGCAGACTTGGGACAGGCCCTGCCAAGCTTTCTAGAACCTATTATGGGAACTCCACTTCCAGAAACCTGTCAGTTAACTGGACTGATTCAGTGTGCGCTCTTGGTATTATTTGTGGTGTATAGTGTAAAAGAGCCTGGACTATATGGCAGGTCCGTGGAGGACTGAAGCCTTATGGAAGAGCTATGAGGGAGAGGTTCTGGAGAGGCAAAGGCATTGTCTAGGGTCCTTCCCACATCACTATGCCTTCCCAGGCAACCGTTTTCCTTACCTGTGCTTTTGACTAACAGGTGATTATCTGTCCCTACCTGTAATAGACATTCAGTGTTTCCTTATTTTTTGGTTGAACTTGACTATGGAAGTAAAATACCAAATCTGAGTTCTAGTCTTACCTTCCCACTCATTGGCTGTCTCATCTTCACCAAGTTGTTTAACCTCTGCAGACCTCTGCCTCCCCTTCAGTACACCCAGAGGTTCAGATTAGACGGTCTTGGATTTCCCCATGTCCCTGTCAGTTTCCTAAGTGTGTGCTCCTAGGAGGACTTAGCTCCAGAATATGCTCAGTGTTCTGAGGCCTCATGATGCCGTGGGCTTCTGAATGACCCGGGTCTCACTTGTTGGTCTATGTGGTGCTTCATTTAGATTTGGGGTAGCAAGTTTAATTCATCACTCTTAAATCAAGGGAAAGAGGAGAAACACAACCCGTGTGTATCTGCTTTATTTTATTTTTTTAATAAAAAATAAAACCGCTTTTTTGCTGCTGTCATGAGCAGCTTGTTGGCTCAGGGCTGTGTGAGGAGGCCTGGGGCTGCTGGGCTTAGTCCCGCAGCCGTCATAACGACCGACACCAGCTGCGGCTGCAGATACCAGCGGGAACGGGAGAGAGCTGAGCACCCAAACTAGGAGAGGCAGCGACGGAAACAAATCTGGTTCCATCAGCTGCCTTCCCCTCTCAGCCCAGAATGTTCTTGGAAACTCTGCAGTGCAGAGGGCTGGCTTTTGATTTGAGCCACACGTAATGAGCATGTGCCCTTGAACAGGGGGCCCGTGTTAATTCTGCAATGCTCAGCTGCAGGGAGACCCCTGACGAGGGGGAGATGAAGGGAGATGAGTGTTGTGGAAAATAACAAAATGAAAACACATGTTGGTGGAATTCACCCTTTCCTCACCAATGTCCCTCTGTCCTCCCTCACTTGACTCCACTCATCGTCCTTTCTTACACTTTTCTCAAAGAAAACCACGGGCAAAGAGATTTTTTCTGTCCCCTTCCCTCCTGTCGTTTCCGAGTGGTGGGCGCCTTCCTGTGTGGAGGGCCCATTTCTGAAGCCATGGAGCCCAGTCACCCGAAAGCGTGGGCAGGCCTGCCGGGTTACTGATTGACAAGGAAGGGCTTCACCAAGCTGCGTCCTTTGTCCTGGAGCACAGGGTCACTTCTTTTCTTTCCTTTTATCATTGCTCTATTTTAATATCTAATCCATCTAGTGTGAGCCCAAGCCAGTGAACTCTGGTCAGCCTGCAGAAGCATGTCCCTCGATTGGGACAATACAAATAATGACAAAAGTAATCACTGTGTTGACTGAGGGAAATGTTTTCTGAGCCTCCCTTGTTTTCTGGTTCCTAAGCTGTTCAACTCTGAGAAAGCATTTGGTAGATACTTGCAAAATAGTTGTTACACTATTAGTTATGATTACTTATTAATGACTCCACATGACTCAGAACTTGGTGGCACATTTCCAAGAATTTTATGAAAACATATACACATATGAAAAGTTGTAGCACATACACGTCTGAGATACCTTTTTTTTTTTTCTTTCAGTTTTTGGCCAGGGCTGGGTTTGAACCCATCACCTCTGGCATATGGGGCCGGTGCCCTACTCCTTTGCACAGGTGCTGCCCATACTTATGGATTCTTGTATTGGTCATCATAGAATGGTGGCCCCCAGTAACACAAAAGTTAGGGTTCTAGAATTAGAATAGACTCTTCCATAATGGTATTGGAAGCACCTACTTTCTTTGATAGAAAGTAACGTAAAGTTCTTAAATGAAAATAGAATTTTTCTTTAGCCAGAGAGATAACGTGACAGAGCCTTTCCTTCAACTTTCACCTTCCAGGATGAACATGATGAAGCCCTAGACTTTGATTTAATGTATGTGGAGGCAATTTGTGAATTATATAGTAACATCCTTTCTCTCCCTTTTGTTTTCTGCAGTTTGTGGTTATAAAGGAACACCAAGACCCCGGGAAAGAGAGTCAACCAGTGGCTGACAAGGACGGTCAGGCAGCAGCTGTTGGCCAGTTTTCCTCCCTGGAGTCTGGTGACTGGTTTATCTTTACCTGGATGCTGAATGTTTTTTCAGTGGAAAGTCTCATCTAACCAGACAAATGATAATTATGTTGTATAAGCTGTGTGAGGATCTGGGCTATATTGAAATGCCATGGAGCTTTAGAGAAATATATTTGGACTAGATTTCTGTTTTATATGAGGTTGCCGTGTTCACTCCAAACTCTGGTTACACAGCAGTCTGCTCAGTCACTTTGAGCAAGCACACAATAAGCGACTCCTTATTTTGAATTAGGTTGGATTTTGAAGTCTTTCTTGAGGTTTGGGATCTAGACTTTCTATATGTATGTATGGTCCCAGTTAAATTGTAAGTG
>NW_003852524.1:686473-692680 GCF_000181295.1 Otolemur garnettii
GAACTGTAGGGGCCTGCAGCAATGCCAGGCTAGTTTATTCTATTTTTAGTAGAGATGGGGTCTCATTCTTGCTCAGACTGAGCTCAAACAATTCACCTGCGTTGGCCTCCCAGTGTGCTGGGATGACAGGTGTGAGCCACCACACCCTGCCAATGTCCCCTGTTCTAATGGAAAGGGTTCATGTGCATTTAAGTTGATCTGGGGATTGCCCTAGGGATTTCAGAGTATTCAAGTCTTATCAAGGGCTAGACCACAGTCAGATGCCTGGCTGTCTGCGAATTCCTGCCAAACCACTTGGGGAAGGGCCATAAAATCAAACCAGGGTCTCAGGAATTCAACCTATTTGGGGTAGAAATGGAGTTAGATACACTTTGACATAAAATTTTTGCCAGGAGTTGTTATTATGATCAACCTTTTGGGCCTGGGTCTCAGTTATCATAGTTCTGTGTCACAAATCAGAGGATACTGTTGGTCATACTTTTGTGTCATAGGCCTCTGGGAAGGTTTAGAGAAACTTTGAGCCAATACAAATAGTTTCTCTCCTGACAAATGGAGCTAATGAAATACCAGGAAGCCAATGAAATAGTGGCTTCATTTACATTTTCTATTTTTATTGTTCATCAATATGTTTATTACCATATCTTCCTCCTTAAATTTCTTTGTAGCGAGAACACAAGCTTCGTGTGTTGGAAAACTCACTCTAAATCCCCCTCCCTTATATATGTTGTCATGTAAACCACAATACTGAGTTTGGTAGAACTTCATTGCCTAATGTGAAGAAGGCCTGGATTTCAGATACACTTAAGTATTGAATATAAAAGCTACAATACATAGTATAGTTTTCTGAATGATTACTGATGCCTAGATGATGGGAAAATTCAGCATTTTCAAATGTTGTTTGGGTTTTTATTTTTATTAGTAACACCATTAGAAAGTAATGTAGTATCTTGTAGTTACATACTAGTTTTCCTTGAGCAGCTAAAACCACATAATTCTTCCTTACAAAAGTAATCCATTTTAGAGGTATGCATAATATAATTTTGCAAGTTAATCAATAGTACATTGATTTGACAAGAATGTGGTTAAATGCAAAAAAGAACTAAAGGCTCATTATGGTTAGCCAATTACTCAGGGTTAGATTAGAATGTCTCTTTTTTTTTTTTTTTGCCTATTGTACTACAAACAATTTGACCCATTCTTTCTGGGCCACTCATATAACTGTCTTCTGGTATGAGTGATCACATCCCCAGTCACATCCAGCTGTCTCATAAATGCCTGGGGTGAAAGTGCACATAGAGATTAAGTGGGGACGTAGCGTGGGGAATGAGATAAAAGATCTAGTTTGGCTCTGAACCAGTCTCTGCTCCTGGAAAATCCATTACAACCCAGTACCACAGTACAGTGGTAAAGCTGTACAACCATCTTCAATGATCTTGGCCAACATCAGTTGGTGCAGGTTAAGTGCAGAGGACCATGCCAAAAGAAAAGAACACAGATATACCTAGAACCTGAGCTCTATTCGAAAGACAGTAATGGCCCAGATGAGGAGATAGAAAGTACAGAGAGGAAGCTAAAGAGTAATGTCAGGTAGCATAATTCTTTGAAACACTTCAACCAACCAAGACTATTTTAATTTTATTTATTTATTTATTTAAATTTTTTTTGAGACAAAGTCCCACTCAATTGCCATGAGGATGAGTGCCGTGAAGTCATAGCTCACAGCAACCTCAAACTCTTAGGCTCAAGCCGTCCTCTTGCCTCAGCCTCCCCAGTAGCTGAGACCACAGGTGCCCACCACAATGCCTGACTATTCTTTTAGAGATGGGATCTCACTCTTGCTCAGATTTATCTCGAACTCCTGAGCTCAAGTAATCCACATACCTTGGCCTCCCAGAGTGCTAGGATTACAGGCATGAGCCACTGCACTCAGTGACTATTTTAATTTTTTTTAATTGGGTCTAGAGTACTTTGAGAATAAGTTCTTTTTGTGTCTCATATTTCAAGCCAATTCTCCAACCACTCCCATTAGGGTTTCTCTTGGTAGGCATTGCAAATGATATGAATATTGAATAGTATGAATATTGAAATTTCTTTTTTCTTTTGCTTAGGGTCAGTGCAGTCATTTTTGTGGAGGAAGGGGCCCCAGCTGTCTGAAATGGGCACAGAGGAAGGCTTCTGGAGTCCACCACCCAACAGTAAAGGCTCCTGTCCCCAGGTAATGGAGCGAAGCTTTCATCTACCCTTCTATGTGGCACGGCCCCTCACTGGAGGGGTTAAAGAAGCCCCAGTCTCTCCTGGCAGCTAACCCATGTGGCAACCAAGGGCTCTGGATTCATCAAGACAAATGGAGCTGACTCAGTGAAAGCTAGAATTTAAAAGAAGGTCAAGATGGATAATGTATTGTCTTTCAGGAAGTAGAGGAAAAGTACAGATTTTGGTTTCCTAATCTCTACACTAATCACCTATATCCTGGAGACAAATACATAGTTGGGCTTTTGTTTCTTCCTTTGAGCAGTCCCATTGCAGATTTTCAAATAACAGTAATGGGGAAAATCACTAGGTAACTCATGAGAGACCAAAATTGGGACACTAGTGCTCTGCAAACTGTGTTTTCTTCAGCAATCAGTTTCCTTCTGCAGCCCCAGAAGAAATGTGGGGTTAAAGCAGGCAATCACACTGGTTTGGTCAGTTACAAAGTAATTTCTTTGATCTGCACGGAACATTTAACTCAATCTCATGAAATGGTTGAAATATTACAATTACTGTTCAGACACATTGTAGGCATCTAACTTATCATTGGTGTGGTCCATGCTGTTAATTTTACAGAATGACTTATGATAAATTAATCAAAAGTATAGTAACTTAAAACTTGATTTCTTCATAATAAGATGGCTTATTTTTTCTATTTTAAAATCTTTGAATAAAAATATTTAATTTTAAAAACATTACCCAAGAGACATCAGTGTTTCTTAGTCATTACTGTCCTGTCTCCCACATTTTCCCCCAGTGATAATTTCCCCTTTCATGTATTTAACAGAATTGTTATTTTTTTCAGTAGAAGATTATAAGTAAATTGCTTGATTTATTTTCATATGGATAGCAATTAATGTCTTCTAATTATTTAAATAAAATCATCACAAAACAGAAATATTTTGTTGTATGCCTGATGACATAATTAATTATAGTCTAACAGGGCATTAGAGGAGTTGAATCAAAGGGATTTGCCAAGCTTGTTATGTAATTCTTTTTTTTTTTAAAAAAATTGACATTTATAACTCTAACTTTATAAATTAAAATTTTATGTCATGTTCTGATTAAATATTTTCTTTGCAGTCAAGACCTTGTTACTATAGATAATACAACCAGATACAGTAACTTTGAATTATTTGGAGCTTTGGGTGGTTCAATTTATGCATTAATTAGTCTCTTTGCTTAGTTTTATTTTTCATTTTTCCTCAACTCTTTGGTCTAGAAGAGTTGAGGAAAGAGTCCGTCTGATATGAGAAGCCAAAATAAAAAGGAGCAGAAGTTCTTTCTTTCTTTCTTTCTTTCTTTCTTTCTTTCTTTCTTTTTCTTTTTTGAAACAGAGTCTCACTTTGTCACCCTCAGTAGAGTACTCTGATACCATAGCTCACAGCAGCCTCAAACTCTTGGGCTCAAGCAATCCTCTTGCCTTAGCCTCCCAAGTAGTTCGGACCACAGGCACCTGCCACAACACTGGGCTATTTTTAGAGAAGGGTCTTGTTCTTGCTCAGGCTGGTCTCGAAGCTGCGAATCAGGCAATCCACTCCTCTTTGGCCTCCCAGAGTGCTGGGATTTCAGACGTGAGCCACTGTGCCCAGCCTGAAGTACATGTTTTCAAGGGATAATTCATAGAAATTTTGGTAAAGATTTGGTGCTAAAGAGGATTACTTGAGGTTTGTAGATATTAGTTAATTATTCAGTATGATACCATTTCCCAGCTAATTTAAATGTTTCTGTATTCAGTTTTGCTTTAATTGAAAATTGATATCCTGGAGTTCAGAAGAACTGTTGTTGTTTTTTTTAAATTCCGAAGAAGAAACGAACCGAAAAAAAATAATAGCCATAATTTCCCTAAGTTTTTCTTTCCATAAGTAAGAATGTGTTTTTCTTCCTCCAACAGTGAGCAGTTTTGAAGCTTTTAGGGTTTAGATTACATTTTTGTGTATTGGCATCACTTTCCATCAGGGTTTCAATAATGAAAGAAATGACATGAGACCCCAATAACACATAATATGCCATTATTTTTGAACCAGGATATCAGTATTTCCTTTGAGTGCTTCAATAACTCTGATATCTTAGAATCTGGGACTATATATGTACTAAGTTCCTGAGTAGACTAAACCTGCCAGCTCTCTGGTCAGATTCAAGGGAAAAGACACACTTTATTTTTTAGTCAGTGAGTTCCTTGGAAGAGATATCTTCCTTTCCTGCAGCTTCATGCCTCCACCAGAAATGTCATCCTTTCTTTAAAAATCCAGGTTTTATAAAAAGCATTTTTATCTAAGATACTTGTATTTTTTCCAGACTGGCTCTTTTCATTTTCTAAACTCTCATGGTCTCATTGTGCACTATTCCTGATTGAAATTCTGTTTGCCTAAAAGTCACCCTACAACATATAAAGTGAGTATTCTGCTCTTTTGTCTGGATGCTAACAAACAAAGGCTTAATACACTGTATTCTTTTGAAATCATACGATTCCAGGTCTGCCTATAACTCTTGTTTTCTAACTGATGTCCTTTTCATGTGAATAAATAATTATTGTGTGGTAATTGAAAAAAATGATAGCAGCACTAAATAGTAAATCCTCTGAAAAAGAAAACTTCAAAACAAAAAGACTGGGAGGAATGGCAAGTATCTAGTCAACTTAAGTAGCTATGACAGGTAAGAGTTTATTTTTGCTTTGTTTTCTTTTTCTTTCTCTTTTCTGAAGTCCTGAAATGAGAAACCTTCTCCACAGTATTTCATTCTGAGCTCTTCAGCTCCAGGCATGCCTGAAGCAGGGTACATTCCTGTTTGGAACTTGACAGGATTTCTGTAGCTAGAGGCCATATGCTAGGAAGATGGAAAACACCAGCCTTTACATGCCTGGTAGCTTTGTACTGTCTCAATCAGGTAAGCTGTAACTGTTTTCAATGTCATTCTGTTGCATTTTTGTGATACAGTTGGTCATCATGGTTGGATGCAGTGAGAGACAGATGCCCAGATGCCGACTAATCCTTACTCTTTCCCATGTTATTGCCGCCAGGCAGCGGATAGTCTTCAACATCAAACCTTAATTGATGTTTTCTGGATCTCTTTTTCCTGCCTATTGGCTCTGATGCACACCAGTAATCCCAAGCCCACCACTAGACACAGATGCATCAGCCTTTCATAGGCTGCCCCACCAGCTCTACTTGATGTTCCCACATGGGAAGCTGGGAGTGCTTGACTTTGCAGCTTTCCCTGCCAACTTCAATTTGTCCACACACTCCTTTGCAGGGATGTGCTAATCAGTTGTTTTGCTTTGGTTCTCCAAATCTGCTTTCTTTGGTTTTTTTGAGACAGTCTTACTATGTTGCCCTTGGTAGAGTGCCGTGTTGTCACAGCTCACAGCAAACCTCCAACTCCTGGGCTTAGGCAATCCTGTTTCCTCAGCCTCCCAACCTGGGACTGTAGACGCCCGCCACAGCACCCAGCTATTTTTTTTGTTGCAGTTGTCATTGTTGTTTAGCTGGCCTGGGTTGGGTTTGAACCTGCCACTTTTGGTGTATGTGGCTGGCACCATAACCACTGTGCTAGATGCCTTACGTAGTAGTTTGACAGCATAAGTAATGCCCCAAAGCAGTTAGGTTAGATTTTTACAATATGTAAGGATTAAAAATAAGAAAATCACATTTTCATTATTTTTGGAAGATGAAAATGCAAAATAATCTGTAGTTAAAGTACAAGTAGTAAAACAAAATCAATATATCTCAATAATACTAACTAGAAAATATGGCTAAAATATATCATTGACAAGAGTAATATAAATGTAAATTAACCGTGAAAAATTCTAACACATATCAAGCCCATTATGAAGAAAATATAAAGTGAAAAGACATTAAAAATGATGTTGTACCATGTTCATAAATATAAAGTCTTAATATAATGATGTTGTCAGGCAGTGCCTGTGGCTCAGTGAGTAGGGTGCCAGCCTCATATACC
>NW_003852524.1:692799-732076 GCF_000181295.1 Otolemur garnettii
CCTAAGCCCAGGAGTTGGAGGTTGCTGTGAGCTGTAATGCCACAGCACTCTACCAAGGGTAATACAGTGAGACTCAGTCTCTCAAAAAAAAAAATTATGATGTTGTCAATTCCACCCAAACATATATATGGATTTAATAACATTTTAATAAAAACATCACTTTCCCCTATAAAACTTGGCAAACTGATTCTAAATTTCATATGGAAAGATCTGGCTATGAATATCTAGATTTGTCAGAAACCTTCTGTTAAGATAGAAAAACTAGACAAATGACAGATAGTCTATTTTAAGTCATTAGATAGTTACTAAGATACTGAGAATGTGAGGGACTAAGATCTTGGAGAGAAAAAATGAGAAATGCAGTCTGACATCCAGTGTCACTTTTCCTCGTCCAGCATTTGCTAGTTTGTAAACAGCAGGCTGAAGGTATAAACAAAGAATAGCAGTAACATGAAAGAGAAATTGAGAAGAACTTTTGGTGGTCTTATGGGGCTAGGAGACAAAAATCAGAACTTAGGAACCCCTGAAGAAGAATAACCTGATAATCAGTCTAAGTCTTCGGATATGATCTTTGCAGATCTAGGCTATAGGCAAAAGTACTAACTAGAAACAGTCCAGCCTTCATAAAAAGACACAGATTCAAATTGGTTCATTCCCAAATAGGATTAAGGTGATCTGACCCTATCTTTAATTTTACTGTAAGCAAAAGTGAGCCCCCTCTGAAGAAATACTATTATTCAACATCTCTGATTATTTCTTTAAATTTTTACATGAAACACCTGGAATTTAATTTTGAAAAAAAATATTGGACAAGCCAGAGGATATGACAATTAGCCAAAAAAAAAAAAAACAATAAATGAAACTAGTCAAACAGATATGTGGGAGATCCAACTATTGAATTGATCAAACATGAGTTATAAGATAACTTAAGTTTATATATCAAAGAATACACAGGGCAAGAAAAAGAATTTCACCAAAAATTTAAATCTTTAAAAATAAGCTGGAGAATGCGCTAACTCAATAAATGAATTTATCAACAGATTAAATATAGCTGAAGAGAGAATTAGTGAACTAGAAAATATATCAATATAAAATATCCATACTGAAGCAAAAAGAAAAAGAAAAAGAATAGAAAACCTGAAAAAAGATTGACACATGACAACATGAAAACTTCTAACATATATATTTATTTTAATTCTGGAAAGAGAGAACAGAGACTAAAATAAATATTTGAAGAGATAATGTGTGAAAACATTCTAAAAGTAAAAAAATTAAACCACATTTAGGAAATGCTACACAACTGGCCAGGTGTGGTAGCTCATGCCTGTAATGCTAGCACTCCCAGGGGCAAGGAGAAAAGATCTCTTGAGCTCAGGAGTTCAAGACCAGCTTGAACAACAGCAAGAACCTGTCTCTACTAAAAATAGAAAAATTGGTGTTGCCTGTGCTCAGTGGGTAGGGTGCTGGCCACATATACTGAGGCTGGTGGGTTTGACGCTGGCCTGGGCCTGTTAAACAACAATGACAACTGTAACGAAAAAATAGGTGGATTTGTGGTGAGTGCCTGTAGTCCCAGCTATTTGGGAGGCTGAGGCAGGAGATTCACTTAAGTCCAAGAGTTGGAGGTTGCTGTGAGCTATGACGCCACAGCACTCTACCGAGGCCAATGTAATAAGACTTTCCACAAAAAATAATAAAGGGCAGCACCTGTGGCTCAAAGGAGTAGGGTGCTAGCCTCATATGCCAGAGGTGGCGGGTTCAAACCCAGCCCCAGCCAAAATCTGCAAATAAATAAATAAATAAATAAGATAAAAATAAAAACAGAAAAATTAGCTGGACTTCATGGTGGGCACCTGTAGTCCCAGCTTCTTGGGAGGCTGAGGCAGGAGGATCACTTGAACCCAGGAGTTCAAGGTTGCTATGAGCTAGGTTGACACCATAGCATTCTAACCTAGGAGAAAAAGTGAGATTTCATCTCAAAAAAAAAAAAAGAAAGAAAGAAAGAGAAAAAAAAGAAATGCTATACAATTAAACAAAATAAATACAAATAAAGCCATAAATACAAAAGTAAGAAAAATTTAAAAGCAATGAGAAATAAGAAACATTATTTTATTATTTTCCAATGAATGGCAAGACAGGCAGATGACTTATCAATGGAATTGACAAAAGTCGGAAGAAAACAGAACATGTTTAAAGTGTTGAAAGAAGTATAGCTCTGTATCTAGCAAAAATATTGTTCAAAAGTGAAGGCAAAATAAAAACTTTAGGTAACAAAAACCTCAAAAATTGGAAACAATACAAAAACTGAAACACCTGCACCAATATAAATATTAAAAGAACTTTTTAAGCAGAAACAAAATGATTCACAAATGATTCACAAAATGATTCACAAAAAGCAAAAAATGAACAATTGAAAGGGTAAATGTAAATGAATATAGAGTCTATAAAACCTTGAAAGTTACCCATGAAGAAAAAGAAATAACTAGGAGGACTTGAACTATTTGATACTAGAAATTATTACAAAACAATAGTAACTAAGTGGCATTATTGCAGGATAGACAAGTAGATGAGTGGAATATAAGAAGACACACACAGAAATGTGAAAGATGATTTAGGGAGCAATGCACATCAGTGGGATATGAAAGAACTATTAGAAATAGAGCCTAGAAGATTTGTTATCCATTTAGAAAATATTAAATAATAAAACATATCCCTACTGTAAACACTGTACATAAAAATCAATAAAAGGTAGAATATAAACTTAAATTTGGAAGGTAAAACTAAGTTTTACAAGGGTTTATTGGAGCATGTGTTTACCAACTTTTGGGTAAGGAAGCGTCTCTTAATCAAGACTCAAAAAAGGAAATTATAGTAAGTTATCATTAAAATTAAGAATTCTAGCAAAGTATCTCAAGAATGGAAGAAAAAGTATCCGATGTGCTCAGCCCTATATGAAATTAATTTATAGCTTTCATAGGAAAGCTATAACCCAATATAAGCCTAGGAATATGGGGAGAAGGGAAGAGGGAGGGGAAGGGGAGGGTGGGTGAAGGGAGGGAGGGTGATTGGTGGGATCACCCCTATGGTTCATCCTATAAGGGTACATGTGAATCTCTCTAAATGTAGAATATAAATGTCTTAACACAGTAAAAAAAAAATTAAGGACTTTTATTCTTCACAATATACCATAAAGAAGGTAAAAATACAAGATTTTACCTTTGAAAAGAAATTTATAATGGATATAACTGACCAAGAAAGATATGAATCTAAAATATATAAACACTTTCTAAAATCAATAAGAGACAACAATATAATAGAAAGATGGGCAGAAGAGTGAAACCAAGTGAAGGATGACCAGTCACATTAGTAATTAGGGCAACACAAAATGAAACCACAGTAACATTGGCAAAAATTTAAAAATTGAACAAATCCAACTTTTGACAAGAATGTGGCACTATCAGTCCTCTTATTCTTTTCACTATTAGTGGAAATGTTAATTAGTGCAATCGCTTTGGCATTACTTAGTATAATTGAACATATTCATGTTCTACAATTCAGCAATTCTAATCTGAGGTACATATCCTAGAGAAATTCTTATACTTGTGAATATCAGGCATATAAAAAAGACTTCATAATAACAAAGTCCCGGAAGCTACATAAATATTCATCAACAGTAACATGAATTTTAGAATTTGGTATAGTTTTGTTATGGAATACTGTCAATTAAAATAAGTGAATTGTAGATATCCATATGAAAATGAATTAATCTAAAACACAGTATTTAACCTGGATTAATCAGAAAAATAGGAAAGAAGCATATTTTGTATACCAAATAATTTATAAATATAAAGTTTATAAGCAGGAAAAATTAAACAGTATGGATGCAGCTTTAGTGGTAAATTATTAAAAAAAATTCAGAAGGATAGTTGTGCTTGGTACTGAGAAAGGATGTCTTTGGTGATGGTTACTCCAGGGCTTCTGAGGGTGTCTCTGTCTTGGTGGTGAGCACATGGGTGTTTTTATTATTATTATATCTCTGTGAATTGCCCATATACATTTCACCTTTCTGAATGATGTATTTCATGGCTCAAAAAAGAACACAAAATAAATTGCTCCTAAATTCTATTGAGCGCTTCATGGATTCCAATGCAGAATTATTCACATTCCTTGCATTCATTCTGGCTGGGTTTGCTGAACTCTGGCTCCCGGAAGCCATGGAGCACGCATGCTGGATTAATGTGTTTCAGCGTTGGGAATTTTCCCCCACAGAAGAGACTGCAGAGAGGCAGAAAATGGTGTTTACCATACACCTTGAACACTTTTGGCAAATAGAGGGATAAAAAAGAAGATAGTGAAAGATCTAAGGAAAGAAGTGTTGTGCAAAGTCCAAGAGACAGCACAGAAAAATTAAAAATTGGCATTTGGAATCTCATAAGAAATGATTTGGTTGCGAGTGATAAAAAGTGATGTTCATAATTATGATAAAGAAGGCCTATTCAAATCCTGGAGGTTTGACTTGCTCTGAACTTCTCTATCTCTTCTCTTCTGTTAGTATATTCTGGCCTTCAAAGTTTGGGGGTTTCCCTAACTTTCAGTTTCAAGTGCTGCTTTTCAAATACTTATGCAAGCTTTTCGTATTTGCTAAGTTATTAAGCAGATTCATACAGAAAGGCATATGCTTGTCCTCTGCTGGACATCACAATGAAACCATCTGTACTTCTGCATTCATGAGATAATGGACAAGAATAACTTTTTATTTTTTTCAGGACAGGGTCTCACTTTGTTGGTGGGGGTAGAGGCTGCCTCAGCCTTCTGAGTAGCTAGGACTATAGGCCCCAGCTACCATGTCTGACTAAGTTTATTTTATTTTTTGTAGAGATGGAATTTTGCTATTGCCCAGTTTTGTCTTCAACTCCTGGCCTCAATTGATCCTCCTGCCTTGGCCTCCCAAAGTGCTAGTATTACAGGTGTGAGCTACCACATCCCATCAAGAATAACTTCTTAAGGAATTAAGATAGAGAGAAAATCAAGACCACAAATAGTAATAAAAACAGAAGTTTTGCAACCTGACTTCAAGGTTCTCTGCCTCTGACAACTCCTTTTCTTCCCCCAGTAACCCCTGAACGTTTTGTTGGTATAAAAGCACCCTGCTCCTACTGCCTCAGTGCCTGAGAACTTTGGTGTGGTTGGTCAGATACCATCCTGCAGGTAGTGGTCTTTTGAATGGTTTATGTGGAGTTTCTATTGTCTAGGGCATCACCAAGATGGAAGTTCTCCCCATCTTCCAGCATGGGGTAGGTGGCTATCTTAGCCTCCAACTTGACCTTGATGTTCAGCAGGGCCTCACATTCCTGGCCCTCGCACTACCCCTCCCCTGTGGTCTGTGCTAGCTCTGACTCCAAATGCAGCAGTACCCTATTGAGATGCTCCAGCTGCATGGTATATGGGCTCCACCTCCCTTAGGCTGTTCTCCAAGCTGGCCTTTAGATTTCTCATGGACTCCAAATTGATCTCCAAGGACTAGACTGTAATCTAAGCTCTGTGAGCATCATCTCAGCAGCAACCCAATCTCAGCAGACTGCAAGGTGACCACTGTGATGCTCTCCTCAGTGTGCAGGGACCAATTCTTATCCAGTTTCTCTCAGTTCTTCCAAGCCAGCTCATCATACTGGGCTCACATATCTGCTATGACCTTGCTGAGGTCCTAGGATTTGGGGTGTCTACCTCCAAGGTCAACCCAGAGCTGGAAATCTGGGATTGTAGGCCTTTTACTTCCTCCTCATGGTTATTCTTCAAGAAGAGCATCTCCTCTTTGAGATCCTCGATCTCTGTCTCCAGCTGCAGCTAAGTGACATTGATGTCATCAGTGACCTTGCAAAGCTAACGGATGTTGCTCTCCACAAACATGGCCAGCTCTGTCTTATACTTGACTCTAAAGTTATCAACAGGGGCACACCCATATCTCAGTGGGTAGGGCGCTGGCCACATACACCGAGGCTGGTGGGTTTGAACCTGGCCCCGGCCAGCTAAAACAGCAATGACACCTGCAACAACAACAACAACACACACACACAAATAGCCCTCTGGTTGGGAGGCTGAGACAAGAGAATCACTTAAGCGCAAGTGTTTGAGGTTGCTGTGAGCTGTGATACCATGGCTCTCTACCCAGGGTAACAGCTTGAGACTCTGTCTCCAAAAAAAAAAGAAAAAGGAAAAGTCATCAACAGAAGGGCATTGTCAATCTTCAGAATGATGAGAGCATTGTCCATAGAATTTGCAAAGATCTGCGACCTCAGGGCCTCAATGATCTGAAAGTAATGCACCCAGTCTCCGACCTGGGGCTACTTCTTGCCCAGGTGTTTTAGGTTTTGGTCTCCAGCCTCCAATTATCCGTCTCCAAGCTGCTCACTCTGTCCAGGTAGGAGACCAAGTGGTCATTCAGTTCTTGCATGGTCTCTTTCTTGGTCTGGATGCCCCCCCATTCTTACCAGACCCCATGGCCAGGCCCCTGGACCCCTAGTTGCCCCAGAAGCTGGTGGAGTGGGACACAGAGATATGGGAGCCTGAGTCCCTGGCATCTGCGTAGACTCTGGCTGAGCTGCTGATGGGCCAGACAGTGTGGCTTGGCGTTTGGACAGAGCCCAGAGTTAGTGGTAGAGAAGCAAGTGATGAAGCTCATGATGTCTGAGGAGGAAGATGAGAGGACAAGACTCAAGGTGGAGTTGGGTGACAACTCTTTTAACTCTCCTCCACTATGTTAGAACTCTTAGAACCAGCTTTATTCCTTTCTCATTCCAAATTTATAGCTTTCTTTCAATTAGTCTCTTAGATTCCCATGACTTTTTTTACTCCTAAATAATTGTTACCATCTTCTTATTCAAAGACTGTCATAAATCTCAACAAAATTCCCAGAGAAAGAGGTAAATGGAAAATCTGGACTTCAGTGATTGCTCAGATCACTCTGTTTCTGTCTGTTCATGATCAGAAGAGAGAAATGGACCTTCATCATTCTTCCCCTGCAACTGGAGAATCTTAGGGATACCATCTAGCTCTGCTCAAAGTAAAATTTCCTCTTCCTGGTCTCTTAAGAAGTTCCCTTGGGTTCAGCTTTTGACTTCACACTTGTGGCCACAGTGAGCTTGGTACTTCAGAAGACAGAAGTTAGGCCATTAGAGTTATAACGAAATCATTCCTTGTAGGGAGTTATTATAGCTTTCCACTGGGCTAGCTTGAATCTCTAGAAGATCAAGCCTTCAAATATTTAAAATGGTGTTCCCTAATTTCAAGACATGTCTCCTGAGAGTCTTCTGTTCCGAAAGTCAACTATCTGGCTTTTGTTGACATTTCTCTATTGCTCATGTTTTCACACTATTCAGATGTAGTTTTAGACTGTGCAGGTGCCTCTTCTTTGGAGGCCAAGAAGTCCGTACTTTTTTTTTTTTTTTTTGGAAACAGAGTATCCCTCTGTAGCCTGGAGTAGAATTCCATGGCATCATCATAGCTCACAGCAACCTCAAACTCCTGGGTTCAAACAATTGTCTTCCCTCAGCCTCTGGAGTAGCTAGGAATATAGATGCCCACCACAATGCCAAACTAATTTTTCTATTTTTAGTAGAGACGGGGGTGAGGGGGTTTCACTCTTGCTTATTCTGGTCTCAAACTCCTGACCTCAGGTGATCCTCCCCCCACAGCCTCCTAGAGTGCTAGGATTACAGGTATGAGCTACAGTGCCCCATCAGAAGTCAATACTTTTAACAAGTTCCTAGCTGACATGGATGCAGCTAATCCACAGATCATACTTAGAGCAGCAATGAATCAGGGTGTAACCGATTCAATTCCCAGTTCTCTAATTCCAAATTCCTGGAGAAAAAGAATTTTATTATAAATTTTTGGGTTTGTTTCCTCTGGGTGAGGTGTTCATCCTGGTCCGATTAGACATTGGCAGGGGAATAGCTGTAGGCTTGATGACAAACATGGTCACCTTGGTTGGCCCTTTCAGCAAGAGCTGCAGGTAGACTGGAGCCACACATATTTAGTTCAAAATGCTAAAATAGGTCTACAGTAGCCGTCACTAAAAATATTCCAGAACATACTTATATAAACAACTCAATAAATCAAATTTTGCATATCTTGCATTTATGCAATTTTTCTGGTGAGAAAGATAAACATTTTTCAATACAAATGGCATGGTTCTGGTTTTCTTTAGACCATGTCTGCATAGTTCAGTTAAATTTGTTTCGATGCTTGTGTGGGGCTTGTGCCTGTCAAATCAAAATATTTCAGAAAAGAAAAAGACAATGTGAATTATCTTGTTAAAATACTGTAGCTTTTCATATTTTAGGTTCTATTCTTTTGTCACTTCAGTGAGTTGTTTTTCTTTTCTTTTTTTTTTTTTGACACAGAGTCTCACTCTGTCAATATGGGGTCGAGTGCCATGGCATCATAGTTCACAGCAACCTCAAATTCTTGGGCTGAAGAGATTCTCTTGCCTCAGCCTCCCGAGTAGCTGGGACCACAGGTGCTGCCACAATCCCTGGCCAGTTTTTCTAGTTTTAGTAGAGAAGAGCTTGCTCTTGATGAAGCTGTTGTCAAAATCCTGAGCTCCGGTGATCCACCTGCCTGGGCTTCCAAGAGTGCTAGGATTACAGGCATGAGCCACAGAGCTTAGCCATTTCAGTGAGATTTTAGATAAAAGGAAAGACTTGCTTTCACTCAGCCATTCTAAAGAAGAAGCATTTTCTGGGGCTTTTTTTTTTTTTAATCTTTGTGGTAGGCCTTGAACTTAGTGCCAACCAGGCTTGACTTACCTGAAATTTGCAGTTATAATAGTCAAATACCTGTTTTCAATAGTTTCTAGTTTTCAATAGTGGGTTGGGATGGCCCTTCTTGGGATCTGTGAGTATGATTTCCAGACTGTGGCAACGCCATCCATAGGAGAACACTGTAGAGGTTCAGAATGAAAACCACCACCTTCAAACCCAGCCAAGCACCAGACATGATGCCAACCTCCCCAGTGCACTGGGATGCTGGAGATGATGGTGGCATTTTACCCCTGATCTAGGTGCTTACTCCGTGGTGGGTATGCTATAGTGCATTCTCCTTCCAACGCCACCAGGCTTCCAATATGTTTTTAGTTTTACATACAGAGATTGAAGTACTCAGGGCAGGGATGTACAATGGAGAGGGGTTGACAGGGATGGATGAGACGGGATAATGAGAAAGTTCTCTGGCATGAGGCTGGGGGAGGTAAAGGAGTGCTTCTAGCTTAGGGAGCTTAGGAAGAAATCCTATAGCAATCCATTACAGCCCTGGGTTGTCAGAGTTGGTCCTATTGTTCATTCACTTTTTAAAAGCCAGTCCTGGAAAAACCATACAGACCATTTGGGGTTTGGAAGAGGTCTTCCATAATTCAGAGAACTGGCACTTGAATTTAATCAGAACCTTGGCTTCTTTTCCATCTCTTCATCTTGGCAATTAAGAGGCATAGCCACAACAGATAGATTTCTGGATGTAAAGAAAATCAAAGTACTCTCAGAGATTTGTTGGGCCAAGGAGACGCTCACATGGGACTACTTTAGAGATCAATTTTCAAAGCCCATGAAAAATAAATGGAAGCGTCCTGTGTGAGTCTGTTAGCATCTGTACCACTGCATAATGCATGACTCTTCATGCCTGCCGTGTGTCTATCCATCACATCGCTTCAACAAGGATTTTCCATTTTTGCCAAATGGTAGATGTCAAGGCCAAATAACATAGTTTCTTCACTCTAGTTTTCTTGGCAGGAAGCTCATTTTTTTTGTTTTTAAGACAATCTGTCATTTATTTGGTAGAACCACAGAAGTTTGGCCTCTTCCTTTAGGGGGCAGTTTCCAAGGCCTATAGACTTTTCCCGAGTCTTAATAATATTTGCTTGATAATTTTTCAGTTAACATCACTGTCCTTTAAAAAAAAAATTAAAATCAACATTGCCACGAGTTTATCTAAAAATAGGTACCATCTAGGTAGTTAATTAATATGCCTCTCACGTAGATGTTATAAAGAAAAAAATCCCACCACCAACTATCTGATTCCTCTATTCAATGTTAGCTTACAGATGTGTACACAGATAAAAAGCAAAGAGCCAAAAGCATTTGTACCCCATAGAATTTTGAAATTTTTAGAAAAAGAAAAACAGCATTGTGTGATATTTTTCTAACAGCAATGAATTTATTCACTTGAACGCTTTAGTGTGTATAATGGAAGCTTGCATTGGAATTACTGTATTTTACAGGCATTGCATTTTTGGATACCATAGTAAGTAGAAAACCCATGTGCCAGTTCCCATTTCTTCCCCAGATTTATTCTATGTTAATAGCTCTTCAGACTCTTTCAGACTGCTGAATATTTTTGTCTTTAGTGCATTTTCTTCCATATTGGCTGAGATAGTAATTGCTGTTGTTAAAATAAAATAATGTTTTTTTTTCATTTTGTTTATTTTGTCTGTGCTCCAAATCCCTTATTCTAATCTGTTTTATGTTTGTTCTGCTATTCCTAGATTTCTCAATTTCTTCTGATTAAGGACTATTGTTTAAATCTTGTGAGTGGCCATCATTCATTTTTCAGAAGAAATATTTTAGTCCAAATCACTATTGATCTGGGTTGTCATTAGATTTAAATATGTGAATAACTGATCATTGTATTCGACAATTGAACCCTTTTTGCTGAACTTTACTAGAATCTTAGGCCATGGTTTAAGTGGCATCTCTTATGAAACATAAAATTCCGTAATTGCTGGCTTTGATTTTTTCCATCATGTCCTCAAATTAGAGACCTATTCGTTCAGTGACCAAGACTTCCAAAATCTAAATCTCTCTCTTTTCCAAAAGAAGGACTTTCCTGAAATAGAAGTCATTGACAAATTTTAGTTGATTATTCCTTTGTTTCAGAAAAGTTTGAAATTGAGACAAATCAGAGGAAATGTATAATGTTTGATGTGACATTAGAAGTAGAGCGATAGACAGGAATAGACAGGAACCTAAGCCATAAAGTCTTTACTCAGCTTTATAGGCTTAAACAGAGCTGGAATGATGTTATTTTGCAACCCTAGATGTCAAGGAACGCACATCTCCCCTACAGCAGAGTTTGTAGACCATGAACACCTGCTGCTGTGCAGAGGGAACGTGTTCTTAGATGGTAGCCACATGAACAGCTTTTTATTTTAATGGTTAGGTGTTTACTTTTTAAATCAACATTTTATTGTGAAAGTTTCCAAAATACAGTCAAGTAGAAAGAATTTTACAATGAACATCTGTAAAACCACCTAGAGTCCACCATAGCATTTTTGTACTTGCTTCCTCATGTATCTAACCTCCCATCTGTCTCTTGATCCAGTCATCAATCCATCTTCTTTTCTTTTCTTTCTTTTTTTGGAGACTGAGTCTCAAGCTGTCACCCTGGGTAGAGTGCTGTGGCATCATAGCTCACAGCAACCTCCGACTAGAGCTCAAGCGAATCTCTTGCCTCAGTTTTTCTATTTTTTAGTAGAGATGAGGTCTCACTTTTGCTCAAGCAGGTCTTGAACATGTGAGTTCAAGCAATGCACCTGCCTCGGCCTATCCATCTTATTTTCACTGCATTTCATTATAAGTTGCAGACAATAGTATATTTCCTCCAAAATGCTTCAGCAAGCAGATCATTAAGGAGAGTTTAATATTTGATTATAGATTTTCTTTCAGAGTAAAATTTACTGCATTTGACAAAACGCATACATATAATTATATAACCCAAATCCCTATCAAAACGTAAAACTTTCCTTTGCTTTCTCCTTAATCTCTGTCCCTACCTATATCCCCAACTAAGCATTGTTATGACTTTTTTCACCGTAAATAAGTTTAGATACATTTAAAAAACTCTTTTGTGTATGTTTTATTGCACTCCATTTAATTTCTTTCTTGATTCCTGTTGCTATACATCAGTCCTTCATTCCTTTCTATAGCTGAATAATATTCCATTATGTGAATATATCACAATTTATCCATTTTGTGGTCTGTTCCTAGCTTTTAGCTATTATGAAAAAATCTGCTATGAAAATTCTTTTTTTTTTTTTTGAGACAGTGTTTCATTTCATCACCTTTGGTAGAGTGCTCTGGCATCATAGCTCCCAGCAACCTCAAACGTTTGGGCTCAAGAGATCCTCTTGCCTTAGCCTCTTGCGAAGCTGGGACTACAAGCTTTCACCACAACACCCAGCTATTTTTAGAGCTGGGGTCTCACTCTTGCTCAGGTTAATTTTAAACTCCTAAGCTCAAGCAATCCATCTGCCTCGGCCTCCCAGAGTGCTGGGATTACAGGTGGGAGCCACCACATCTAGCCTTGCTAAGACTTGTATTCTTAGATAAGTCTTTTTGTGTAAATGCCTTTTCATTCCTCTAGGTTAGGGTAGTAATTGTAGGGTCAGAGGATAGGTGTATTTTTATTTTATAAGAAACATACAGATTTTTTCCTAAAATGGTTATATTATTTTATATTCCTATAATGTGTGTGAATTGGCTTAGTGCCTGTAGCTCAGTGAGTAGAACACCAGCCACATACACGGAGGCTGGCAGGTTCAAGCCTGGCCCAGGCCAGCTAAACAACAATGACAACTGCAACCAACTAGTAGCCAGGAATTGTGGAGGGCACCTGTAGTCCTAGTTACTCAGAGGCTGAGGCAAGAGAATCACTTAAGCCCAAGTGTTTCAGGTTGCTGTGAGCTGTGATGCCACAGCACTCTACCAAGGGAGACACAGTGAGACTCTGTCTCAAAAAAAAAAAAATAGTAATAGTAATGTATGTGAAATTCAGGTGTCCTGCAATCTTTTAAATTTTACCCATTCTGGTGATGTGAGTGGTATGTCATTGTGGTTTTAATTTGCATTTCTCTGCTGTTTTATTTTTAATATTTTTTAGAAAATTTACAATCAGAACATCAAGCCCACGATTGCAGGGCAAGGTAGAAAGTGAGTCAATATAAGATAAATTTAAATAAAGATATTAGATAAATAATAATTGAGGCTGAATACATATAGAGTGATATTTGTGAAAGTGGTCTGTGAATAAGTGAAGTTTGAGACATGGTTTACAGAGAAGATAATTTTCCATACTTCCTATAGTTTCATGGCTTTGTTGGATGAAGTAAAAAAATAAGCACGTAAAAATATTTAAGAAATTCTAGGGCTGGATGTGGTGGCTCTTGCCTGTAATCCTAGCACTCTGGGAGGCAAAGGTAGGAGAATCACCTGAGCTCAGGAGCTCGAGACCAGCCTGAGCAAGGGTGAGACCTCATCTGTACAAAATACAGAAAAACTAGCCGGGCATGGTAAGGCATGCCTGTAGTCACAGCCATTTGGGAGGCTGAGACAGGAAGATTGTTTGAGCCCAGGAGTTTGAGGTTACAGTGGGCTAGGCTGACGCCACAGCACTCTAGCCTGGACAACAGACTGAGACCTGGTCTAAAAAAAAAGAGAGAGACAGTTGAATCACTGTGTGTCTGATTAGCCCTTTCTCTGCCTTGCTTATTTGAGCTTCAGCTGAATTTGAAATGGCTAGTGGTAAGGCTGGACAGGACTCTGGAAAGGCCAAGGCAAGGGTGGGTTCCCTCTTGGAGAGACCCGGCTTGCAGTTCCCACTGGGCCGTATACATCAACACCTGAAATATAGAACAACCAGTCATGGGCATGTGGGTATGACTGTGGCTGGGTACAGCTTTGCAGCCACCTGGAGTACCTCGCCGCAGGAGTAGTTGAACTGGCAGAAAATACATCAAAAGACTTAAAGGTACAACATATTATATTACCCCCTGTCACTTGCAACTTGCTGTTCATGGAGATGAGGAATTGGACTCATCAAGGCTGTAACTGCTGCTGGTGGTGTCATTCGACACATCCACAAATCTCTGGGAAGAAAGGCCAGCAGAAAACTGTCTGAAGGATGCCTGGCTTCCTTGTGATCTCAGGGCTCTGAATACTCCAACAGCTATCCAGTGTGGGTGATTCCCTAGGACTGTATCTCTGTGCAAAACACAATTCCACTTTTTTAAAATTCTAGTTGAGCAAGCTGGAAGTTTAATTAGCTTTTTGACCAACCAAATTTCTGCATTCACATCTTAACCATATTTAAGTGTTACTATGGCTTCAAAGAAGCTGTTGATTCTAAAGTAGTGCATTTTGATTGAGTTGACTGTTTTTAAAGAACTGTTGTTCTGAACTTCTGTGATGCAGAAGTTATAGTAACAAACACTTGGTTTTGCACAGACATTATTTCCACTCTGGTGGATAAGCTCAACAAAAGGTCATATCAAAAAAAAAATTAAGAAATTCTAATTACCATTACCTACCACAGAGTCATTGATCTATGAGATTAGGATATTGTGTAAACCTGGTGAGAAAAAAATGTCAGCCATCACCACTGCATTTGAGACTGTGCTTTAAACAGCCTAATTGTAAAAAACCAAAACAAAAGAAAACTATACTATGAAGGGCAAGTAGACTGCTGGGTTGACATTTAGTTCCCCCATTTACTAGCTACGTGAGCTTGGTAGATGACCTTATTTCTCTGTGTTTCAGTTTCCTCCTCTATAAAATGTGGGTAACTTCATATGGAATTGTGAGCAATCTGTATGTAACAACGTGTCAGCACCACACAAGGAGTGAGCTACTACTGTAGGGAAACCAATCGGGTTACCCTAATGAGGCAGGGGCATTTGATCCTACAATTCCTCTACTAGGTATATATCCAGAAGACCAAAAATCACATTATAACAAAGATATTTGTACCAGAATGTTTACTGTAGCCCACTTCATAATTGCTAAGTCATGGAAGAAGCCTAAGTGCCCATCGACCCATGAATGGATTAATAAATTGTGGTATAATGTACACCATGGAATATTATGCAGCCTTAAAGAAAGATGGAGACTTTACCTCTTACATGTTTACATGGATGGAGCTGGAACATATTCTTCTTAGCAAAGTATCTCAAGAACGGAAGAAAAAGGATCCAATGTACTCAGCCCGACTATGAAACCAATTTATAGCTTTCATATGAAAGCTATAACCCAATTATAGACCAAGAATATAGGGAAAGGGGAGAGGGAGGGGAAGGGAGAAGGTAGGGTGGGTGGAGGGAGGGTAATTGGTGGGACCACGCCTACAGTGCATCTTACATGGCTACATGTGAAATTTACTAAATGTAGAATATAAATGTCTTAACACAATAACTAAGAGGGTGCCGTGAAGGCTATGTTAACCAGTTTGATGAAAATATTTCAGATTGTATATAAAATCAGCACATTGTACCCCATGATTGCATTAATGTACATAGCTATGATTTAATATAAAAAAAAAAAGAAAAGAAAAGAAACAAAAAATGAGGCAGAGAAATAAGTGACTCTAGAAAGCCTCTTTAGGACCACCTTCTGGAATGGCATAGCTACGGTCAGCCCGACGTTCCTTTCCTCTTCTCTCAGGATAGCAATTGTGTTTTTCTTTGGGTAACAGTGGTCCCTAACTCTCAGCATGAAGCTGACCCTGTTTCTTTGCTGTGTGATCCAGGCCTGGCCAATCTACATTTCCCATCCAGAGATGGACACTTGATCTCAGTGCTATTCAATCATGGGATTTCTGTTGGTGCTATTGAGAAAGTTACTTCCTCTCTTTCTGCTATAATTTCTGAGCTGATAAGGCATAATGATGGTGCTCCTGGGAACCCATTTACATCCTCTGGGGAGAGCCTACCTGGGACAAATCTCACTGAGAGAAATGTGGAGCTGGAGGCAGAGAGAGACGAAGAGAGAAAGCTATTTATTGATGCCCCTTTTGGCTCCAGCTGCATTGATCTGACCTTACCAGCTGTGGGCTCACACGTTATCTTTGTTGCCGAAGCTAGCTGGAGTTTGGGTTCTGGCATTTGTAACTGAGAATCCTGATGAATACAACTTTTATAATCAAGGACACACTTTTGTTCTTTTTCTTTTTCTTTTTGAAAGGACACATTTTTGCAAGAGAATTTCCTTGAGTTAGGCTGACGGGGTAAGGGGACTTTGCTGTGTCTATGTAAATGTTTTTCTCTGCTGAAACTTATGTAGGCGGTTTATATAGATGACGAGGAGACACTGGCAGGGCCAGGTTTACGAAATAGCCCCACAGGTCAGGAGGCAGTGCTGAGAGAAATGATGCCAATCAGTTTACAGTGAGGCAGCCGTGGGAACCAGACAGAAACTCACTGGTTCTCGGGGGCATCTGGATCCCATGGTCTCAGGGAGATGGAGCGGGCGGGATGGGGGGATGCTGTAAGTAGGGTTCTTTAGTGGACACCGCCCTGGTGCTGCCAGTGTCTGCTGGCAGAGATCTGCTGCTTTACTCCTTCTCTTTCTTTTAATCCACCCCCTCTGTTGTTGCAGCTGGGACTTCCAGAACCTACGCCTCCAGGTCTCAACACTCTGAAAACCCTCTGTTAATAATCCTCATACCTGATAGCTCTGAATGGAGACTCATGTAAACATGATGTAATCATCTGATTTCAATTGGCTCAGCCATCTGGAAAAGGTGCCTTTCCATCATTCGGTTTCCCTGGAACTAAGCTTAAGATTATCACATCTATATTTAGTGACTTCATAATCATGGTATCAATAATATGGCTTCTTATTACAAAGCTGGATAATTGTATTTATTCTTGTTAACATCTCATGTACCTCAAAGAGTAATTACAGATAATGAGAAAGTTTAGGTTCAAAGCATTGTGCATATTATTGAATAATGAATGGAGAGGGCTTGAATGGTGTCACAGGGGTCAATCACTGGGGGCTAAAACTGCCTGTTCATACACAGCTAAGGGAGAAGGGCATGAGCTCTTCCGTGGGGTGCAATCGATGCAACTCCATGCCAGCCTAAACGATGAACCCAACCACTAGGAAAACAAGAGAATTGCTACTACAAAATATGTGGGTCTGGTGGGGCAGGTGCACATGTGTGGGTGAAGGCAGAGGGGGGTATGTGTGTGTGTGTGTGCAAAAGCTGGTGAAACTAAACTGTGATGATTAGCAAAAATTTTCTGGCTATTGTCCATTTTTTCTGCATTTCATTTAGTTATTGATTTCACATTCAATTCACTCACTCATTCAAAAATGAGACTCCGCTCATACTGCAGTGACTATACAAAGTGCTGCGTATAAGCTGAGGCTGCCCTCACAGAACTTACAGTCCAGCTGGGGAGACAGATAGTAAACTACAGTGGTGACCATAATACAGAGCAAAGTTACAGTGTGAGATGTTGGCCTCTAACTCAGTGTGCAAAGGTCAGGATCAACTTCCCTTAGGACATTGAAGTGGAGGCCAGAGGAGGGGAAGAGGAGGAGTTAGAGCTGCAGGAAGGAAGCAGTGGAAAGCCCTAAGGTCCTGGGAAGGGGAGCGGCTGGCTCCCTGGGAGAACAGGAAGGACTGGAGGAAGGTGAGTAGGCGAGTGTAGCTGGAGATGTAGGCGGAGACCAGACCAGGCAAGACTCCTGGCCCTGCTGGGGAGACTGGACTTCATTTCTAAGCTCTCAGGGCCATGACATTGACAAACTTAATGGGAAATTTTACATTTTCCTGTTATTGGCACCTATGTGGTTTTTATTTTGTTTTGTTCTATTCTATTCCATTCCATTCCATTCTGTTCTTTGAGACAGAGTCTCACTCTGTTGCCCTGGGTAGTCTGCTGTGGTGTTATTATAGCTCACCATAACCTCAAACTCTTAGGCTTGAGCAATCTTCCTGCCTCAACCTCTTGAGTAGCTGGGACTATAGGTGCCCACCACAATGCCCGGCTAGTTTTTCTACTTTTAGTAAAGATGGAGTCTTTTAAAAAAAAAAAAAAAAAAAAAAAGATGGAGTCTTTTGCTTTTGCTCAGAGTGTTCTCAAACTCCTAAGCTTAAGCAATCTGCCTGCCTCAGCCTTCCAGAGTGCCAAGATTACAGGCATGAGCCACTGTACCTGGCCACTTATGTGGTTTTAGATGTACATGAGATCTTTTCATTTTATTTATAGATTCAGTCATTATTTTTAAAAGTGAGGCAGAGGTGTTGGGTACAATGGCTCATGCCTATAATCCCAGCACTCTGGGAGGCCAAGGTGGGTGGATTTCCCTGACTGAGCTCACAAGTTCGAGACCAGCCTGAGCAGAAGTGAGACCCCGTCTGTAAAAATAGCTGGGCATGTGGCGGGTGTCTGTAGTCCCAGCTTCTCCGGAGGCTGAGGCAAGAAAATTGCTTAAGCCCAAGAGCTTGAGGTTGCTGTGAGCTGTGATTTTGTGGCACTCTACCGAGGGTGACAAAATAAAACTGCCTCAAAAAAAAAAAAGTGAGGCAGAGAAATTAATAAGTTAATTTAATAGGTCATCAAGAACGAACTTAAAAAAAAAATTGGGAAGGCGGCACCTGTTGCTCAAAGAGTATGGTGCCAGCCCCATATACTGGAGGTGGCAGGTTCAAACCTGGCCCCAGCCAAAAAAAAAAAAAAAAGAATTGGGAATCTTCTCTGTTTTATTATACTATTTTAGAAGTTTGGGATTTTGTCCCTCCCCTTTTACTTGCATGTTTTGGAAAATAGCAAAGAAAAGCTGTCAGATTATTTTGTGAAGTAATTGTCTTTCCAAACTTCGTTAGATTTTTGAGATTATAACTGATCATGTTACTTAAGATTCTATTCTGGAGGGTGGGGCGCAGTGGCTCACACCTATAATTCTACGACTCTGGGAGGCCAAGACTGGTGGATTGCTTACGCTCAGGAGTCTGAGACCAGCTTGAGCCTAAGTGAGAACCCCGTCTAAAAAAATAGCCAGGTGTTGTGGTGGGCACCTGTAGTACTAGCTTCAGGACTGAGACAAGAGAATCACTTGAGCCCAAGAATTTGAGGTTGCTGTGAGATATGATGCCACTGCACTCAACCCCAGGGTGACCAAGTGAGACTCTGTCTCAAAAACAAAGAAAGATTCTATTCTGGAAGAAGCCCATATTTATAAGACAATAACTGGAATGTCAGAACAATGTGGTAATTAAGAGCATGTGCTTTGGACTCAGGTCAATCAAGTTCAAGTCCAGCCCTGTCAGTCACTAGATGTATGACATTGAACATGTTAAACTTTTCTTTATTTTCTCTTATGTGTAAAATAAAGGCAATAATATTAACTACTCTTAGTGCTGTTGTGAAGATTATGAAATCATGCATTTAAGTAAAGTTCCTGATAAATCAAAATAATACATAATCAATAATTAATTAATTAGTAATAAAATAAAAGCGTTTATGGAAAATGATTTTTTCCCAATAAAACAGTAGAAAATTTCATGTTTTATTGTAGTATTGCCATTTTAAGAATATATATGTGACAACTGATTGCTAAGTTCACATGCAAACAGTGGCTTATATAGAAAGGTTTTGGAAGGCAATGTGAATTAGAAGAATTAGAAGTTTGGGTTAGAAGGAATAAATGAGAAGAAAATTAAAGTTCAACAGAAGTTAAATACAAAAAGACATACAGCCAAATTTAAATGGATACATAAACAGAGATGTTAAAAAGGAAAGGCAAGGAGTCAGTTCAGAGGGTTCAAGAAGCAATATGATTTTTCCTTTGCTGCTTGGAAGCAAAGGGACAGAGAGAAGGGCAGAATGACAGACAGGTATCTTCTCGGCCAGGGAGGTAACGTGAATGTGGAAAGCCACTGTGAAGAGCAGAGCCGGAGCAGTGGGGTCTGCGTGAAAGCATCAAATTGAAAACTATGTATCTATTTTAAAAATTATGCTAGCCAGTTAACAACTCTGGGATTAAAGTGATAAATAACCCAAGTTAACAGAAAATAGCAATGGAAATTCTGAACCCCTCCTTTCTGCAGCGAAGGTCATGTTCTATGATTAGGGTGACCAGATTTTAACGTCGGTAAGGTG
The DNA here is from genome assembly GCF_000181295.1 of Otolemur garnettii. Taxonomy (NCBI): domain Eukaryota; kingdom Metazoa; phylum Chordata; class Mammalia; order Primates; family Galagidae; genus Otolemur; species Otolemur garnettii. The sequence goes on from NW_003852524.1 coordinate 712,733, forward strand.
GGACAATATGGCCGGGGCGCGGGGTCGGGTGGGGCAGGGGCGGGGCAGGAGACGGGGCAGGGCAGGGCCTGACAACAATGCAAACTTTGATAAGCCGTTCTGGATAATCACTTCTTAGCAATTATTTGTTATTATTACAGTGTAACATTATAAAATTAACAAAAATAATATAAAACTCATATGCTGGCGAAATAGCCACATGGCAGCCGAAAACCCTATATTCCCTTCTTGTTCTCCCGCCCGTTCTTGCATTCTTTCCAAAAATCGGGACTTTTTTAAAACGCCGAGGGACGCGGGACAAATTGTTGAAAAGCGGGACTGTCCCGCCAAAAGCGTGACCTCTGGTCACCCTATCTATGATCCTGCTGTACCACAGGCGTGCCCCCGGGAGCCTGTGGACGCACAAGCCAGTGCATGGCTTCTTGGGATAGCTTCCTCTTCTATCCTCAGCATGCCTGCACTTTCTTGGTTATGCTGGACTTTGACTCTAATTACTCATCTAGTGGCCAGGAGGAGATATGGAGTAGGTCGTGAAAAGGGCAAGCATTGCTGAGGAAGGGTAGTGCAAGGTGGTCGTTTCAAGTAAGGATGTGTGTGTGTGTGTGTGTGTGCGCACATGCACACAGGGGGAGGCTCTGTCTGCAAGCAATGGGGAGTGGCTGCCACTGCAGACTCAGGGAGTTCAAGGAAATCTGGGGCATCAAGGTTCACAAGTGCATCTACTCAGATATCCCATCCCAGTTCTCAGCATCTCACTTCTTCCCCATCAAGGCCCTGACTTTGGTCTTGGTCTGGGATTGGCTTTGCTGGGAATCCAAGTTTTTCTCAAGTCATGTCACTCTTACAGTTAAGCCTCAAGCTGCAGGAGACAGGGCGAGGGTGGGGGGATGCTTTTAAAATTGCTGAGTTTTCTTCTTTTGCTTTAAATCCCTTCCTCTCTATATTAAATCAGTCCCCCAGTTCTTATAGCCATTATTTCCCATATCTTCTAAACACCTGTCTTATTCTACCAGTTAATATCTCTTCCCACTTGTATGCCGTCCCATTCTCTATAGATGAAGGTTTCAGCAGTCTGCACACAGGGGACCAGGAGCTCTCCCTCTCCTACCAGTGGTGTGGTTCTCAGCTCTGTCCAGCGGACTAGTGACTCAGCCAAAGAATCCATCCCAACATTGCTTCCTAGGGCAAATGCCACATCACCTCCTAGGCTGGATTCCCTGGGAGCAGAGCTGCTGTGGGATTTCTTGTTCAGGTTGTTATTGGGAGAGTGCTGTGTGGAGTAGAGGGATGAGAGAAGGAATAGGGCAGGGGAGAAAACTGAACAAGGATGTGGCTCCTTAGAGACCAGCTTCCCCTCTGGAAAATCTAGAGCAGGACTCACACCACAGAACTGACCCCATAGGGGTAAGGTGGCCTGTCCTTGATACCAGCCCAACATACACACGTAGAGAGCAGACAACTGTCCACTGTTACTATTAGCCAGCATGCACACAGTTGAGGGCCAGGTGCTCCAAGCATGCAGATGGCAGACAGCATCCACGACACAGTCATTGTCATCATCGCCGTATCAGTAAACGGCACCTCGTACTTTTGCAACTGGACCAAGTTTCCCTTTAATGGTGGCTGGGAAACTGATGGCTAGTTTTTTCCTTCTATAAAAGGTTATGTTTTCTCTAACGTTAAACTGTGTTTAAGTGGAACAGCCTGTTAGCGTGAATGGAAAATGCAAGTGCATTTATTAGAGTATTAATAAAAAGGTTTTCTGTAGCAGTGTTCTCTTTTCATTCCCTGCAAGACTCCTGACACACATCTGCACGCACGGCTCTCCTAAGAACAGACACAGTCTTTTTTGGTCTGTAGTAATCCAGGCAATGATTTCCAAACTTGGTGAATCATTCCACAACTTACAGCTAGCTCAGGAGGACACAGTATCATGTCACACACACGTAAATAAGCACGCTTTAAGAATGTGAACCAGAATTCATCAATGCTTTGAATAGAAAAATCTATTTTGTCTCAATCATTTCACGTAAGCACCTACGAATTGCGTTTTTTCTGAAAGCTGCTGGAAAACTTCCAGGTGATCTTTTGAACTGTAAATGTGAGTCTACCTATAATTTACTAGCAAATAAGCCTTAAGCATGTTTTTATAGTCTCAGGTTTCTTTGGCTAGTCCTCACAACAGAAAAGAAAAAGAAAAATACTGTTTGATGGTAACTACTTTTCTTCTCACGTTCAGCATACGTGAAGGAATTTGGAGAAATGTTGTTGACACCCATTTATACATTTTTTGTATGAAAATATTACAACTTACAACAAAGGCAAGAAGTCAATTCAGAGGGCTCAAGAAGCAATACGATTTTTCCATAGGGACAGGAAACCCTTGATCTTTGATCAAGCCATTGGTTATGAATATTGGAAGTGAAAGCTGCCGAGGTCTGTGGTGTAGGAGGAGTGGGCTGAGATATCTTGTTAAAAGGAAAGGACTCACACATTTCACCATTCATATGTTATTTCCAAGACCACAAGTAGTTATGACCGTTCAGAACAAAAATGCAGAAGAAGTGGATTGCTCCCCTGGCCAGGAGACAGAGTTTTTGAGCAGCTCTCTGGAGAGCAATAATACCCCAGCATGGGTTTGATTGATTTGCAACTTGATAGATATTAACTTGAAGAAAGTGAGTGAGAAATATTTGGAAATTATGGCTTCTCTCTTGGACTGCCTTGGAGACTTAACTGTTCCCGTAGGTGCTATGTGATCAGTAAAAAATGTAGTGACTCCTGAGTTTTCGAGGTGGGTGATGAAGGGTGATGGGGACATGTTGAAGGAAACCGAATTTTCTCTTTTGGGTCAGAAGTTATGACTTGGTGTGATGCCATGCTGGCTACCATTTATTGAGGACTAAGAACGTCCCAGGCATTTTCTAAGAGCTTTACTTATTTATAAAGGAGGTACTATTACCATCCACATTCAACGGAGAAGAAAATGGAGGCAAAGAGAGTTTAAGTAACTTACCCACAGTCACAGGGCTGGTTACTGACAGAGCAAGATTTAAGCCCAGGTAGTTTGACTCTATAGCACATACCCTCAATTATTTGGGGGCACAGCTACCACAGGAATAACCATAACCCAAAGAAAGGATTTTGAAAGAGTCAAATTGGTGGTGATGGTTTCTGAGTCCTCAGTTATTGTTTTTTCAGCCTATAAATTTATAAATTTTCCACTTCGTTTTATGTTAGCCTGCACCCACTCAAAAACCAGAGTATGGTGATGCAGATCAAAAAGATCGCCAGGATCTGACTTCAAGCATATTTCCCTCTCCAACGTGGATTTACAGGATTTTGAAGAGACCTATGTCACTTTAGTTGGAAAAGGAATCACCATACCTCTCAACGAAGACCTGAAAAAGAGAAAAGAAGGGAGCCCAGAATGTTCCCTTCCTGGAACAGAGCTCCTGCCACAGCGTGCCCTGTAAATTGAAGACGCACGCTCTCAGGTAACACTTGAAAAGTAACAGGGAAAAGTGACAGGTCTGGTGACAAGGTGTTTACTGACAAAGAGGCAAACTCAGATGGAAGAATGTCCCAATGTGAAGTCCCTTGGGCCCTCCCACCATAGAGTGTCCTCTGGGGAGGAATACATTTGGCTCAAGTTTACTCGTGCACAAAAGATGCTGGACAATGAGGTGGTGGGGGCCGATGGGAGGAGGCGGGTGGTGATGACAAGCTGGCAACCGAAAAGAGACTAAAGCAGATTTATGGCTTGAAAACCTAACTCAAACCACAGCGAAAAACAAGGGACTATCAATTGTGAAGTGCCAAAGACCTCAGGGGATTTGATATCTGGGGGAATTAGGCCAATTTTTCCTAGGTCTTTGGAATATATCATGATACACTTATCCTACCTTTGACAGCTGTGGAAATACTTGAGTTGTGATTGATTTACATTCCTCCCCCCAAATTTCCTATTCTAGAAATCAATTTAAAACATTACAGCTGTGAAGACTAAATATTGATGATTCAGATTTCCAGACACATAGCTATTGACTGACTAAATAAATGAACTAAATAGATGAACGTTTGCTCTAGTCAGGACATCCTGTCTTGGGTCAATCTTTATCTATTTTTACATGGAATAGAATATTAAAGTTATGATCAAAACACATCTTTTTAATTATTTAACTAAAATTTCACTGTCAGCTTCATTTGCATAATACTTTTGGCACTGCTTTGTATAATTGCTTTGTCTTCACTACCTTTTGTTAACAGGGACAGAACATGATGAATGCCTTGAGATTTGCACGCATCTAAAATTCTGTACAATTATATTTCTGCTTTCCTCTCCAGCTTACCTTGTTACATGAGGATAAAATGGTCTAGTACAAACTTAATAGGAATATTGCAGAACCAGCGAGCAAAGGCCCAAAGCTCTTTCATAATCTTACTTGTCTATGCCTTGTGATTCTATCAATTGGAATGTCTTTATTCCGCACAGAAGTGGGTTTTTAGTCTTTGGAAGAAGTTGATTTTTCAACCTGACAACGTAGTTAAACTCAGATTCATTTTGAAATATAAGTATTTTAGAGTAGGGGAAAAAATCAGTCATTTTACCACTAAGAGAAACCATGACTCCTTGGAGAAATGATTGATTCTAGGTAGATCGGGGTCCCCAAGGCACAGGTGAGCCTGAAATCTCCTGTTGTGGCAAAAAAAGAGAAAGGTACCCAAGACTGCTGAGGACATGCCAAGAAAATATACACTAAGTTTAAATGTAGACTAATGCTAAAGAACTCCCACTGTCCAAAGACAGGAGAATTTGAGCAGGCAATACAGAATCCTGACCACACTTGGTTGAAATAGATTGACTGTATAAAAATTCATGAGGTCACAAAGATAATGAAAAAAATAGAAAGTGAAAGAAAAATTTCCTAAGACTTGTCGTCATTAGAGGTGGCAGGTACATCCAATTAATGCTCTAAATATAATCTCATCAAGCTATATAGGTAAAATCAAGGACAGAGGAATTAGCTGATTACCACAAGCTAAAAATTAGAAAAATCCAGAATGCTGGACATTTCGGAGGACCACTAACTCTGTTTCTTTTTGTTTTCCCCCTGCTTCAGGTTTATTAGTACAAATAGCGCAGGAGGACCCCAGTCCCAAGCAGACAGCAGCCCGGAGGCCACCCAGTCCTTTTGACCTCACACTGGCAGACAGTAGATGTCTGTACTCTGGAGCCTTCGTGGGGGCCTGGGCACCTTTGGGAGGCTGAGCTGGAGCTGCAGATGAAGCCGTGGACTGAGTCTCAGTTTGATCTTTGGCACGTGAGGTGCACGAACACACTTCCCAGGCTTGGGGTGGGCAATGTATCAAATCAACTGAGCTTGTGGCTGGTGCCCTTCGGGATCTTGAGCTTACCCTCCTTGGGCTTTACGAGGGCCTGGGTGGCTTCAGTTTGTGCACTCGTGGCCTTGGCATTGCCAGCCTGCACCTTCTTCAGGCCCTTTTTGCTATGCTTCTTGGCAAAGCAAATGTTCCTCAGAAACTTGGGGTCCCCTTAAGAGATTCATACCTTTGTGATTGGGGTTTCTTGATGCCATTTCTGTGCCACTTTCAGGGCTGGTTGTGTGTGGTGTGATTCTTGGACTTGGCCATGTCTGCACCATGACCCGCGGTTGCTGAAGCATCTGGGACCGGTAGAGAAAGATACTGTTTCTTTAATAAATCTCTTGGCATGGAAAAGAAAGCAGGGAGGACTTCTCTGTAAAAAGAGGTGTGGGGCCAGACGGAGTGGCTCACGCCTGTAATCCTAGCACTCTGGGAGGCCGACGTGGGAGGATTCCTTGAGCTCATGAGTTCAAGATCAGTCTGAGCAAGGGAAAGACCCTACCTCTACTCTCTTTTTCTATGTTTTATCTCTACTAAACATAGAAAAACTAGCCAGGCATGGTAGTGAGCGCCTGCAGACCCAGCTATGTGGGAGGCTGAGGCTGGAGGATTGCTTGAGCCCAGGAATTGGAGGCTACTGTGAGTGATACTAGGGCCCTCTAGCCTGGGAAAACAGAGTAAGACACTCTCTGGGGGGAAAAAAAAAAAGACATTCTGGAGCTACCTGGGGAAATTGAAAAATTGAACAGAATATTAGATGACAGCAAGAATTGTTGTTAATTTTCTGGGAGTTATTGATATTATGAATATTTTAAAAATGTCTTTTTTTTAGCAATGCTTGTTGAAATAATCAAGAGTGAAATATCAATAATGCCTGAGATTTGCTTTATAAAAAATATGGTAGATATACAAAATATTAATACATGTTAAATCATGGTGCCAGAAATGTGGGGGCCCATTACATTGTTCTACTTTTATATTACTTAAAAGTTCTCATAGTAAGAAGTCTGATCAGTGGTTTAACACAATAAAATTACTTATTGAACTAAGCACTCAAGGACAGTTCGGAATATAGAGAACATTTGAAGTTGCTTTTTAAAATACACAAATATATGCAAATACAAGACATTTTGATAAAGGCTAAACTAGTTTATAGTTAAATAAACAACTATAATAGTTAAATAAACAACTTCTATGTTATAAAAGGACAAAAGGAGGGGTCAACAGGCCTCAGAATATTTTATCTGTTGGGGACACTTGGTTTTGTTCTAGTTTCAGAGCGGAACACTGCATGAAGGCTGACATTTCTCAATGAGGACTAACATTTTGAGAGAAACATGCCGTCTTAATCCCAATGGAGTGACTGTGATATAATTGCAAAGTAATAATACACAAGTGTAAAGTACACCAAAATCCTAGATAAGGAGAGCCCTTTTTAGTAGCAGTATGACCAAATTAAATGAGGTTTATATAATTCCCATAGTTAAAGCAAAATGCATAGCCTAAAATCTTAAAATGCAGTTCATCTAGTTTGAATGAACAAATAAACGAGTTGCTTCCTCAGCCCAGGTTCAGCTTCTGATGGTTTGTACCATTTCCTGTCTATGATCTCCTTACAGATATTTTAAAATTAATCATTTGCAAGTTTAAAGTCAAGTGAACAGATTTACGTTTGCTGATGCTTCCAGTGAGTCATATTTCATTTACTATTTTTGAGTGATAAGTATGTATTTGATTAGCTTAGACTTTTATATGTAAACTCCAGAGTTTTAGGGCATTTTGCACATAATAATCATTTGGTAATTGTGCATGTATCTAGGGTCAAGTTTCTTTTACTAGAAAACCTCATAGCAAGACACATATGTTCTTGAGAGACTCACCCATTAAACCCAAAATAGAGAAAGGCCATTCTATTTCAAATTCAGTTGTTTGTGTTAGTACTAATAGCCCTGGCAATCCAAAATTGCCTTATGTAGAAAAGCTGATATTTAAGCTATAAGGCATAGGACTTGGCCAGGTACAATGGCTCATGCTTGTAGTCTCAGCACTCTGAGAGGCTGAGGGGGTAGGATCATTTTGAGCCTAGGAGTTTGAGGTTATAACGAGCTGTGCTTTCTCACTGCACACCAGCTTGGGCAACAGAATGAGAACCTGTCTATAAAAAAATAAAATAGAACGAGAAAGGAAGGAAGGAGAGAGGGAAGGACAGAGAGGAAGAAAGAAAAATTAAAAAGTGAGACACAGGGCGGCACCTGTGGCTCAGTGGGTAGGGCACCGGCCCCATATACTGAGGGTGGTGGGTTTGAACCTGGCCCCTCCAAACTGCAACAAAAAAACAGCTGGGCACTGTGGTGGGCGCCTGTAGTCCCAGCTACTCGGGAGGCTGAGGCAAGCGAATCACTGAGGCCCAGGAGTTGGAGGTTGCTGTGAGCTGTGACGCCATAGCACTCTACTGGGGTGACAAAGTGAGACTGTCTCTACCAAAAAAAAAAAAAAAAAGTGAAACACAAGAATGCACTTCTATCTTCTGAAGTTTTTTTTATTACAATCTTAAAGTTTAAAAATTTAAATATGTCAAGAGAATTTTTTTTTTCTTTCTCTCAAAAGTCTTGGGTAATTCATCATAAATGAGTGTCAAAAACAGCAAGCAGCAAACCAAAGTTACAGTAAGTACATGTCAAAGTATATATCTCCCCTAATTGAGATATATTTTCTTTCTTTCCCTCCTTCCCTCCTTCCCTCCCTCCCTCCCTTCCTTTTGTCTCACTCACCTGGGTAGAGAGTGCGCTAGTGTCATAACTCAAGGCAACATCAAACTCCTGGACTCAAGCGATCCTCTTGCCTCAGCCTCTCCAGTAGCTGGAACGACAGGTGCCCGCCACAACGTCCCGGTATTTTTGTTTTTTTTCTTAGAGATGGGTGGGGGTCTTGCTCTGGCTCAGGCTGGTCTCAAACTCCTGAGCTCAAGCAATCTACCTGCTTCGACCTACCGAAGTGCTCGGATTACAGGGGTGAGGCATCACTGCGCCCAGCCTGAGATACGCTTTCTTGTCTCACATCTCATTTTCTATTCACTTGGAAAAGGTATTTGTTTATAGTTTGTGTTATACCAATAAGGCAAAGAAATTCTACAGGCAAACAAACTTCTGGAGTGTTATGGTGAAGAATACAGAGGCTCATGTGCAGACTCTTCCCAGAGAAGAGAAAGTAAGAAACAGCCACAGAGCAGTAGCGACATCAGCTAACAATAGGAGCAAGTAGTCTCGTGTTCTATGCTGCTGTTGTTTGGATCCTAGGGAAATACAAAGTTCATGAGTTGGAAACTGAATCCCAAGGCAGCCGTGCCAGGAAGTGGGAACTTCAAGAGGTGATTAGGCCATGAGGACTCTGCCCTCATAAATGAATTAATTAAATTATTGAGGGAATGTGTTAGTTACCAAGGGAGTGGGTTCCTGATAAAAAGCTGAGTCCTGTCTCACTCTATCCCTCTGCTCTCTCATGCTCTCTTCACCTTCCTCCGTGGGATACAGTGAGAAGGCCCTTGCCGGATGGGATCCCCTCAACTTTCCAGCCACCAGAACTGTAAGAACTCTGTTCAAAAGGAAGCCATGCTGAGGGCTTTAGAAGTATCATCTAAATTAATCCTCATCACAGCTCTATGCAGGATGTACCATCTTTATCCCCTTTGCGCAGAGGAAGAAACTGAGGCACAGAGGGGTCAATAACTACCCCCAACAGATGGCAATCACCTTCCAGAGCATGTTCCGAAGTCTCAGAAAAGACCTTTTGATAATTACAATCACAGTATAACAGAAGATTGTAAAATTTCTAGTGGAATGAGCAAATATTCATAATCCAATGGCTCAAAACATTGTTGACCTGTTTGAAAGCACACAGTGGATAAAGCACAAGGACGTTCCCAACACACACACCCCACAGACACGTGAAGGGGAAGAAGAGACCTACTGTAGCACAAATGACACCTAACCACATAGGTGGCAACCATATACTAAAACTTATTTGATCTTTCCACAAATTACTCCAGGACTGCTGCCAGGTGCTGGAGTTTCAGGGGAGAACAGACAAACTTGCTTCCTGCCCCATAGAGTTTGTCGTAATCTATTGAAGAAGATAGACACTGAACTGACAGGACACAGAAGCTGTGTGCTTACTGGGTTCCATGGAGTGCCAATGCCCAGAGCAGGAGAAGGGAATAGGGCTGCCCTAATCTGCACTTTCCAGACAGGGGAAATGCGCTCTTGTGCAGGCCATGAGTCAGGAACAGAGAAAATCTAAGTAATTATTGTGACTTTCTGCAGTTTGCTCTTTTAGTTCAAAAAGTCAATTTTCACTGGAAAGGCAAGGACTTGTTTTAAGCAGGTTTCCATATACAGCACGGTGCCAGGTTGAATGTAAGTGACTCTCAGAGCTGTCTGAACCTGGAGGGGCAGGTGATGCGGAGCCTGCAGGAGAGCTGGAGCTTCTAGGAAAACACAAGTCACCTCTGCGGAGCTCACACATGTCTGGGCAGGTCTGGGGAACTGGTGTGGTGGCCACAGAGTCTGTTTGCATTGAGGTTGAGGATGCTCCAGGGAGGGCATGCGCACAGAAGGAAAATGATCCTTGGCCCTAGGAACTCAACCCCGGGAAAGCTCTGCCCCATGCAGGGAAGGAATAGATTCTCCTGTGGTGCAGGCAGGCTGCTTCCCGGACCTCTTCCCGCCCCTGGACGCAGGTCTGGCTCCTGAGCAGAGAAGGGTCCAGCTTCCTCACACCTAACAGCCAGCCTGGGGGGAAGACACATGTTGCCCCAACACAGGGCAGATGAGGCAGCCTGCTGAGAATTGTAGAACCAGCCATGCCAAAGGAGAGGTTTCAGGGTCCAAGAGATAGAGAGATGCAGCAGCAGCCGGGCCTGGTGAGGATGGCAGGGAGTGAGGCAGGGTGACCACATAGCAGAAGCGCCTGATAGAGGCTACAAGTCTCCCCCGGGCAATTTCCAGAATTCGATGCAAGGGACTTAAAAAGTCAGGGGTCCTACATCAGTGGAAGCTACAAATAAGAAAAAAAAAATTGCCTCTGCAGGCTGGTGGATCCTAGGGAAATTCAGGTAAGATGTAAATGAAGAAACAAGTTGGCAAGGTGGCCCAAGTCAATTTGAAAGCTCAGTAGGTTTATTTATGTTCCATTGATTTTATTCCTCTAAAACTAAGTTGAAATTAGAACCGCTTCTAATTCAGAGGCAAAGTGCTTGCTTTGCAAAAAGACTGGTATTTTGTAGTAACTCAGATGTAACTGTGAGCAGCAGCGGATGCAAAATAGCGAACACTGTTTACCTTCTCTTCGTAGAAGGTATTAGCTGCCGTAAGAAACACCCACTGGAGTTTTCATAAATAAAACATAGCAGAGAAACACCCAGGGGACAGATTTTCCCTCTAGCATGAAAGGAATTAGTGTAGTCAATAGAGAAGGAAGCTCTGTGTGAAACCCAGGGTGTAGCTGAAGGTTTTTCACCCTGGGGGGCCGAAAATGCCGAAGATTACAGATTCAGTAGTGAGATGGCAAATCGGTATGTCAGGAAGGGCTGTCATACATGTTTAACCCTTAGGCTGCCGTGTCGTCTTTCCCACATAATAAACATATACTCCACAAAGCATAAGTAAGTACAAAATCCCATAGATTCTTTCCTTCATCTCTTATTATAGACAAAGAGTAACGAAAAGTAGAAAATATAAAAGGAACATAAAATACGTAAAGGTGATAAAAACAAGATCACAATTAAATAGTAGAATCAATCCTTCCCCAAACCAGAGCGTCTCTTTTCTTGGGTGGAGTCCTTTGATTAGTTATATAATGTTACGGGACATCACGGACTGGGAGGTAGAGGGCATGTATGGAATTCTGTGTGTGTGTCTCTAGTTGCATGGGATTGGAGGACACAGTGGAGTTCCCCCCCCCCAACACACACACACATCATGGAAGTCCCTGCGCTCAGCTGGGCCTCCCCAAGTTGGGCTCAGGGAGAGGAGTCTGGTCCTAGCTGAGACCCTGACCAGGACCTGTGGAGCCTGGAGCTGATAAGCTACAAACCAACCAGTGGGGTTTTTCAGTTACTTTAACTGTCCTGACCATTGATTTAGGACACCCATTGTGACCTTTGATTTAGAACACTCAACTAATTCCACTCATTCTAAAAAAAGCCCAACGAATAGCCAAGAGAGGTCATGTTACAAAAATATTGACATTCTGATCCCATTCTTTTTTCTTTCGTAGGAAGCCTGCTATATTATGCTTCTTTGTCTTGGAGTTACTTAGGTATAGTACTTTTGTTAGCCAGACAGTGATACAAATGTTTGTATGTTTTAATGTTTGCTTTATTCATTTCTGAAGCTTCCATTTTTTGAGACGTCCCAGTAGCTACATGACGGCACAGTCTTTGTATAGGTTTTGAGTCCTTGCTATCCAACTCCCTAAGGTTTTATTTTTCTACCTGTGCCCTTCTTTAGACATTAATAAAAATACTTTGTGTGCAATCTGGGTTTCCTTCCATTTTAAGAAAGTATTAAACAGATTGCAAAAGGAATAGAAATTCCCATCTTACCAATATGTTCTGAGATTGAAAAAGAGGCAGAGTTTGCCTGGTGGGAAACCTCCACAAGTATCCAGTTCTTGGCTTTAAATGTAAATGCTGTTGGGATATTACTGTTGTACACATTGTATTGGTGTTCTAGAAAGCTGTGAAGAATGCAACAGAACATACTGTAACACTGGCATTTGAAGGCCAAATTACAAATTATTAGGACCAGGAAGTTGATGATGTGGACCATCTCTGCTAAGCTTGCAGGTGGGTGAGTACAGCACTGAGCCATTACTGAGAAGGGGCTGTGCTCACTAAATATTTCCCCAACAATGTATCTTGCCCTCAAACACTTTGTCCAGTGATATGACAAAATTCAGTCCAGGGTATTGGAATTTTATTCATTTATGCAGTAGGTCTTTTCAAAAGACTGAATGGCTACAATAAAATTGAAGATTATGTGCCAGGTGCCATGGTTGATGCCTGTAATCCTAGCACTCTGGGAGGCTGAGGCAGGTGGATCGCTTGAGCTCACAAGTTTCAGACCAGTCTGAGCAAGAGTGAGATCCCCCCCCTCCCCGCTACTAAAAATGAAAAACTGAGGCAAATGCTCTCTTGAGCCAGAGTTTGAGATTGCTGTGAGCTATGACATCAGGGCATTCTATGAAGTGTGACAAAGTGAGACTCTGTTTCAAAAAAAAAAAAAAAACTCAAATTGAAGATTGTGTTCCAGGGTGGTGCCTGTGGCTCAAAGGAGTAGGGTGCCGGCCCCATACACTGGAGGTAGTAGGTTCCAACCCAGCCCTGGCTAAAAACTGCAAAAAAAAAAAAAGATTATGTTCCAATCTCATTCCCTCTACTTCTGCAATACTGATCTAAGGAGCACATTTTCCTCATCTGTAAAATGGTGATGCAATTTAAGATTGCCTGGCCCACTGACTACTCTGGTGAGCCAATAGATGGGGAAAACACATACATTGTAGAATGTTATGCCCATGAAAGGGATTATTGAGGACATCTTATGGAGCTTTAGTTCACAGTACTTGAGAACTAAATCACCGCTGCCAGAGACCTGCAGAGTTTTGACAACACATCATTCCACGAGTCTATCGGTGGATGTCAAGTGTGGGCAATGGTCTGAGATTCTTGAGAAGCCTGTAGTGGCCTAAATGTCTAATCCAAAGTGTCCAGCATTAGAGATGAAAGAAACCAGAAACACATTTTGATTTTAAATAAAAGTTATGATTTTATTTTTAATTTTAATACACCAGGAAAAATATTTTTAATGTTGTGAAATAAGCACTTGAAAGTAACAATTTCAACACTGCTGTGATTTGCTCTGTGAGCTGTGTATGGGTGGGCTTCCGTATGAACTTCGGCTTTAGGGTCCCTAAGAAGCAGAATCTTCCAGTGGTTTTCAAGGTAGCAGCAAACAACCTCCTGCCTGCACGACCCTAGACAGGCAGACCTGTTCACAACAAACACGTCCAGGAATGCTATTAGGACTTCTGTAGCCATATGGATTTTTGTCCACTATGAGAAAAAGCCTCCAGTGCCACCAAACATTGGGAAAATAACATCATTTAAATACATTAACACGAGTCAGGACTTTTTAATTCTGGGTTGCAAATGTGGCTTGACCCTGTCTTACGGGACCACGCTTTAATTTAACCGGTTCCTTCAGGAGGCATTTCCCACAGTGCGGGTGTGGGTTGGGGCTTCCCGTGAAAGATAATCTGATCACAACCTTTTGCCTGCCTGACCTCAAATCAAAGGGCCATTTTTGAGGCCTCCCCAGCCCACTCCTGCATGTGCTCCCACCATCTGTCTTACCGCTAGTGCAACTTCTGTGTCACTTTCTTTAAAGTGTAACTCGGGAAGCCCTGCCTCTTTTGTGAGCCCTGAATTTTCATGGGATCTGAGGATGAGGCAAGGAACTTGGTGATTCAACAGGCTTGTAAAAATTTTTCGATGCTCTGCACAGGTGTACTTAACTGGCCTCTTCAGCTATGAATTCTGCCATATGGCCCACAGATGTTTGCAATTGGAGAATGACCCAACAAAGTTCAAGAAAATGCTGTGACTGCACTGACACTCGCTTTGCGGGAGTTCTGGGCATCAGCGTCCCAAGGCCGTTGGCTCACTGATAAACAGGGACCTACCACTTCATACTGATTGTCAGAACAAAACAGGGAAGGGTGCTTCATGGGCTCTTCCTCCAATATGTATGCGCTACAGGCCAAGGTTGTGGTGCATTCTGAGCTAAATTTCTTCCCGGTGGCAATGGTTCTGAGGCACAAAGAATCAAGAGTATATAAAGGGGCAAAAGAACAACTTTAAAAAGCTGTAGGTGACCAGGACTTCCAGCATAAACATAGGGCTCTGCTATCACCCCACTGACAGCAAAATATTTATTATTAAATACAAAAAATGGAAAGACACTACATTTGATCACTAGAAAGTTCTGGGCTTTCATCATAAAACTCTGACAGTTTCTAGGTGGAAACTTCTTCAGAGAAATTTTAGAGATGGACCATAAACACATAACTGCAAACTCTGAGGTCTGGGAAGCAAAGTCTATTTGTTCTTCGGCACTCTCCTAATAGCTTTCTTCAAATAGTTTTTGTCCAATCATTGTTACTCAAACAGGGAAAAATACCCTCAGAATGTGTGTCTAACTAACTGCTGTGTGACACATACTAGTCTCTGGGTGAGGCTGTTCTTCCAGAATAAATAACAGATAGTAACCTGAGCATGTTGCCTCTTCCAGGTAATCAAACAAACTGGGACTATGGCTAGACTTCTAGAACATTCTACTCCAGTGGCTGACTTCAGGGGCTGTCATACTCTGATGTAACAAGTGTTATCTTATAAAGATACTTATTTAAGAAAAAAAAATCCTGTTGGTCTTTTTAAAGGGCCCTCCTGGGTCCCTACTGCCTTTCCATTCAATGCTGCAAAACCCCACTCAGTTCAGACACATTAGTCTCTGTACACACGTAAGGAGGGCACAATCAGTCCTTTCCTTTTGCTCTAGTCATATGCATGTAATGTATTCACACCTGTCCCTTATTTTTGTAGTGTAATATGATGAGAAAGATGGGAGTAAATTACCTGGAATAATAGCCTCAGTCAATGATTTCAATTTGGTACTCTGGCCTGGCATTGGATATAAATAAATCAGTAGTTGTTTCTTTCACATAAGCAAAAATAGAAGGTCCAGATAAACACCCCACCCCTGCTCTATGACTAGAGAGCATTTCTCACTAGAATTTCATTGCAAACTCACGGACTTAAGTTGATGCTTAGATCTTGTGTATGAAGTTGTATGTGTATATATATGTGCATGTAAACATTTGTGTGTGTGTGTATACAGAGCGAGATATCGAATTTGTATGAAATCAAGAATTTGGGTTTTTTGTCAATCTAAGAGTGATGTTTACACCACAATGGGACTGGAATGCAGTGGAAAATCTTCAATAGAGAGAGAATCTATTGCAGCATAGTGGGGCAGCTGTAAAAACTTGCCTGTCCAAGTTTCTCTGGAATGTTAGTTGACAGCAAGATTATTTCTGTGGCAGTCAATTCTCTGGTAGGTTTCAGATTTGTCATGGGCTAGTGATCCAGCCTCATATCTTGATGTAATTAAAGCAGCTCAGCTGGGATGTTAAAAACAGTACCAAAGCTGTAATACCAGAATTTTTTTCCCAAAATATGTGGCTTTTTTCCTTCCATGATAAACGCAGGGGATGGCTGTAGATATAGTTATCTAATTTAAAAGCTACTTATTCAACATTCAACTTGTAAACAAAAATTCTAAATTATCTTACAAACACAAACCTAATACCATGATGAAAAGTGCTTTGGAAACATCATGTTGAGTCTTTTTAAGGTTTCTGCTCATTTTTAAAATTCTAACCTGCATTAAGAGATCTATGATAAATTACTGACTTAAATAATTAAGCAACCAGGTGAGCCTCCAATGGGTCCTTCAGTTAAACTCAAGTTAACTTATTTGTGTGGCCTTTTCCTCATTTTAATTATTCTGCTCATTTTTTGTGATGAGGGAAAAAAGGCTTATTGCACAGTATTCCTTATTGGCAAAGCTCAAAAATAACATTATTTGTATCCTAAGAACCTACTGGTTGTTCTAGCAGGATCTATCATTTCAGCTCAGGTCAGTTTCCCCCCAACAATAATACATTCCTCTACCAATTGTGTCGAGACATCCTAGACTAGTCACGATAACGTAACACAAACGTAACGGCTCCCTTCCCAGTTACTCCAGTCATGATGTGGTTTGCACAGATGCTTGTTCGTGGTTCAAACCATTCACACAGAATGGAATAAAACTTTATTCTTTTTAAATTCCACACATAAACGAAACACTGAAAAAGCCCTTGCCATCTCTGACAGAAAAGCAGAGCAGCTCTGTTTCATGAATGACAGCACGATTAAAGCTAAAACAATATAAAAATAATTTGAAAAATCCCTTTTACTGTACACTCTCAAATAAAGCAAGAAAGATAAACAATAGTTTCTTTTTCTGCTAGCCAGAAAATGTTTCTATGTATTTGGGATCTGAAGTTCAGTGTCCCCCACATTTTTGTGTGCATGGATGTGTGGTTAGGTGTGTATAATCTATGCAGTGTGATAGCCCCTAATCTTTCATCTAGTTTACCTAATTGTTAAGCTACTTAACCAATTATAATACTATTATGTCACATTGAACAACTTTACAGTTGCTTCTTTGAAATACTAGGAACATTGACACATTTATTTGGCTTATAAAGGACTGAAATATTACAGATGATATTACCTAGCTTTTTGTTTTTTAAAAGAATATGGCTCTTAATAAATTGATTTTTGAGTTCCAGAGCTAAGTCCCTTTTAAAGAATTTCTGAAGCTGACTTGAAGCAGGATGGATATCTTCTGATTTGGCTAAAGTATGACAAGTATTTTACGTCATTTAAAATTTGAGGGGGTTAAGTCTATCGGGGCCCTTTGTTGTCAACTCTCAGCCAAACTTGCCATGAAGTGTGTTTGTTGAAGTATCTCCACTCAGCCAGCAGAGGGCACTTTAAACACCTCTACATTGCTTGGGGAGCAAATGCAGATGATGCGGAAACACAGTGTTAACCCAGTATCAAGAAGAGCCCTGCAGATTTCTTTTTGAAATTCACAAAAATATAGAAAATATACTGTCCCACAGGGTTTCATTTGGAAAATTAGGAGTATTTATGAAGTCAAATAGAGAGGGGTTAGTACATTGGCTATGGACTTGATGGGCGGCTCACCTCTTTCTCCACTGTTTCTCTCCCTTTCCCAGCTCAGGGGTAGTACTGGGCTGGGTCTTTGTTCAGATAGTACAGAATCCATTTTCCAATCATTTGGATGTGTTTTTATCTTTTCGATTCTGCATTTACCCTTCCGTTCAAAAGCCTGGGGCCATTGAACGAAAGGATATTCCTTCCTGTCTTGTTTAAGAGTAGAAAGCCTAGCTCAACTATCAGAAATGCTCTGGGATGGAGCTGCCCCTTTGGGACCTGGGCTGCCCTGTTTCCATCCTCCCAGAAGAGCCTTGGGGAAGTATTGTGCCCCTTTTCCTTTTGACCAACTCACCGAAGCTATGCAGTGAATAGTCCTCATTTTTTTTTTTAAGTGGAAATATAATTGTTTACATCTGTTTTTATAAAGGATTAAGATGATTAAGACATCTTTTCTCATGGGGCTACAATGACTCACCTTTCTTAAAAAGGCCTTAGTTTCTACAAAAGCATTATCCGTCTAGATACACTTACTCTCTGTGTCTCTTTCCTTTTCATCTTTTCTATTGGCTCCAGGTTGGTGTTGATTAGAAATTAGAAAGGATTGTGTGTGTGTGTGTGTGTGTGTGTGCTCGCACAGTTTTTAAAGTAAAATTCTTTCATCTTTAGAGAAATATAACACTTAGTAAAGGTGTCTTTTCATATCAGAGTAGCCTTTGCTTGCCTTCTACTAGTGTCTCTCTGCCTCTGGCTCCTGCTTGCTGTCCTTTGTCATAGAGTTGACAGATAAAGAAGGGGGTGTGTCTCCCAGCAGGTGCTTTGAGATGGAGGTGCACACAGTGAGTCCTCACCCAAAAAGGGTCATAAACTTACTGGGTTCAGTCAACCTAGTTATCCCTAAGCTGCCCTGGGTTTGTGTTTGCTCCTTATGTTTTGTTTTGTTTTAGCTGCACCATATGTGATTCCTTGTGCCATTTTCTTTTGTCTGTTATTTTTCTTGATGACCCTGAGCTATGGCTTCCTCCTCAGTCCCGACACTACTCAGCCTTCGCTGTTTTCCTCATCTTGCCGATGTAGGCCTCAAAGAAGAAATGGCAGAAGAGCACAAGGTAGCTGAGGTACATGAGCGAGGACCAGAAGATGTTCTGAAAGTGAGAGTGACACTGGTCATGCTGCATCCAGGAGAAGACCAGGTAATTAATGACACAGCCCATCAGCATCTGCGTGATCTGCGACAAGGTGATGAACATGGCGAACTTCCGGGAGACTCGGAACCCCGCAGCCCGCAAGGCGTAGTAGGAGTACATGACGGCGTGCACGCTGTAGTTCATAGTCATGAACCAACCTCCTCCGGCAACCATGTCTTTGTAGGAGTACCAGGAGTACAGGAGCACAGTGATGTGGTGATACCAGTGCAGGAAGATCAGCTTCTGCTTCCTCAGAATAATGAATATCGTATCTCCTGAAAGACCAAGAAGGGAACAACGTACACGATGAGCCCTTGGACCACAGCTAAGGATCATTTGTAATTTTGCAAGAGGGCAGGTGTCTTGAGCTGATGGTGGAGAGTCAGATGGACTGGATTAGAATCCAGGGCTGGTATTTACTAGCTCGGTGCCCTGGGGCAAGTCACTTACCTTCACAGTTTTCTAGTTTCCTCATCTATAAAATGGGAATAATTAATGATAGTAACTTGGAATTAGTTTGATAATCAACATCCCCTCTTGACACGTGGCATACAAGTAAGAAATGTTACTTTTGTTTTACACAAAATCCTACTGATTGCTGATGTCAAGGGACATTACAACCAGGTGATTCTCCACTCAACCATAAATTTTAGGAATTATACCTATGGGGGTGATTCCCAAGACGATCGGTCTCAGATCACTTATCAATCAAAAGAAACAGGCTGAAACTCAAGCGCTCAACAGAATGTTCTTAGGCCTCTCTGCTATAGTAAAATCATAATTTTTTGACATGATAGAAAGTACCCCACTCCTTGAATACATATCTTTGTGAGCTCTGTTAAAATTATAAAGTCTTGGCTTGGTGCCTGTAGCACAGTGGTTATGGCACCAGCCACATACACTCAGGCTGATGGGTTTGAACCC
>NW_003852524.1:732096-733240 GCF_000181295.1 Otolemur garnettii
TTTGGCACACACAGCAGGTTGGTGGCTCTTTCCCCTGTCTTAACCATTCTTTAGACAGTAACATTTTAATATAAAAATAAAGATAGAGTTGAGTTAAATCTTCTAGAGAAGAAGAAAAATGCTTATTACTTTATGGTAAGTAACATTTATTGCAACGTGTTTGGGTATTGTGTGGGATTTATATTTTCATTAATGCTAAGAGACTCATAAAAAGAAATCTCAATTACCAATGACTAAATTTGCTTTTCACATACAATTCTTGTTAGTAAAGGTAGGCTAGAATTATTGTGTTTACATTATAGTTTTATAGGTAGGACGATAGGACCTATAGGTAGGCTGGAATTGTTGTGTTTACATTATAGTCCTATAGGTAGGACGATAGGACCTATAGGTAGGCTGGAATTGTTGTGTTTACATTATAGGAGGGAAGGGAGGCACACAATAATACTTACACAGAAATAGCGGACCCCTGACAGGCACGCCAAAATAGCACTTTAATACTCAGCAGTGGACCCTACGTTTCCTGACACTCGTTTTGTCCTGTAAGTGTCCACCCAGGAGTTGGTATCATCATCTGTCTTTATCAGCCTGTCTGACATTTATAATAAAAATCGGACATCTTGCAAGAGAGAAAAGGACTTCAGTGAAAACTTAATAATAGATTCAGAAATATGGCAACTTTTTCTGCTTTAAACAAATGGATGAGCTAATCATGTTTAACAATTCAGTAGGATCTCCTATACACATTTGCTGAGTAGGGTAATAGGAATATTTTATACCAATGAATCAAGTGAGGGGAGGGAAGAAACTGAAAATAATTTTCATTAGATGAAATTAACTGTGAAAAAGCTTTCCAGGGTGTATCAACATTTTTCTAACAATATCCCTTTGAAGGAAAAGTCCACTGCTTCTAAGGTAGGGAATTTATATCACAGAAGGCAGGTTTCTGCTCAGTTGGGTCAAGGCTACATAATGGTTCTCTGAAAAGTCTAGGAATTCTGAAAACACACTGTAAAACATTTATATTACATAAAAATGGATAAAGAGCCAGCCCGATTCTATTAGCAAGTAAGAGAATAAGGGAAGAGATATGGGCCTGTGGAGCAGAAACAGGTTTATGCAGGGAAGTGCTTCTTTCTTTTCT
>NW_003852524.1:734027-742426 GCF_000181295.1 Otolemur garnettii
AAAAAAAAAAGAACAAGTATGCAGGTTGGTCAGTGATATAATGAGGACCTCTCAGTCCTGGCTGTGGAGCGGGACAGGAGCATTAGTCCTCAAGTCATATCAAGGTTACTGCCCCCGAGACCACTGACCAATCGAATGCTAGTTTGCCTCAGGCAAGGGGCAACTGGTCAGGCTCCAGAGGAGCTGAGTGAGACCTCTCATGTTCTCTGATACTGTAGCTGAGACAGGTCGGTCACGCTGCTTTGGCAGGTATCAATTATTTTTCCTCTGGGGAAACAACAGGGCACATTTATTTTGCCACAAGCAAGAAGAGCCAGGCCATATCATGGCATTTGCAAGCTTTCTAGAAGCCACACAGTGATCAGAAACGTAAACTATGCCAGGGACTTCGTGTATTTGGTGTCGGTCAACCAGTCTTCCTTGGTCAAATGTCCTGGTGGAAATGAATGTGCCCAAGTACAGACAATGTGTCTTGTGACTGTTGGACATTTGTCATGTCACCTGTTTTAGCCACCTCCTTGTTCTTGTCCTCTTGACCATGAGCTCTCTAAACCTGAGTTCAGCTCTCACCAGTCAGGAGATAGCCCGCAGCAGGGCCTGGGGTTTCTAGTACCTCCGTGTCCCTCCTAAACTAGCCCTTCCACCCACGCACCTGGGAAGTACAGATGACTTTGCCGTTACAGGGAAATGGCTCAGCATTTGGAATTCCCCAGAGTACTGTGGCCACCAAGAGATATGGGAAGCCTACTCTGTGTGTGCAGCTTGTCACAGAAGGCCGAGCCCCTCTCACAGAGCTAGCTGGAGTGCTGCTGAGTCAGAGTTTCAAAAACAATGACATGCTCAACTAAGCAAGGACCTGGGCTCAGAACAGATGTTTCCAAGTTTTAACAAAACCAAATCTCAGCAGGTTTTAATATAATCCAAACAGAAGGTGCTCAAAGATTTGGCACACACAGCAGGTTGGTGGCTCTTTCCCTCTCAACTGTTCTCGTACATTGTAACCCTACAACTCACTGAAATGAGCTCACTGTTTTCTGCTGAAGCAGAAAGCTCTTGCTATGAAGTGTTTAGTGAAGGAGTTCATGTTGAATGGATATAGAATTTCAGTTGGGGAAGATGTAAAAATGTGAGAAATAGATGATGTGATGGTTGCACCACAATGTGAGTATTATGTGTATGTTACCACAATTTAAAAACAGTTTATTGAAAACTGCAGGCATATACATTTGGGGGGTGTGTGTGTGTGTGTGTAAAATACACTGTCAGTATTGAACATGGAAGCACTGTCCTTTTTCTCACAAGACCTTTCCCTTTTGGTGTTCATAAGAGAGTCCAGAATATTAGAATATTGAAAAGCAGAACCTGGGACCTATAAACATAAGAAAAGTTCTAAGTAATTAGATGGATCAATCTTTCTTAATTAAATGGTGGTGACAAGATTTTCTAACTATAAAAAATTGGGGCCAGTTGTGGTGGTTCATGCCGAGGTGGGTGGATTGCCTGAGCTCAGAAGTTCAAGACCAGCTTGAGCCAAGAGCGAACCTCCATCTCTAAAATTAGCCTGGTGTTGGGGCGGGCCCTTGTAGTCCCAGCTACTTGGGAGGCTGAGGCAAGAGAAACCCTTGAGCCCAAGAGTTTAAGGTTGCTTTGAGCTATGATGCCACAGCACTCCGCAAGGCTAACAAAGTGAGACTTGTCTCAAAAAAAAAAAAAAAATTCAAGGAATCATGTTCACTAAATAAGGGCCAGGGGCTGGTTGCCTTGGAGACCCTTGTACTGATTTTTGGATCTATTTTGACT
Organism: Otolemur garnettii; assembly: GCF_000181295.1. NCBI lineage: Eukaryota > Metazoa > Chordata > Mammalia > Primates > Galagidae > Otolemur > Otolemur garnettii. The sequence continues at coordinate 735,828 of NW_003852524.1, forward strand.
CAGCCCTAAAAGGCTATTGGCAAAGGAACTCTAGAATATTTGAAGGATAACATTTTATGTTTTAAAATTTGAAAAAGTGTACTCAGAACATGAAAATACGTCTATTAATGATCTGAAACTACATGGAGAATTTGTGTCACTAACTAGGTCCACTGGAAAACTGTGTTAAGATTAGGATATCATTTTTCCTAACACTTCAGCCTTCTGTCAACACTTCAATTCCATATTGTGGTGGGAGGGATAACTGGGTAAGCTACAAACCACTACAGCAAATTATTGTGGTGAATGAGACCTCCCCAGGGAAAGGGATTATCATGCCGGTGGCCGCACCACTCAGGGGACTGCAAGTGATAGATTTGACTAAGGCTCCTTCTGGGCTCAAGAGGGAAGAATGTGTTCAATTATAGTGTCTGCTATGGGCGCAAGGGGAATGGAACATTTGGGCCTAGGTTAATTTAAGACAGGTGATACTAGCATCATTAGGACCAGCACACACAACAAGGCAGGGGTGACTTGCATACCTCTGAGCGCTGTTCTAATGGTTTTTCTCTTAGAACCCTAACTCTGTCCACCCTCCAAAACCTTGATTTCAATCTGGAATAGAAGTCAAGAGGACAGAGAACTTGGGTCTAATCACATCTTGAAAGGGAACTGACCACTATAGACAACTTGATGTAGGCCTTCAAATATTCCTCCAAAAGCTAGAAAAGACATTTTATTTCTTTCCTTTCCTTTTCTTTTTTTGGGGGACAGAGCCTCAAGCTGTTGGCCTGGGTAGAGTTCTGTGGCGTCACAGCTCATAGCAACTTCCAACTCTTGGGCTTAAGCAATTCTCTTGCCTCAGCCTCCCAAGTAGCTAGGACTATAGGTGCCTGCCACAATGCCTGGCTATTTTTTGGTTATAGTTGTCATTGTTGTTTGGTGGATTTGAACCCGCCGGCCTTGATGTATGTGGCTGGTGCCCAAGCCGCTTGAGCTACAGGCACCGAGCCAAGATATTTTAATTTAATCCCCTCAAATATACAACTGGATAGAGCTCAGAACTCAACACAGACAAGTAGTTCTTGCTGGGGAAAGGTATTTCTCAAAGAAAAGGCTGAGGTTGCTTATTTGCAATCTGAGGCTTCAGGGCCAGAAGTATGACACCATTTCTGATTTTTCTCAAAAGCATTTTTTGGAAAGCATTAAGAGGTAGAAATTATGAAAGTGCTTAGGGCGGCATTCAAAGGAAATCACATTTCATGCATTTATTGTATTCTTCTGTCTATAGTCAGGCTTTTGTCAAAAAAGGTGGAGGATTAATAAGGATACTGAGACAGCATAAAAGAAAAGTCAGGGGATACATTTCCCAACTTATTCTCAAGCTTTAATAACGCGTGAATTTATTTTAAAGAAAAAAGTCACAAAACTCCAAGAATAAAAAAAGACATGCTCACGTTCTTAAACCAACCCCGCTTTGAGAGCAAATGCCCTGATTGAAAATCCCTATGACTATAAATCACAAAAGAATCATTATGAATGAAAAATATCTGGCAAGACAAACATCTTTTCTTGTATCCATAAATAAAAACACAAATCAAAATATTTCTAATAGATTTAAAATTCCTAAAATCACCTCTTCAGATTTCCTGGCACTATCTGTAAAGAATGAAAAATACCTTCTCTAGCCTAAGACTTTGCAGCGAGTGATCTCAATATTTGTATTAAAAATAGCCTTTGGGGGCCTGGTTCATAAAATTTATATTACAGATATATAATTTTTTTAAGAAAAAGTAGCCTTTTTATTCCAACTCCTATTAAATGTCTGGCCCATGGTGGGTGCTTAATTAATGGATTAAAGGAAGAACTGAATGAATCTACACTAGCATATTTCACTCCAGAGGGTTTTCATAGTCTCTCGGTGTGTGTGCACCTGGGCGCCTGCACACAATGGTTATCTAGTTACTCTGAACTAAGAGGACTGTTCTTTAGACTTTTGCCACAGTGATTGAAAGGCTAAAAAAAAGTGTCTCCTTCTGTTTTTCCCTTTGTCTTTAACCTGGTAAGACAATAGTCAAACCAATAAATCCTACCAATTGCCAGCCACTACTAGCATCCAGTGGAAAGTGGCCAGGCTGCTGACCCACACGTCAGAGGGACCTCATGTCCCAGATTAGTAGACACAGGGCATGAACTAGGGGCATCTTAAAAAGACTGGTCATAACTTAAATTGTAGGTGGCTTATGATGAGATTATAGCCTCCCTTTTTAGGGGAAACAGAAGAAGAAATAACAATTTTTTTTTTTTTCAGTAAAACACATACAATTCTTAATTCCAGGTAAAAGAAAATTAAGGTGATCAGGTTTTCTCTATGAATATATACCACTCTGTGAGGTGGTGGTGACCATTACTCATGGATGGACTCAGAGATAAGGACATTTTCTTAGAGAATTGTGCCCATAGCAAATCCTTGCAATTTTTCACTGTTTTTCCTGGCTTATGCCATACTTACATTGAAAATCATTCAACAGTTTAAAGGAAAACCATAGATATCTACCAAGACAGACAGTATTTTCTATTAATTTCTGGAAGGCGAATGAGACTTCCAGGGTCAATGTCTTTGATAATCAAAATCAAACGATGCCAGAGGCCAACCCTTAGCATTTGTCAATAAGGACATGATCCCAAAGGAAAAGCTTGATTTTCTAAACTGATTCCTGACTTGATATGAAAGTATGCTTCCATAAGGGACTTGGAAATAGCCACGGTGCTCTTTCCCTCCCCTCCTCAATTTAACATTAGCTCAGCTATTAATGGGCCTTAGAGAGAGGACCGTAGTTTATAAGCCCCTGGAAGTGTATTTTTAGAGGTGCTTGAAAATCAGCATGTTTTATGTGAACTGAACAATGTACAATTATTTAAGAGGAGGGAGGGAGAAGGGAAACCCAAGTGGGAGTCACTTAAGAACTCAAATGTATTCATTGTAACTTTCCTACAGCAAACAAGATAGGCCCTTCAGAGTGTTTGTTTCTTTGTTCACTCTTAATAAATTATGGGTATGTAGCGACAAAGAGAGGGGGAGGAAACCGAAGGAGAGAAGACACTCACCTAGTTCCGGTGCTTTGCTTAGCACAAATGCATAAGCCCAGAATTTGCTGACAGGTCCAATGTAAAAACTCTGGTCACAAACTGACTGCTTCAGGCCTTTGGTCATCAAAATGTACACCATATAAGCACCAGTTCGAAGAGCACCAAATATACTTTATAACAAAAAGAGAAAAGAAAACACATTTGAGAAACCAATTTCGTTTCTGACATTAACCACACTTGGAAGACTGGTTGACCACTGGCAGGAAATAGGCATAGAGGAAGAAGCATTTGCATTTAGGTGGAAGCATCTTAAAATGCTCTGTAAATAAGACCTAATAAAACTTCTCAAGCACTTTATCCTGAAACCACAGATGATGCCAGTTACTCTCCATCAGTGTTCCAAGGAAGGGGAAGTGATCCAGAGCAGGGTCTCATAAAGAACTTTGATGACTTTTGTGTTTCAGCTTGAAACAACTGTTCCTCGGGGGAAGAGATTAGTGTGGCTGCAAACTCTTGGAATCACCTCCGTCCTGCCCTATGTCCAATCAGTCTCCAAGCCCCACTGGCTCTATCCCTTGCAAAGGAGTTATCACTTTAAGCTAACACCTTCCACCTCTGGACTGGCCGTATCAGTCTCTCTGTGGATTCCTGCAGCAGGCTCCAAGCCACTGTCCTTGGTGAGACCTTTATACTCTGTGGTCCATCTTTGTCATAGCAACTCCTTCAAAGCTGAGCTCTACTGTCAGCTGCTCCAGGAAGCCCACCCAGGCAGGATAAGTGCTCCTGCTAACACTGCTCTAACACTGTTCTTCAATGCCCTATAATAGGCTTATCTCCACATAAGCACAGCTACTCAGTAAAGATTGTTGACAAAGCAAAATATTGCTGAAAATATGCAACAAACAAACAAACTGAAAAATTTTTTTAAATCAAGGAACTGGCAAGGAAACAGGAGAGCTCTGAAATGTGTTGAGCTCAATGCCACCTGAAGGGTGAAAGGCCTTGGCAACTGGAATGCGGAGTTTCCAGGATGGAGCGTCTGTTTCCTTGTGTGCAGACCACACCAGTGTGGAAAGGAGAGCAGGCTGACCATGTGGGAAAGGTGTGCCTGCCCACGAGGGCAGCATCCTCTTCTAGAAGTCCAATAACAAATCTGTGAACAACTGTGGAATTAACTGAGTGACAGTCTCACCAAACTGAGAAATAGAGCTTTCTTTTCCCGTCAGAGGCACTACCTTTTATTTAAAATGTGCTAAAGTTGCTCTAGAATAAATCATTCCTCTAGGCTAATCTGTCCATAAAACACGTAACCACCAAGGAGAAGTAAAGGTCAACTTTGCACAAAATCAAGGTAATGAAGTTGAACTCCTGGCAATTGCCTATTAAGTTGGAACTTTGTTAAGTAGCTTCTCTGTAAAGGCATAAAGTAACACATCAAACGGTGTTACTCTTTCCAAAGCATGAAATAGTTCTGTATAGGATTATAGTCATTTTATAGTTGTAGATACTGTTCAATCTTTCAGTGGCTCCCCTCTACACTTAAAATGAAACCCCTCATTCCTTACCAGGACCTAAAAGGCTTCCTTGAAGTGCTTCCTTCTCTCTGCCTTCTCTTTCCTCACTTCCTGCCATTCTCTTTCTGTTCACTGTCAGTCAATCATTCCAGCACTTACACATGCTGTTTTCTGCCTCAGGACCTTTGCATATGCTTTACCTCTGCTTTGAGAGTTTTCCTCCACTGTTTACTCCAACACTGGCTTCTTACTTTCTTATTTCCTCTTAATGGAATGACAAACCTTTACAGTCAATTATTCATCCTAATTTGGGGGTGGGAGATGCATTTCATTAGCAAAATCAGGTAATGGAGATTCTTCTGGCTTATATGATTCTTCTGTTTTGTCTTAACCTCACCAGATGATAGCTACATTTTAATATGAGAACTTGCCACCATCACCAAATTATTAAAATATTGCACCTAGGACCCACTGAGTTACTCCTGTAGAAGGTAACGTAGAAATATGGATGTGGCATTTCCACTGAGCATATGCACAGACAATACTCAAGAGCCAAGTACCTTCCCCCTTTTCCATATTAGGAGAATAATTATTTTATTTAAGTTCTTCTAATTTTTTGTTTCCCCATAGAAGCTGACTTTATCTCTAATTTAGGAATAAGTCTTGAATACCTAAGCCAGTTTCAGTAATCCCATTTTCCTTAACAGTGGTTTGTTAGGGTGGGTACATGACCCAAATCTAACAAATGTTTCCTTGCTCTTTAATATGTGTCTAGATATATAGCAGCCATCCGGCAGCCATGCAGGGGCCACATTGAGGATGAGGCCAACTCAGGATGGCAAAATAGTTCTTTAAAATGTGACTGAGCTGCTGATTTAAACAATCTCTCAGCGACCCTATGTCAAGACTTCTTGTTCTTAAGATCAAAAAATATTACTTATTGCCTAAGCAATTGGGAGGTTTGCTTTCTATTACTTGCAGCCCAAAGCATCCCAGAACACAGAGCACACAAAAAAAGTCTACTGATTTTCAGTAGATTTTTGAACACGAGTTAATATTCTGTGCAGAAGTTCCGCCTGAAGCTATACAATGCATCTATAATCATAGATACTGCTGGTGAGTTACTTACATCAGTTATCTGCTTTTCATATACCAGCAGAGGAGGTGTTAATGGCTTTTATACAAGCCCAAAGCAAGGTAACACACAATGACATGCTTCCAAAATGCACCAATCTTTGCTCACTGGTCCCAGATTGATGATTTTTCTAAACAGTTTTTCTGAGCATACTTTATAAAGCATCCACTTTCCTTCTGATTTCAGCCCACCAAATCCAGAAATCACACAGCCGAGAACGCTTTCTTTACTGTATCGGCTGCCAGGCTGTGTGCCTCAGATCGGACCACAGTAAATACAAAGAACATCCTTTTGAAATAAGTTACTTTCCTTTCATCCTTGTCTGTCCCAAAATCACTGTATTAATTATTTATTCCCAAATCCTATGGTATTAACACAATTTAATTTATTCTTTCAAGTGATATATATTCATCAGCATAGCTTTAGATTCTATAGCTTTAGATTTTCTAGGGTGAAAAAATAAATCAGTAAGCTAACTCTGGTAGCGGCGGTGGTCCCAGAAGACTTCAGAGGAAGCAGGATTAGAATTAGTGGCACCTGAGTATTTACAAGTTTACAGGTTAGGGTATGGAGAGGTCATTTTAGAGCACTGAAGGATATCACAGTGACCTAAAATATTGCTGACAGCAAGTGTATAGCACATATTATTGTCCCATAACTAGACATAAGCCTCATTCCCTAAGCTCTGAACAATAAGGCTGACTCAGAATAGAGGACAGTGGCCCTTTTCAGGGACACCGTCAGTGCCAGCCATTGGGCCCATGTGTCTGTGGGCAAAGGCACATTGTTGGGGTGTGACAATGCTGCTGCTGGGGAGCTGTGGGGGGGATGCTGCTCGGCCAGTGGGGTGATTGTCATTTGTGGAAAGCCACCAGCTCTGC
>NW_003852524.1:742551-748857 GCF_000181295.1 Otolemur garnettii
GTGACGCAGCAGGCCAGGGGTTTATGTTCCACTCCCCCCAGCTTTTATATATGCTCAGGGCAGACATGGCTAATCAATCCCAGCACTCTGCCTAGGATATTTCATCATCTGAAGTGAGGATAATCATACCTAACAGGCAGATTACTTCTATGAATTTTGTAAAGCAATAACTACGGTATTTAGTTAGCATCAAGCTGCTTATAAATAGGTGCTCAAGGAAACAGTTTTTGTTATGGTCTTAGTCTCTTTGTGTATTATTATTATTGCTGTTTTACTTCGTCTATGCCTCAGTGTTGAAAACCAGCTCTCTCTCTTCTCATTTTGTCAGGTAGTAAGAGAGGTTATGATTCATTAACCCTGCCTGGGAAATTGATTTACAGCGAATTTAATTTGCTGATTGATGTTCATATTATTCCTATTGCTGTAAGAACTTCCACTAAAATAAATACACATACAGGTATATTCTCCCTTGCAATGCTGGCTTTATTCCCGGTAGGTTCTGGCCTCTCACCTCCCTCGGGGCCTGGCTTCTAACTTTCCCTCACTAGGAGCCATCACTAGTCTTTTTATAAAGAAACATTCCAGGCACACCCATGAGCTGAGTTCAAGGTGTGGGCAAGTCTCCAGAACCGCCAAGGGAGGCCACTGTTTGCCAAGCACCAATTGGAGGTTTTTTTTGAGGCCTGCACAGCAACCCTCCCCAGCCCAGAGAGGGATATTGGCTCCCAGCCACCGCTGTGGAAAGCTGCTGCTGAGTAGCAGGAACAGGCCAGAGCTCAGGGGCAGGGAGCCCTTCAGAGCTGGGAACATGCAGGAGGCTCCACACCAGGCTGGTGAGGTCCCCCAGCTCTTACTCCTGACGCAACTCCCACCCAAACAAAAATGGTTATGCGCGAACTTTTCCCAGTGTAAGGGACAGCTAGCAAATTCACAAAAGGATGTGCAATAAGCACTGTCCACAGAATTACTCCCATATGAAAATCAATAACCACTATTATATTGTGCCCTTTTTGGCCTCCAACTTAAATGTAAGGTATTCTGAAATCAAAACATGGCTTCTCAAGGATTTTTATTCTGAAGTGCCAATGACCACCAATCTCTCCCCTGCTAACCAGCTAATGCACTGCTCTGAAGGCTTGCCCACGCCAAAGGAATATCAACTTTCAACTCCATATGGAAAGGATGACGTGCTGGTTTGTGGACTTTTATAATGGGAACAAAGAGATAAAGGATTGCTATTAGTGATGCAAATTAATTATGGAGAAAAAGTTAAAATGGGAGTTATATCAACTAAAAAGAACATGAAATTAATGTAGACACAGTAAAGATTAATGTTAATGCCAAAAAATTCGCCAGGCTCACAAAAGTGGTTGGTCATCTTATTTCTACAGGCAACTTTGTTCCTTTGAGAAAACGATTAATCTCTTTTGGAGTATTACCATATTACTAGGACAGGGATGATTTCCATGCCAAGATGAATAGCATTGCTCCCGAAGTCCATCTAACAGACTTAATGAGGTTTCACAGCCTCACGAGGAAACCAAACTTGTTTTTTCCTGAAGGATGATTAAGGGAAACTGCATGAGGAGAGTACTTGAAACATGATGTATGATATTATCTGTACCGTGTCTTTCCTCCACCCAGGAAGGAGGGAGAAGAAAGGAAGGAAGAGAGGAGGAAGAAAGAAGTTACTCTGACCCTCAGTTGTCCATATCCTTAAAATTAGGGGACTGAAATGTCCTTTATAATCCCAGCCATAAACTTCCATGAATTCATACTATGGCTACAAGAGAGGAAGGAATTACAAAGGAAAATACAAATCTCAGGATCCACCAACTCTGTTTGCAAAAAGGCAAGAAGGTGAAGGTCAAGCCTGGAGGCTGAGCCCTGAAATACTCTCTTCCCCACAGTCGCTGTTCGCAACATTGTCCTGGGAAAGGTAAAAGGCCTCAGGTATCTACACGTCATTCAGAAGGAAACTCTTTGTGGCCTCCCATAAACAAAGACACAGCATATGGTATCCTTAGGTCTGCAGGCTAATAAGTGTACCTCCCAAGTCTCTTCCTTACCACACAGACAATTTTGATTACGAGTTTATCTTCCCAAGTGCTGAACAGAAACAAGATTAATCATTCCTCCACCTACCAAAATTGATTCTTTCTTTATTTCCCTTTTTTCTCTTCAATCATTCGCTTCATCTTATGTGAAATGTTGCAAAGTGTTGATAGATGAAATCTGGATGGGTCACTCTTCAAACGTGCCACCCTGACAGCAGTTGGCAGTGGCTATGTTGCTGAGCTCATCTGCTTACTCCTCCAAGAGAAACCCCAGCAGAAGTCCTTGTGGCCAATTCAGAAACTTGTAGATGTTGGCATGGCTACTTGGAAATTTGAAAATGTCTAAATGACCTCCTCTGGACTCCTCTTACCTCCATTTCAAGAACTTTCTTTTGGGCTAGGTGCCTGTAGCTCAGCCGCTAGGGCACCAGCCACATACATCAGGCCTGGGGGATTGGAATCCAGCTGGGGCCTGCCAAGCAACAATGACAACTAAAACCCAAAAATAGCTGGGTGTTGTGGTGGGTACCTATAATCCCAGATACTTGGGAGCCTGAGGGAAGAGATTCCCTTAAACCCAAGAGTTTGAGGTTGCTGCAAGCTGTGATGTCAAAACACTCTACCTGGGGCGACATCTTGGGACTCTCTCAAAACAAACAAACAAGAAAAAACAAAACAAAACAAAAACAAAAAACAGGCCAGAATCACACAGTTGCAGCCAGCATCCTGCAGGACAGATTTGAAGAACTGCCTGATAACGACTTCACACTTGACCCTATAAATTGAATCTATTTGTAAGTAAATACAAAAAACTATTGGTGAATGCTAATGAAAAGAGAGAAAAACATTAGTGCAAATGTCTTTGGACAAGAAATCCATGAAGTACAAGGGAGGATGTCAGTGAGGCCAAAGCTGTTCTCTATCTTTTTTTTTTTTTTTTTTTGAGACAGAGTCTCACTATGTCACCCTCAGTAGAGTGCTGTAGTGTCACAGCTCATAGCAACCTCAAACTCTTGGGCTTAAGTGATTCTCTTCCCTCAGCCTCCCAAGTAGCTGGGACTACAGGCACCCGCCACAATGTCCAGCTATTTTTTGTTGCAGTTGTCATTGGTGTTCAGCAGGCCAGGCCTGGGTTCAAAGCCGCCAGCCTCGGTGTATGTGGCTGGCCCTGTAACCACTGTGCTACAGGCGCTGAGTCTGTTCTGTACCATATGATGCTATACCGTCATACTCTGGTCCCTGAAGATTATAATGGAGCAAATACAGAACCCCTGATATATGGTACTTGACAATGGCATTGTAGATCAAGTAGGGAAATGACTGATGCTCAGGAAGGGTGTTGGGACATTTAGTTTTCTATACGAAAAACAATACATAAATATATATAAGCACACATGCCATCTAAGTTTGTAGAAGTCGATGTCCGCAAAAGAATAAAATCACCTAATAACATATTTTTCAGGGTGCGTGTTTTTAGAAATATATTCCTGTCATTAAGTGAATGACATTATCCGTAAACCCTTTCAACAGCTCCACTGAAATCTCAAATTAAGGAACTGTTACACATAAATATCACAACTATTAAGTGCTTCCTGAATATTGAGACCAGAACATAGTTCTTAACATTAGCAAATCCAGAGAGCAGATATCTCTTCTGAAATTTTTGATTTAATTAGTGAACAACCAAAAAAAAAATCGTATTCTATAGTACTCCATAGAAGGTTCTTTTTAATATCAAAAGACTTAAGAAAAGAGAAAAAGAAGAAATCTGTTTTCATAAAGCCCCATATTCTAGTGCAGGAGACTAACAAGTCCATAAAAATGAGCTTAATGATGTCAGGTAGTGATAGGTGCCAAAAAGGAATCAACCTGGGCACAGTGATAATGACTAGGGACAGGGGGCAGGATGGTCTTCTATGGAGACAGAGCTGATGAGCGATAAACAAAACAGGTCCTGCCTGCCGAGAACACAGCAAAGCACAAACAGTACAAGGCCCAGAGGTGCCAACAGCAAGAGGCGCAGGTTAGTGGGGACACAGACGGAAGCCCGCAGGGCCTGGGAGGATTTTCTGTGGCACAGAGATAGTGATATCATAATTCATCGTAATAAAATTCATTTTATTCTAACTGCACTGTGCAGGCACTGGTGGGTTTTAAGCAGTTAATGGCATGATGTGATTTATATTTTTAATTATAATACAGGCTGCTACATGCAGAATGGATTGTAAGAAGCATAATAAGTACAACATATTAATATTTATTTTTAATCATCATAAAATAATTCAATCAGAGAGAACATTTAGAAGGACTATTTCTCTCTCATTTCCAGAGGAGATGATGGTGGTAGCTGGGACACTGGTAACAGGGGGTGCGAATGAAGTAGGCAAATTTGGGATGTATTTTGGGATATTTTCAGGAGCAGAGCTGATTAGACTTTCTGAAACGCTGGTATGGGTGATGTGCCGTGACAAGGCAGAAAGGAGGGCGAAGGCCATTGGTCCAATGATGATGACAGATACTGGAATAGACAAAAATTGACTTCAATTACTAACTTATTTGTGTCTTGACTAATTAAATTGTAGTAGGGTGCTGGTAGGCCGGGCTAAGAACCTTTTAATAAAACTCCATTTGAAAACATATGGAGTCGGAGGTAAGAGGGGACAGGTGAAAGTGGAAATGCAGATTGTTGTGAAACAGACTCGAGAGATTTGACAAACTCGAGAGTGGTTTGAAGAACGTCGGGTGGGAGACACCAGATCGCGAAGACAATCACTCACAGGAAGTCACAGCAGAGGTGACGCTGCTGCTTCCCCTCCCTCTCCTGGCTCTGCAACGTGGGCACTGGGCCAGCCAGATAGCAACTTCCTCCAGTGAAACATGAGCACTGGTTTTATCCCAGGTGCAAGCACCCAGTTCAGAGTCCTTGGTGCTGAAACACATGGCTGTAGAAAGGTCAGAGGCACAATCAGAAGTGCATGAGTAAGGACCACGCAGGCCCCAGTTGGCCAGAGTCACAGTCTGATTCCTGTACAGAGAAGCAGGCCACCCACTGGACCTCCTAGCTACCGAGCATCTTCCAGAAACCTTTAGTAGCTCAACAGAGACAAGTTAGTGCAGGTGGCCTTGAACTCTGTATGTCAGTGTGTGTACACACATGGATGGGGGAGAGGCGGGGGTGTGCTCGTGTCTAAGGGCATGTAAGCCCCCCTAACACTATAAGGAAATTTTAATTATGGTAAAACATGGAGATTGTTGAAAACTGAGCTCTCTGTGCTCTGCCATAGGCTCTAACTTAATTGGTTTTGGGGAAATTACCCAGAAATGGATATTTTAAATAAACATTCAAATGGCCTAAAGGTCACAGTTTTAAAACCCCATGGCATGGGCAGCATCTGTGGCTCAGTGAGTAGGGTGCCGGCCCCACATACTAAGGGTGGCGGGCTCAAACTCGGCCCCGGCCAAACTGCAAGAAAAGAATAGCCGGGAGTTGTGGCAGGAGCCTGTAGTCTCAGCTACTTGGGTGGCTGAGGTAAGAGAATTACCTAAGCCCAAGAGCTCGAGGTCGCTGTGAGCTGTGATGCCACAGCACTCTACCAAGGGTGATAAAGTGAGACTCTGTCTTTAAAAAAGAAAAATAAATAAAACCACATGGGAAATTTTCCCCCTCCCTCCCAGGCTCACAAAATCCTCTACCTCTCTAACAGAAGCTACTCATGCAGAATCTCTGGATTTAGTGCTCTTCCCTCTGGCCATCCCCATCATGGAAACAGCATGGCACTTTAAGGCAGACTAATCCTGATCCCACCACTCGTCGTGTATCCAGGAGAAACTTCCTACTCACTCTCAGCATCCATTCCTTCATCTGCGAAATAAGGGTATGTCTGCATTTTACACGAATGTGAGGCATGATGTTTTGAAATTACTATATATGATATTTATAAGGACATATTGTCTATATGAAATTTGAAGGACTACATTCCCTACATCTGAACTATACGCAGGAATCACACAGTTTCAAAGCTGGTGTCCCAAGGGACGTAAAAGCAGATTTAGTGTATTGCCATGAGAGCAGCACCATTAGTGGGAAATGGAAAGAACCACCTTTCTGGTCTTCTGAACAACTCTGACGCTTCGGGGCCTCTGAAATCTTGAATGTGGTTTTGGTGATTACTGTGCTGTTATTTTAAAAATCACTGTTGGCAAGTTATAAGAATGCTAGCCAACTTTTCTTTCTTTCTTTTTTTTTTTT
>NW_003852524.1:749160-755333 GCF_000181295.1 Otolemur garnettii
GTAACAAAAACTATTAGTGTGTATTGATTTATTGTGATTAAAATGATTTTAAAACATAAAATCGCATAGATATAGATCTATAGGTTCTGAAAATACATCTCCCTGACATTTTTGTCCCTATAAGAAAATCGACCTTAAGTTATAAAAGTTTGAGAATACTTGTCCACTTTGAAATATTCAAGAAAATTACTTGTATCATGAAATGTGGCCATCCTATAATAGTATTTTATTTATAGAGATATAGCACCTGGCACAAACCACCTAAATTAGTATTAGGTTTGTGGATTTAGAGGAAAATGTACAATGTTTCTCTACTCTAAACAGAGGGAGCCTCCTCATTTTAAACCAGCGTATTTGGGGGAGATAAAGTATTTAGAACAATAAAAATATCTCGGGCAGCGCCAGTGGCTCAAAGGAGTAGGGCGCAGGCCCCATATGCTGGAGGTGGTGGGTTCAAACCCAAACTGTCCAAAAAACAAAAACAAAAACAAAACAATAAAAATATCTCATTCAAGAGACTTTTTTTCTTGTTTTCCCCTAACACACACATACACCCAGACCCAAAGGCTTTGATGAATTATCTAAAAGTCACAAGGAAGCCCAAGCCCAACTGAAATCCTCAACTCTGTGTTATTATGACAGTCGAGCAGTGGATGGGTCCAGGTTTTCTCTCTCCTTTATTTTCTGTAAGCTGTATCAGATTGGTTTTGATCAGATGTTTCTCTACTTTGCATTCTAGCAAACAAATCACTTCCAAGAAAATTACTCCTTTAGAAATATTTTTAATAAAAATCAGTTACTATTCTTACACCTTGGCTCATATTTCTTTCCCAGTACAAGACCGAGTCATCCAAACAGCTTTAAAACTTGGCAGCTTTAAAGGTAATTATTCTCACTTTTGGACTTGATCCAACACAGAACACAATAAAAGACTTCCGGGCGGTTTCCAAGCCCAGCTGTCTCTGACACCACTTCTCATTCTGCAAAAATACTTGAATGAGTTTCTCAGTGTGCACCTGTCATTAATGTCATAGCAGACAGACTCGACTTTACCTTGTTTGCATAGTTACTTAAACCACATCTAAGTTTTTAGATCAATAAACAGTAATGTTTTAATCTCCTTGTTTTGTGGTTGGTTTTCAGTGTAAAATAGTTCTAATCCAAGAGATTTCTGGTAGCTTCGTCTAGTCAGAGGCTTGCTCATGGTGTCCTTAACAATTAGAGTCAATTTGGTTCTGTCTTTTCTTTTTTCAGAATTTTGGCCTTTTTGAATGAAGCTTGCAAATACATGGTTTTACTACATTTTTGAAGACCATTTTAAATTATAAGACCGGGGTTTATACAACATCAAAAGGTTTTTGTCTATTTAAAGAATGAAGAGATGATGAATGGCCAGGCCAAGGTGACCCTGACTCTCAATTTGGAAACATCAGGCCTTTCAGTTATTCCTCCTCAAAGATTGTGGTGGAGCTGTGTATGGCGTTTGTTTTCAAAGCCAAGCATAGGCCACCCACTGGGGTCTTGTAATGGGTACACTCTATGGGAGTCAAAATAAGAATGATCACCAGTTCTATCAAAGAGTTGGGTATAGAAACCAAGTAAAACCATGAGGCCTGTCTGAGAGGGATGTGTTCCAAGGAGACGCCTGAAGCTGCAGACAGTGTTAAAGCGTATTCCTATCAACTGTAACACATTCCTGTTCCTGTCTTCTTCCATCCTAACTCAGAACTTATTCCGCATTATGGCTGTAACTTTTTCAGTTTGAGGTGCGACAGCAAAACCAGCATGAATTTTTCTTTTGCTTCACAATTTCACAGATCGTTCATTCTCACCACAGATCTTAGCGATTTCCTCAGCATATGAATTTTTTCTTTCGTTATTAATTGGAGAACTTTTGCCTTTTCACTTTACGGCTTTTCTTTGGCATATCAAAATTGCCAACATCACTACTCTTGAACTCTGGGGCCATTATTAAGTACAATAACTGTTACTTGAACCCAAGCATGGTTGATGCCAAGACAGTTGATCTGGAAACTGAGTCAGCTCCTACCTGACTACCTGGCGTGGATCTGTTGGACAAAGGGCTGATTCACATCCCCAGGAGGGCAGAGCAGGATAGCGAGAGATTTCATCAGGCTACGCAGAATGGTTTGCAATTAAAAACGTACAGATTGATCATTTCTGGCATTTTTCATTTAGTATTTTTGGGCTTTGGATGACCTTGGGTAACTAAAACCATGGAAAGTGAATCTGTGGCTAAGAGGGTATTGCTGTACTAGTGTTTTAATTGAGGGACTCGACAATTTAAGTTAGGCAGAACTTTTGCAACAAGTTTATTTTCCTCTAAAAATAAGATCTGCTCATGTCTTTTTAATTTGGGTTATTGACTCCTCCCCCCCCCCAGAAATGTTACTTTGATAACTGTTATAGTTTGAATGATAACACTGTATTTAATTTAGGACAAAATTCTTAAAAAGGAAACATTAATAATGAAATAGAAACTTAGTCTTTTCTTCCTAAAAGACTAACTGTGCAGACAGTAGTGTAAGAAAATATATATGTAGATGAAGAACTACAACACTGATTTAAACTGGGCGGGTCTACTTAATTTCCATGGGCGGTTTCAGAAAATGTGAATCAATGCCCAAGTCTGGGTTTCCTAATAATTGACATTCACTCTTAAGAGATCTCACGTCTTTTGAGATGTAGGCAGATGATCAGGACACTAGGTGCTAAGACCCTCAATGGATTATGTGAGGTTCTTGTCCAATGAGAACTTTTGAATAGATGGGCCAGCTTCTCTCCTTATCAAAGCAGCTCAGTGTTTTAAATGTCATTCTTGCATTCCAATAACAAGGCATGAATTTTAAAGAGACAACACTTCTATTTGAAAGACCCCAGGGCTACATAATGGCCATAGCCTTAATGATGATGAAGAAGAGGAGGATACTTAGGTACCCAGAGTAACAGAGCTCTGAAATAGATAACTGTTGAGCAATATATTAAAAAAAAGAAAAAATATATATATATCTATGTTAAAGAAACAGCCTTTAGGATTTATTGTTGGGAATTTGTCTATCCTAGGCAATTTCTTGATTGTCTCAGAGCCTAGCTTCTCTTTTTCTTTTCCTTTTTTTTTTTTTAAGAAAGAGTGTCACTCTGTTGTCCTTAGTAGAGTGCTGTGGCATCACAGCTCACAGCAACTGCCAACTCTTGGGCTTAAGCAATTCTCATGCCTCAGCCTCCAGAGTAGCTGGGACTACAGGTGCCCACCACAATGCCTGGCTATTTTTTGTTGCAGTTGCCACTGCTGTTTCAGCTGGCCAGGGCCGGGTTTAAACCCGCCACCCTTGGTATATGGGGGCCGGGACCTACCCACTAAGCCATAGGCGCTGCCCAGAGAGCCTAGGTTTTCTCATTTGTAAATAAAGTACGTACCTTAAGGCAGTCTGGAAAGTTAGATAAGACAAAACACTACTTAAAGAGAGCTTACCAAGTGGCAGGGATCTAGTAATTACCCAGTGAACGATGTCTATTGTTAGTGCTGTCATTATACAGGCAAAGACCAAAATTCTCAAACCTTTTCCCCATTAATTCCATATAACATTGGTAAATCTTGTGTGGGGGGCAGGGGTTAGACTGCGTATGGTGGAGAGAGACATTTTTCTCTGTGGGCTGTTTTTGAGCAGCAAAATTTATCACTAATCATTTAGCATTTACCAATTACAGGGGAACATTTTAGAGTTAAAATAGAAGTGGAAGCGGGCACCCTTGATTCGTATTTCTATTAACTCTAACCCTTAAAAGATGCCATCAAAAAACACTCTATCCTCGCAGCTATTGCTTGCAAGATGTCCTATCCATCCAGGCATTGACTGAGAAGCAACTGTGAGCTCCACTCGGGCCTGCAGGAAGGCAAAGTGACAGGTTCCTCCTCACAGGGCCACGGCAGGTGGAAACTCACAAGAAAATTTGACCTGTATGCTTTAGACCTAGCTTCAGATTCAATTCCATTTACCACCTTGTGTGTGAATGTGAAGGAAGAAATATACAACATAGAAAGGGATGGTGGGAAGAGAGTCAAAAAAAATTCATGGGTCCGGCAACAATGGAAGGAAAGCAAACAAATAAGACAAGAAATACATAAGGCAGGAAAACCTGCATTTGCTTTTACTTTTAATGACTTCGAAATTTAACCTAGCTCTACTTTATAATTTAAGGATCTACATCCTTAAGGACAGAAAAATTACATATACACCCTAAAGGCTTCAATCAGCAGAATAAAGAACATTCAAGTGTGATTACTCTACTCCTAGATGTGAGGAAAGATGGATTTGGCCTCAGGAAAAATGTATCAGGTAGAATCAGTTTGAGAAATTACAATAAAACCTCCAAAGCAAGGCTGTCCATTCAAGATTGGAAACGTTCAGGCGGGGCTAGGTGGCTCAGTCCTGTAATCCCAGCACTCTGGGAGGCTGAGGCAAGTGGAATGCCTGAGCTCACAGGTTCCAGATCAGCCTGAGCAAGAGCAAGACCCTGTCTCTAAAAATACAGCTGGGCAGACTCAGCACCCGTAGCACAGAGGTTAGTTACGGTGTTGGCCATATGCACCTTGGCTGGCGGGTTTGAACCCAGCCTGGTCCAGCTAAACAACAATGACTACTGCAACAAAAAATAGCTGGGTGTTGTGGTGAGCGCCTGTAGTCCTAGCTACTTGGGAGGCTGAAGCAAGAGAATTGGTTGCTGTGAGCCGTGATGCCATAGCACTTTACCAGTGGGGACATAATGAGACTCTGTCTCAATTAAAAAAAAAGAAAATAGCCAGGCGTTGTGATGGGCACTTATAGTTCCAGCTATTGGGGAAGCTGAAGCAAGAGAATTGCTTGAGGCCAAGAGTCTGAGGTTGCTGTGAGCTGTGACATGACAGCACTCTAGCAAAGCTGACAAGTGAGATTCTGTCTCAAAAAAAGATGGAAAAGTTCTAGAGTTTTCTCTCTGTCTCTATCTGCATCAAGCTAGTATGTACTCCAATGTAATGCTAAAAACCCTTTCACAGAACCCAAATCCTTTGCCTCTTGCATAAGAGAACTCTGAATAACTAATGATTCATAATTTGTCCAATTCCTAGGCAATTCTATTAAGGTGAATGAAAATTTCTGCTCCAGCTCTGAGTGAGCACAACTACCCGGAGTCAATGAACCATCTCCTGGTGATTTCGATCACCCTGCACATCCACTGCTAGGCCAACGACACCCATCTACATGTTAGAACAAAAAATACAAAACCACCTCTGGCCTACCATTGCACAATGGCAGTAATGACATGAAAGGAGTAGGAGAAAAAAATCATTGCTTTATTACTTTGGCAGGAAACTGGAATGCACAGCAATGAAGTGTTAGATATGCCCCAAACCAATCACAGATTTAAATCTAAATCCCAGGGCTCTGAAAACAACAATAAATACAGTGATGACTGCGTGGGTATCATGACCTTCAGCAAGCATAGCAACGTAGTTGTACGTGATAATAGGAAGGGAACAAACAGCCAGGAAAAAGTCTTGCTTAATAAATGTTTCTGAAACAAGTGGTAGGAAGTGAATTTCAAGGACAGTTAGCTACTAATTAAACTAACCCATCTACCGGTAGCTCTGCCTAAAAGAATTGCTGGTTTCAAGAGAGGAAACCAGGGCTTCCTGCGTCATATGAGAAATCAGGGGAGACCCAGGACACCGTCAATGCCCTGGCATCATCAAAAATAGATGAGCAGTTACTATTTGGGGCTTTTGTTGCAATGCAGAGAATAAAAATGATACCTTTCAAGAAAGAACTGCTGATACTTTCCCGACTGGGATCCTAAGAGAACTGCAAGAAGTGTTTCACATGGGAGAGGTATTATTTGCAGGAAGATTTTCACTGACTTCACAGCAACAAAAAACCATAGAGTAAGTAACCAAATGCTCTCCACCAAACTTTGATTGCATTTCTTGTCTATTGTTCTCCACTCACATCCATACCTTGAGGGCATGTAGGCTAGTGGGAACAAAGATTCATTTCTTAATGTTTTGGCTAATTCTCCCCTTACCAATGGCAATTTCCAGAACAGAACCGAGTAGCACTTTTCCTTGCCATTGACTTGAATGTTTTCTTTTCTTTTCTTTTCTTTTTTTTTTTTTT
>NW_003852524.1:755908-758778 GCF_000181295.1 Otolemur garnettii
ACTTGAACAATAATTCCTCTTTGTCCACTTTCACTCACCCTTGGGTAACCACTATTCTTTCTTTCTGTGAGCTTGACCAACTTCTATAAATGAAATAGTGAGGACAAGAATTTTTTAAGGATTCAATGTTTAATTCAAAATCTTATAGTTAAAACATACATATACCCCTAAATCCTATCAAATAAGGATCCTGTAAGGATTTATAAGGTATCATGGGAAGTTTGTAAGCAATGTAATTCCTAACTCAGTCTTTTTTTTTTTTTTTTTTTTTGGCAGTTTTTGGCCAGGGTTGGGTTTGAACCTGCCACCTCCGGCATATGGGGCCAGTGCCCTACTCCTTTGAGCCACAGGTGCCACCCCCTAATTCAGTCTTAATTCAAAACAATGTTTAACAAATGCTGCAGGTGTTACTTCCTAAATTACCATGCTATCATTTTTAGAGCTCTCCTGTTATTTTTCAACCTGGTTTCAAGGGAGTAAACCAGGGCTTCCAGAAGAGCTACAGCATGCCAGCTATTTAAATACTAATCCATTTTGGTAAAGTATTTTAAAACATCTTACATGTCAGCTATTTCAAGTTGTTATAGCACCTGCCATATAAAGATATTATGGAAGTCATATTTTTGTCCAAATTCAAATTATTAACTGCTTGCAGAGAATCAAAATCATGCTGAAAGAAGCTCAAGTTTAACATTAAATTATTAAAAGGACATGCACCAAAATACCAATAATTAAGTATCTAAGGGCAGTGAGATTAAGTGTACTTATACACTTCTGCGGTTTGGGGGTTTTATGCAAGAATGCTCACTTTCATAACTAGAAAAAGAAATTATTTAGTGAAATAAACAGTGACTAGATCTGTTTGTCAATCGTAAATAAGGCTGTCAAGTTGACATTAATTCCTGGCAGACCGAGACAGGCCTTTCTTTGCCTCCACATATGTAAACCTGCAGCTCTTAGTCGCGTTTGTATGTTTCATGCCCATGGTGGCCTGGGCAAGTCTGAAGCAGCAGGGTGACCCCAGGTGGGCACCCATCAGTAAGGACACTCAGTTTGCCAACACTGGCCGGAGCCCACAGTGCCATGTCGTTCTGACACAGCACAGTGTGGTATTTTCCTGGCTTCCTATCAGTAAGCCCCCTTTTCAAGGCAACTTTGTATTCTCCTCCTTCATACTGGATTTTTTTTTTTTTAGACAAGAGTCTCACTCTGTCATCCTTGGTAGAAGGTCAAGGCTTTATAGCTCACAGCAACCTCAAACTCTTGGGCTTGAACAATCCTCTGGGCTCAGCCTCCTAAGTAGCTGGGACTATGGGCATGTGCCACTACACCTAGCTAGTTTTTTCTATTTTTAGTAGAGATGGGGGTCTCACTCTTGCCCAGGCTAGTCTTGAACTCCTGAGCTCAAGCAAAGCATCGCCTTGGCCTCCCAGAATGCTAGGATTATAGGCATGAGCCACTGCACTCAGCCTGGAACTTTTATTTTTTAAGAATGGCAGGGACTCACTCTGTCACCCAGGCTGGAACTCCTGGGCTCAAGGGATCCTCCTGCATCAGCCTCCCAACTAGGTAAGACTATAGTCACAAAAACAGTAATAGCAAAACATCATGCATTTACTCAATTAATCTCAGCATTATGTTCTTAGAAATACTCTGAAATTCCAGGTAGGTAGTTTTTGAATTCAAAGGAAAAGCAAAAATATCTTCCCATTTCTCCCTTTGGAAAGAAATGTAGTTTCAGCTCAGTGGTTAGGGCACTAGCCACATACACCAAGGCAGGTGGGTTTGAACGTGGACTGCTAAACAACAATGACAACTGCAACAACAACAAAAAACAGCCAGGCGCTGCAGCGGGTACCTGTAGTCCCTGCTACTCGGGAGGCTGAGGCAAGAGAATCACTTAAGCCCAAGACTTTGAGGTCGCTGTGGGCTGTGATACCACAGCACTCTAGTGAGGGTGACATACTGAGACTCTGACTCAAAAAAAAAGTCAGTTGTTATTAAGTGTCTGCTCTTTATTTCTCTTATCAATTTTTTAAGAAGTTTTTATTAAGCACCTACTTGGGAACTAGAGACATGGCAAGAAATCAGATAAAAATCTGCTCTCACGGAGCTTAGAGTCCAGTGAGAGGAGAAACAGTGAACAAGAGAAATCATATGTAGTAGAGCTGGAAGGTGGCTAGTGCTAAGGAGAATAGGAAATCGGGAAAGAAGTGTATTGGGAATATTGCAGTTTTCCATAGGGAGGCTAGAAAAAGCCTCACCAAGGCCAAGTTTCAGCAAAGATCTAGAAGTGGTGAGAGATAAGCCATTAGCATATCCAGGCAGAGAGTGTTCCAGGAAAGAGAAGGCCAAGTACAAGGACCCTGAGGAAGAACCTTCCTGGCATGTGATTTAACAAGAGACAGGAGGCCAAGGTGGCTGATGAGAGGGGAAGAGGAGAGGGGGCAGAAAGGAGAGGACAGAGGCCTTCGGAGGGCTCCTAACACCCACCCCTGATTTTCTGAAGCATGTCTGCCTGTTCACTAGTAGAGGCTGATGGTGCCAAATGAAGGTTGAACTTGGGTATTGATCTGAGGTAGCTGATACAAGAAATATAAGGGGTAATTGAAAACAATAATCACATGTGACTGCAGAACTGGCCAAGTTTGAGATCTATATTCATATTCAAGAACTGTATGTTCACTAGGTGTGCCGAACAGCAAGATACAATTCTTGCCTCAAGAAACACACAGTCTCCCAGGAGGTACAGCAGCAAGGTAAATATACACTGTGAGATAGCAGCAAGTGTGCTGGAAGCAGAGCCCATGAGCTGAACAATCACAGAAGCCTTTATGTCGAAGGGAATTCTTTTTTTTTTTTTTTTTTTT
>NW_003852524.1:759507-762161 GCF_000181295.1 Otolemur garnettii
GCCGTCATTGTTGTTTGGCGGGTCCGGGCTGGGGATTCGAACCCGCCACCTTAGGTGTATGCGGCTGGCGCCTTAGCCGGTTGAGCTATAGGCGCCGAGCCGTGGTTGCAACTCTTAAGATCAAAAGTGATGTAGACCATGACTGGAGTGTCCAGGGTGGAAATGGAGAGGTCTAGACAGCTACCTAAGATATTCAGGAATAACTGATACAACTTGGTGATTGGTTGAAAAGAGATAATTTGCATATGTAAATAAATGACTTAAAGATGTTCACTAGAAAACTGGTAAATTTCAATAAAGAAAAGCATATCAACATGATCCAGCTTGACTGTCTTCGATTTGACTAATGACCTATCAAATGTTTGAAAGTGTTACAAGAAAGTCTGGAAAAAAAGGATTTGTTAAGAGGTAAGTTGGCAAATGATAGTTAGTATTCTTTTTTTCTTTTATTGAGCCAACACAATTTGTCAGTGGGTAATACACTGAATAACCATTTTATTTATCATCCAAATTAGAACATATTTGAGAGCGAATGGGAGATACTAACAATCACACTGAGACAACGGGCATAAAATTAAGCCTGGTTAGACCAGACCGGGACAGATTTTTTTGAAAGTTTCCTATAGAGTATTTAGGCACTTTTGTTCATCAAACTCCCACTCAAGAAAAATTCTTGCATATATTTTATAGTTAAGCCAGAGATAAAATGAAGTTATGGCCAGGAAATCAAAAAGAGTTTCCAGGGGAAAAATTGCTGATTAATAACGAGGTGAGAAGTCAACCTGCGAAGTGTAGAACATCTGGCCGTGTGTAAATAAAGCACAAAACACATGCGGCCAAAGCCAGGAACCAGGGGGAAGCAGAGCTGACGAGAGTGGGATAAGGACACCTATGAATGTACAGTCATACCTTATTATCATACACACTGAAGAGACAACCTGCTTTGATCCAAATTTTGGGTTGAAACCCTGAAAGATGGCTCTTTGGAAATTCTAATGCTGCCAGACAGATACCAGGTAACGGTGCCTGAATGAGAAGTACACATCTGTCTGTGCCCCATCTGGAAGGACTGGATTTTTAAAAACACAGAAAGTGTCCATTGTAGCAACCCAGCTGAGGTGCCAGTGTGATGTGATTTAACGACTCCAGGAGAAGAATGGGTCGTTGGCATCCTGAAGTATGCCAAGTCAAAGTTCATGACAAAGCCAACTCAACATCCAAAGGTAAAGAGAAAAAGAGAATGAAAGTATTCTACAGGTAATTCTTGCTAACCAATACCAAAGACCCCTACCACTTTCTGAGGTAGACTGGTCTGAAGAGGAGCTTTCAGTTCCGCAGATCTGATTTAATTCCCATCCAAGTCGCATCAGTTCATGAGTAAACTGTATACAGTATCTGGAAATTAGGCCGAGTTGAGCCCCTGGCTATGATTGAAACCTAATAGGCAGGCTTGAAAAGCTGAAGAAGAAATTATTCCTAAGCAGAAAAATAACACCAACATTCATCTGTTCATTGTTTTTTTTTTTTTTTTAAGAGGAAAATTTTCCTGTTTCTACCCCTCCCCTGTTTCTAACTCTTCTGACTGAAAAGCTTGGTTGGTTCTATTTCTGTCGTCTGAGGTATATTTTCCTGCAAAGGCAAAGGATGGGGTGACAGAGTGGAGGATAGGCCTATAAGCCATCACCCGACTGCAGACCGTCTAATACGGGACCGTCTCCCCAGTAATCTCTATACGTCTATATTAGACACCCTATTTGAAAACGTGTGACTTCTATAATGAAGTAAGAGCCATTGAAAACATTCTACAAAAACATATCCTTGTACTAATCAAGCTCTCCTATCATAGAAACAAACTAGAGATATTCTTATGAATAGTTATTAAAACATCTGTGGGAAAAGCACATTTTTGATAATGCTTTATATTAACTTCTTTCATAAGATATGTGAATTTCAAAATAAATGTAACTGTCACTTGAGATTCTCTAGACTTGTTTGCGATCATATGTATAATATTTTAGGAAATGTTTTAAATGCAGAAAACTGTAAAGAGTGATCACTATCTCAGACTGAGTTGGCCACGTTATTGTAGTTGCTTCATTTGTTCTGAATAAGATAGTATCACAGAAAAACGTTCCATCTTTTTATTTCTAAATTGCCACGCTGATGGAAACCAATCTTTGCAGCACTAATAATTTTTAAATTTCATGCTAAATAGTAAGCATTTAATAAACAGAAGCCACTGCTTCTCTGCCTTCCCAAAGACGTAAGAATAGAGTTCCTTTTCCTCCAGTATTTCTTTAAATACTTTTACCAAGATTTAAACGTAGTATTGAATAACATATGGATATTTACTATGAGGAAAATTTACATAAATAATATATGAAATGTCATTCTGTATTTAGGCTTTTTTTTTTTTTTTTTTTGGAGACAGAGTCTCATTATGTTGCCCTCGGTAGAGTGCCGAGGCATCACAGCTCACAGCAACCTCAAAATCTTGTGCTTAAGCAATTCTCTTACCTCAGCCTCCCAAATAGCTGGGACTACAGGTGCCTGCCACAACACCCGGCTTGTCATTGTTGTTTTGGAAGGCCCAGGCTGGGTTCGAACCTGCCAGCTCCAGTGTACGTGGCTGGCACCTTAGCCCCTGAGCTACA
>NW_003852524.1:762577-784267 GCF_000181295.1 Otolemur garnettii
ATTAAGATTAGTTTTTGTGTGTATAAAACTCTAGACTGCCTATGCTTGGACTCTTCTATGTAGTACTGGCTCTTTAAGTTTTCTACAAAATGTGCCTCTAAAAAAACTAAAGTAACTAATAGAATTAAGGAAAACAAGGACTTGTCAGCCTTAAAAAAGATAAAGTGTTTGCTAATGACTATAAATGTGCATTGTAGGATAAAGTAAATGGGTCATTGCTGGCCAACAATGGAAGTTGGGTTTGGGCCTGAAAAGGGATAAATAAAAGTTAAGTCAAAACTCTGTAGTCCTAAATATGAATGAGAAATACCCGTATAACTCGGAATCTATTTCTTTAAAAGAATAAATAAATAAATTTCCATTTCTGGCTTTTGAAAAGACTGAGAAGTAAGAACTAACTTATCCCCAACCTTTGGTATCCATAGAGTGGTTTCTAAATATTATCTCCTTTCCACCAGAGAAACTAAGGCTATTTGAAGAAATGGCTAATTTTAGTTCTGGACAAGGGATATGCAACATGCCTGGTCTGGAACAACTTGTAACTTTAAAAAAAAAAAAAAAATCAAAGTGTCATCAAACTATCAGCATCAAAAAGAATAGCAATGGACTAAAACACATCAGAATCAAATAAACCTCAACATCACTAACACACTGAAAAGTGTAAATCCATGAGTGCATAAAAACACCTAAGAAAATAAATATTATTCACATGCTAGATAATTAATTTTTTCTTAGACCGCAAATACAGGCAAAAAAGAAAGCATTTGATCCTGCCTTTGCTATAATAACTATCTATGTCAAGATAAATAAATAGTTGATAAAGGCAAGTTTCTTCTTATAGAAAGTCTGATCATACACTGGACCTGAGTATAAATCAACCTTCTAGATCTAGTTACAACTAATAGGAAAAAGAGGGGACAAGAAAAATTCATCAACCAAAATCCAGTTTGGAAGAAATGGTATGGAAACCACCTGGTTTCTTCAAAGGACACATCATAAGGGGGAAAAAAGAAGAAAGAGAATAAGGAAGAAACCTCTAAATTATAAGAAACCAATTAATGGAAATTGGTTCAGGTTCTTAAGAATAAACTTTAAAAAAGAAATCATTTATGAGACAACTGTGGCAATGGGAAATTTATTGAGATAGGATTATTATTAATTTCGATGACATCATACTGTGTTCACTTTTTGAAAAAGGAGTCCTTTACACAAATGGTATCATGTCAGTCTTAATTATGTTGGCCTATATTATTTCTAAATAATTTGGGGGTGAGGGAGAAGTTCGGGACATAGAAGCAGCAAGATTTGCCAAGTGCTGATAATTGTTTAAAGCCAGGTCACGGTAGGCCCAGGGGAGTCACTGTGCTCTTCTCTGTTGCTGTGTGTTTAAGTTTAATATTATGAAAGATAAAGGTTCAGGGAACATTGAATAATCAGTATAACGAGGAAAGGTTTTCTTAGGAGAGAGCTAATTCCTCCCCCATATCAAAACATTTTAAGTGAGGCATACGCTGTCAACCTTAAATGTGGATACAAATGAATAAAAACGTCATACACGTATTATGTATGAATCATGTCCTGATACAAATTGAAGATTTTAGTGACAGGTCCAAACCACGAGTACTTAGAGCCTAGTGCCCTACCAAAGGCACTGAAGCAGATTTCCAGCCACTTCTATCTTCTTAGTATTGTTTTCAGTATCTATGGAGATGATCACATGGTTCCACTCCTTTAACACAGTGATGTGATCAGTTATATTGATAATTTTAACTCTTGTTTCCATAGCATGTTTTGTATGGACTGTGGCATTCTTTTGCCAATGTTTTATTTACAATTTTCACATCTAATATTCCTATTTTTTTTAATCAGCTTTTAGTATCAAATGTATGTTTGTATCATGAAAAAAATGCAGTGAAATAAAACGTATCCTGAGTAGCAGTGAGCAAATGGTTGTTTTTGATGCAGGGTTTCAACATAATGGAAAAGTACAGATCTTGGGAGTTTAACAAAAAAAATCCTCTTCCTGCTTGGTCTTTTTAATAAGCTTTAAGTGACTAAAGAAGCTTTAAAGATAACGTTTCTGCTTAAAGGCAAAATAGTTATATAAAAAATACAAAGGAATGAAAATTACAAAAATATTAAAATACTTCTGTGTCTTGGAGTGTATCTCCATCTGCGTCCCCTACTCCTCAAGCCTAGTTATAAACTTGCTGGTTGACAAGCAAAGCACAAATAGCACAGATGCCCTTGTCAGAGCTCTCGGTAAATTCTGGCACCTGACTGGACACCAGCTGTGTGCTAATTAGTCTAGTGATTCCCTAGATCACCAAATAATACAAGACTGGAAATGCTCCTGAAAGCTTCTGGAGGAATACACCTGCAGGTTGGATGACAGATGCCCCGGAGAGACCACGCCTTGTCCTGACAGCCTCTATGCTGAGTTCTGCTGGATACCAAGTGAGTACTGCCTATAAACGCACGCCTGCAAGTCAGTCCAAGAAACGGAGGTGGAAGGTACTTTTGAGGATGAACAAGAAACATTCTCTGGTCTAGGGATGTGACACAGACAGATGTCCAGTCATAATGTCTAAGGGCCAGCTTTGATTATTCAGTAACAGCACGCCCATGACATTAGAACCCTGCTCTCTCTCCAACAGACTTCAACTTACCTGTGTGCTGAACTTATATTTAAGTGTCAAAAATAATGGAAATGATGTACTGAGTCTATCCTAACACAGGAATCAGATTACGGCATGATCTATTTGGACAGGAAAGGACATGGCCTGGTAGCTCTCAATACAAGACTGAGGATACAGTGGCGAATGTGGTTGCAACACATTTCTCTCTGAATGTGGCTTCACTGTGTTCAAAAATCAAAAGTGACGAGAAATACTCAATGTTCAAGTATTGGTTTTCTTTCAGCAAGTCTAAAGAAATAGAAGCATTTTACTAGAAAATGAAAACACAACAACAACAACAAAAAAACTGACCTGAAGACTGCGAGTGTCAGAGACCAGAGCACGAGCGGCTTCCTCAGTTCAAACTTGGCCCGTTTGTTCATTAGGTGTCGACCACCAAATATAAAGGCAGCGTACAGAGCAGAAAACAGGAACGATTTTTTCCTATAAGCAAACAGACAAAATCTTGTGAAATAGAAATTTGTGACCGATTTATGCGTCCTCACTGGGAAACAGTTTAGCAGTTTCCCTCTTTGTGAACACTGAAAACATTTTCTTGGGCAGGAGCTCCCTTCCCTGAAGCGTCCCGCCCTGGTGACTTGGCAACACTGGCCTGCGGAAAGCTCCCTTGACAGATCGCGTCATCCAGCAGTTTAAGTGACACACTAAGGATCACGTCAGGGTAGAAATATTTTATTTTCAAGTTCTATAACTAAAAACATCAACACCATAGCATTGAGGTATAAAAAGTAATCTTTTCATGAAGAAAACTGCTTTTTTATTCTTTGCTTTGTTGAAACTTTTAGTCGGAAATGTATAAGCAACATAAAGTAGAATATCTACAAAGTAGGATGTACAGAGCTCTATTAGCAAAATACAGAAATAATATTAGCAAGCTTCTACAGAACTGTGATTCTGTAGACAGCAATAGAGGCCTTGTAAATCATTTAATATTTAAACATCTGCGCATACTTCCTGAGAAAGCCATGTAGGGAACAGGCTCAAAGTTAAGTTATAAGACTTAATACCCAGAGAAAAACGTGGTGACCTGAAGAATACTATTTGAAAATTGCTCCCTATTTCCCCCTAACTGCTGACATATATTGCTGACTCACAGAGATCTTATTGTTTACACAAGCAACATTCTTGCTTAAATGAATGCAAGTGACCTACTTGATGAGTACCATCAAATAAAGCAACAATTCCAGAAATCGACCTAAAAATAAATGTTGAATGAATTACTTCCACCGAGATTTGCAAACTCCTCTCTTAGAAACACAACACAGGGCATACAGTAGGTACTCAATCAATAAATATTTGTTGTATGACTATGGTCTTGCCCCATCAAATTTTCTAATGGGGGAAAATAATTACACAGTATAGTAGGCATTGACCAAACACTAATTGAGTGAAAAAACAGTTCTCTAACAAACAATGTCACTAACAGACAGTGAAAGAAAATTGTACTTTCTGAGTAATATGTACATTAATAACAACAAAATAAAATATCCAAAAAACAGATAAACTATTTCTATAGTTCTATTGAAATAAAGTGGTTTTATATAGACATATATACACATATACATTTTAAAGCACTCCTCTAAAATTTGCAAGGGCATGTAATTAAATTACTTAAGACTCAGAATTACAGGCTTGGCACCTGTACCACAGTGGTTATGGCTCCAGCCACATGCACCGAGGCTGGTGGGTTCGAACCCAGCCCAGGCCAGCTAAACAACAAGGACAAATGCAACCAAAAAATAGCATGGTGTTGTGGCGGATGCCTGTAGTCCCAGCTACTAGGGAGGTTGAGGCAAGAGAATCGCTTAAGCTCTTCAAACTCCAAGAGTTTGAAGTTGCTGTGAGCTGCAACGCCATAGCAGTCTACCGAGGGTGACGTAGTGAGACTGACCCCCCCCCCGCAAAAAGAAAAAGGCATCAGAATTACTATTTCTACTTATGTACACATAAGCAATAACATGCTAAAAATAAATAAAATTCTATCA
Organism: Otolemur garnettii; assembly: GCF_000181295.1. Taxonomy (NCBI): domain Eukaryota; kingdom Metazoa; phylum Chordata; class Mammalia; order Primates; family Galagidae; genus Otolemur; species Otolemur garnettii. Next base: position 767,262 of record NW_003852524.1, read on the forward strand.
AGTGAATGCAGGCGATAGTAATATTTATAGTATATCCTTTTTTCTACATTATAAAAGTAGTGACTATAATCACAGTATTATAGAGTGATTCCCGTCAGTTGACATCATGCTAAAAAGCTTGACATTTAATCTTCCTAATCCTCTCATGGTACAGGTAAAGTATTATCTTTATAGATAAGAAATAGGCTTAGAAGTTAAGTTGTCCCAGATCTCCCTACTCGCTCATGGTAAACTTTCAGGAGAAAAACAGATGTACTTGATGTGTTCTTATAACCACTTAAGAATTCCTTAAGTCCCAGTGATCCAAATTGGTTGAGGCTAGGAGTTCAAGAACAGCCTAAGAAAGAATTAGAATCTCCTCTCTACAAAAAAATAAAAAATAGAAAATTTAATGCCGTATCCTGGCATGCACCTGTAGGCCCAGATATTTGGGAAGCTGAGGCAGGAGGATTGCTTGTGCCCAGGAGTTTGAGGTTGCAGGAAGTTATGATGATGCCACTGCATCCTAGCCAGAGAGACAGAGCAAGATGGACAGACGGAAGGAAGGAAGGAAGGAAAGAAGGGAAGGAGGGGTTCCTTAAGCCCTCCTGTTGAATTTATAAGATCATGGTGTAAAGTCCTTAAAGGTGGAAAGAGGAACAATCTCTTCACTTTCAACCAAATCCTCTTTGCTGCCTTGAAAATGCAAGTTAACTATAAAAACCACAGAAAACACTTCCTTATAATTATTTGTCCTTATTCCTGTTACTCATTCAGTATAAGATTTTGGTTATGGTTGAAATTCTTTTATTACTTAAGATTATGAACCAACCAAGTTCAGTAAACATCCTCACACAATTCTGTCATTCCGGCCATAAGGGAAAAGGAACATGCCTGAAGAACTCAGGAAAGAACAAAAATGTTCCCTTAGTATTTTAAAGCTCTCTTTACAAACCATCAATTCAACAGCCAGGGAAAGCAAGTCAATCAATACACACATAAAGGCACAGAATTTGATAATTGCAAGGGATCTCAGAGGTGAAGCTCAATTTCCTCATTCTACAGAAGAGGGGAGAGGGAACCTGATGACACCAGTTGGTCAAGACTACCCCAAATTGGCGTGGCCGTGACCAAGCAAGTAGGTAAACACAAATTAATTGTATCTGGATCACAGGCAGTCAATACAGAGAATTGGCATTTATGTTGAAATGGGAACTGGTATTTGTTTAAATATTATAAGAGATATAAATCTTCTGTGGTGAAATTCAAATAATGCTTTGGTTAGTTTAGAATCAATCTTAAGTCTTGTACAAGAGAGTTGTTAAGGAAACATTAACACTTTATCTCGTCAGCTGAGTAACGTATCATTTATGGTTGGAGTTATTGTTATTTTTCCATTTTGTTTAGAAGATACGATTTTCTTTGGTGAATTGGGCAATTTAAGTGAACTAAAATTGCCTTTCCTGTCTGGTCTCTCTCTGGAAAATGTTCAAGTATGGTCAAGATGAAAAATGACTTCCCACTCGCCCACTTCGTATTTAATGTGGATAGATCATTTCCCTAATGCTTCAGTGGTAATCCAATAATGCTTGGCCTTCTGGCAGGCCTCCGTAGCTGGGTATAATGGGAACACTAATACTGTTTCATTATCAGATTATTGATAATTTCTAGATGGCAGAGACGCTTCGTGTTTAATAAATTTTAAACGTACAACCCTTAATTATAGGTACTTAAGAAGTATTTCTTTCCCCTTCCATTTCTGTTATCAGGGTATTTTTTTTTTCTTTTTATTTCCTTGCCTTTTTGGTTGTTGTTGTCAAGACAGAGCCCCACCCTATGCCCTGGGCAGAGTGCAATGGCATCATAGCTCACTGCAACCTCAGACTTGGGCTGTCATCCCACTGCCTCAGGCTCTGGAAGCAGCTGGGATTAAGGCTGCTTGCCGAGGAGCCCGGCTGGTTTTTTTGTTTGTTTGTTTGTTTTAAAATGAGTCAGGGTCTCACTCTCTCTCAGACAAGACTCCAACTCCTGAACTCAAGCAATTCTCCCTCCTCAGCCTCCCACAGTACTGGGATTACAGGAAATCAGTCCATAATTAATAAAAATGAGTAGTGGCTTTACCCTTTATCTTTAGAAGTCTGGATTTCTCTATCATACCATTTCGATTCAAAACATTTCTAAGAGATGGTTTTTCTGGAGGGGCACGGTGGCTCACACCCGTGATACTACCACTCTGGGAGAGACTGAGGCAGGGGGGTCCACTTAAGCTCGGGAGTTCAAAACCAGCCTGAGCAAGAGCATGACCCCATCACTACCAAAAATAGAAAAATTAGCTGGGAATTGTGGCAGGTGCCTGTAGTCCCAGCTACTCAGTAAGTGGAGAGAGGAGGATCAGTTGAGCCCAAGAGTTTGAGGTTGCTGTGAGCTAGGCTGACACCACAGAATTCAACCTCAGGGCCGACAAAGTGAGACTCTGTCTCAAAGTTAAAAAAAAAAAAAAACCAAAACACTAAAATGGTCATTCTATTCTTAGAGTAGCTGAGTAAGTCCCTGCTTATGATTTGTAAGTATTTATTGTTCTACTCATTAACACTTTTAAAAGACTGTGTATAAAACGTTTTTTTTTAGCTCATGGGATTTCGCTGAAACCAGCACTTAGCTTGAGTCAAACAAGTTTATTTGCTAAGGAGCGGTCTTTCAACACAGAATAATTGCTAATGGACACCCTGGGAAGCCACCGGCCCCAGCTCCTTCCCAATGCTTTCCTGTTGTGTCTGCATGACCTTGTTTGTGGCCAGGTATGTGTACGATGTAAGGCACTGTAAAAGCGAAAATCCATCTTCAAGGGAAAAAGGGCAGAGCAGACCTAGAAGCACGGCTTGCTTTGGCTGATACCCACCTACCCGACGCTCGCACGGGTGTCATACTCTAGGGCAAAGAGGCTGAAGCTGAAACAATGTTCACTGCAGCAGTCAACCCTCTTTTAAGACTTCTTCTCTAGATTAGTTGCTCATTCAACTTGGGACACAATTCTGAAAATGATTGTAAGGGCACAAACAAGGTGGGGACCCAGCGACTAAAAGAAAGAACATTCTACTTCTGTGAACGGGACATTCAATGTTTGTCTACGGTGGCTAAGGAAAGATTTTTCTTGAGAAGGATCGTGAGGTTGGGTCCGGGAGTGTTAGCCAGGGCTGGATTCTCACCTTCTTGAGAAATTTTCGGTAGATTACATATAGAAGTAAATAACGAAATTAACTATATGCCCAGAAATTCTGACAAAGGCTAACAATGAAAATATGTCCATAATTAATACAAATTAAAAAGTGGTTTTATGATTTCAAGAGAAGGCCATGCGGTGCTATCTGTTATGTTTGACCCAAGACACTAAAGAATGTGTAGTTTCTGAGCTTCTTTTAGTTGCTAACATCTTTTTCTCTTTTTTTTGAGACAGAGTCTCACGATGTTGCCCTGGGTAGAGTGCTGTGGTGTCACAGCTCATAGCAACCTCAAACTCTCGGGCCTAAGTGATTCTCTTGCTTCAGCCTCCCAGGTAGCTGGGATTACAGGTGCCCACCACAACGCCCGGCTATTTTTTGGTTGTGGTTGTCATTATGGTTTGGGAGGCCTGGGCTGGGTTTGAACCCACCAGCTCCAGTGTATGTGGCCTGCGCCCTAGCCGCCGAGCTTCAGAGCCATTTTTTTCCTCTTTCTGCATCTCTTTCTGATGCTAATTTACAGATCATGGGTTCTCCAGCTTTTAGTTTTTGAATCCTTGAACTAGGCCATAATCGAAATAGAATCACATTTAGTACAATGAATTCAGTAACACGGCAACATATACCTCTCCAGTAAAGTATACTATTAGAAAAATACCTGATATGGTCAGGTCCAGTGGCTCACACCCATAAGGATGGTGGATTGCTTGAGCTTAGGAGTTCAAGAACAGCCTAAGCAAGAGGGAAAGCCTGTCTCCAAAAATAAAAAAGACTAGCAGGGTATCATGGTGGGAGCCTGCAGTCCCACCTACTCAGGAGGCTGAAGCAGGAGGATCACTTGAGCCCAAGAGTTTGAGGTTGCTGTGAGCTAAGATGCCATAGCACTCTACTGTGGGTGACAAAGTGAGACTCTATCTCCAGAAAAAAAAAAAAAAAGAAAAAGAATAAAAGAAAGAAAAGAAAATTACCTGATATGGAAAGTGATTTGTATATATCTTCAAATATCTTTTCCCCTCTGTCATCTTTTTAAAAATTTTGATGAGTTCTGTTTTCTTACTACAACTAAAAATAGTATCTTTGGGGAGAAAATACTCTCAAAATGTAACAAAACAAAATAAAACTCAAGTAAAAAGATGCCATTTCTTTTTATACCCAAATTGACAGGACAATATTAATTCCCTGTTTCCTTAGATACTGTTTTTCAGTAGCTGATAAAAATTCTTCACATTCATTCATCCATTCAAAATTTAATGTGTTTATCAACTTTTATCACATTATTTGGCAGCCTGGTTAGTATGGCATTCAGTAAAGAAAGAATCCCTATGACAGTAAATTCTGCCTCTGCTAATCTAGTTAAAACAACAGAAAAATTTACACAATATCATACGGTTATAAAGATAGCATCAGCGGCAAATGTGTGTTAGAGATAAGAATGTTTTTTGCAAACTCTAAGAAAGGAGATATGTATTACTATCAGGAGAAAATGCTCTGTGGATAGGAAGGCTTGCAGGTGGTCCCAGAAGGTTTTTGATAGATGGACAAAGGCAAGGGGGAATAAGCAGTGGAGGGTAAGCATGAGCTGAGCTGGAGGAATCTATTCGAGTGTTTTGGGTTGGGTATGGCGGAAAGCTTGTTGGGGCTGTATCTCCACCTCAAGTTTGCAGTAAGTTGTGAGGCGTGTGGCCAGTAAATTGTCACTACTGATGATTAAAGTATAGTACTGAAATGCATGGCTTAATTTTCTTCTTTTAAAATAAGTAAGCCTAGACTAAGTTATGGATATACCATCACGTCCCCTGGGTGAGAGTTACTCCTAGAGCCATCAGAAAAATAGACGGAGAACGGCTGGTTGAAGTTGCGGAAGGTACTGTGAGTGGGGCTGGGGAGGTAGAATTAAAAAAAAGATATGTCCACGGAGAACATGATATGCATTATTTCTACTCCAGAGGGCAGAGATGGCAAAAGCTGGATTCTCGATCTCTGATGCAGCACACTCTGGCCTACTCCCCACCACCCACAGCGCCAGATCTGGAGCTGCAGGGTGTGTGCAAAGTGTGGCTCCACAGGAGTCATTGCTTGGAACACATTTATGAATGTTTTCCACTTTTGGGAAAAGGATAGCAAATTGCGAGGCTGATCATGGCCTTACTTCAGAAAAGCCGATGTTTGGGGTTCAGTGTACCCTGAATTGCCTTGTCTTTATGTAATCCTAAACCAATGCATCCCAGGTTCGAGAATACTGTTTCTCTCCTGTGGTAGACATGGTTTAATGAGATGCTCAGGAAGAATCCATTTCCACGTTAGAACTGGAGACTGAAGCGACTCCTAAATCAAAGAATTAAAATCCATCCTACCTTCCATGAAGCTGACAGTTTTTTATCTCCCTAGAATGAGTAAAGCTTGCCACCACCCCCTGATTAGGAATTTGGTATAAAAACTTACCAGTGGTCCTAATTAGACAGATCTCTTATCTGAAAGAAAACTAACAGTGAGCTCTGCATTGAAAAACTACTTTACGGTTTTCGTGTTGTTTGAGAGAATTGCTCTCAATACTCTCCTTTTGATTCTCTGGTGCTGATTACCATTTCAAGTCGGAATTTTCAGGTAACTGTCTTGTGTAATACTAATAATTATTGATACTAGTCATAGCAAAATATTAAACTCTAGTGACCACTTAAGTTCTGAATAAGAGAGGCAGCATGTAGAAATAGGACCCAGAAAGTAGTATCAGCAGGAATTCAATTTCACTGCGCTAATTTCCACAAAGAAACATCTTTTGCTCTGAGAAATGGAAAGCTATCATGTGAATTTCCAATGAGGCACGGTCACTTGTTAAGATTATCGTAAACTATAATAATGACAATGAAAGCACAGCAGAGGCCACACCCAGTGGCTCATACCTGTAATTGTAAACCTAGTACTCTGGGAGGCTGAGGTGGGAGGATTGCTCAAGGTTAGGAGTTGAGACCAGCCTGAGCAGAGACCCATCTCTACAAAACAGGGATAAAAGGCTGGGTGTGGCTGTGTGTGGCTGTGTGTGCCCGTAGTCTCAGCTACTCAGGAGGCTGAGGCGAGAGAATTGCTTGAGCCCGGGAGTTGGAGGTTGCAGTGAGCTAGGATGATACCACTGCACTCTAGCCAAGCAGAGTATAATGTCTAAAAAAATGAAAAGAAACAGAAAATGGAAAAGGACGAAAGAAAGCATACTATAATTCTGAAATGCCTATTAAGAGCAGTTGTGTGACTCTCTCGTCACCAGACTAAACTTTATTTCTTAGAGCCTTAAAATCTATTACATAATATAAATGAGGCATTAGTAATTTACTTTCCTGAATATGAAATTTTCTTAGGCTTGACACCCAATTATGGGCTGTGTGAAAGCTGATACCTTTTCTCCCCCCTCCAATCTATTCCTCCATTCCAGTGGCCTGCGGACAATAGACATAGATAATCCCAGAATTGGGAACAGACCTTAGAGACCTTTTATGTTAAACCTCTTTCCAACTTATGCAATTCATTGTGGGGAAAAAAAAAATCTCTGCCACGGTCACCCAGTTTCTGCTGAATGTAGAAATAATAAATGGAAACTGGTGATTATTAGTTCCTGGTCAGACGGTACGGTTAGGTTTCATGGAATAAATAACCCATTTGCTGAAGCCCCGCATCTCCCCCTTACGGATTAACAACAACCCTCCAACAGGTCCCATTTAATGTTGAGTATAAAAATCTGTTTCCTGCTTGTCTTCAGCCTAAAGAAGCCCCAAATGGCTTATAGATAATAGATTTATCTGAGAGCTGGAGACTAAAACCAGAAGTGAAAAAGTACCATAAAAAGGATATGATTATTCACAATGGAATGAAAACCGGATTTCAGGTTTACAAGATTAAGTCCAATTCAGACAGAGAATTTTCCTAGATTTAAATCAAAACCGAGAAAAATAACAGCTGCACAGACAGCTATATAAACAAGCATAAACAGATCCGCGTTTGTGAGAACTTTCTCTATACTCAAGGGCTGAACGTTTACATTGAAAGATGATCCATTCATGGTGCAGATTACTACCACTTTATAGTTACGCAGGGCTTTTGTTTATAGTTATTGCTTCATAGAAAGCTGTAAAAAAGCTAGAAAATAAAATCCAGAGGAAAAAAATGACATGTTTTCATGTTAACTATTAGATAGGTAAACATACTCTTGTTATTAACCTTTCTCTCAACATAAATTGTGAAAGAGGACTGGGAAAGCAACAGGAAAACATACCCCAAATAGGATTTCTGGATTAGAGAAAATAGTCAGCAGTGAGGAAGATTATGTCAAGGTCAGCTCACCTATTGACTCTGTCAACAAAATCACGTGTACATAAGAAATTAAGCTTTAGGTCAGGCACAGCAGCTCGTGCCTGTGATTCTGGCACTCTCAGACATCGAGACGGGAGGTTCCTTGAGCTCAGGAGTTCAATATAAGCCTGAATCAAGAGTGAGGCCCTGGCTCTACTAAACTTAGAAAAGCAGCTGGGTGTGGTGGTGAGAGCACCTGTCTGTAGTCCCAGCTACGTGGGAGGCTGAGGCAGGAGGATCCCTTGAGCCCAGAAATTTGAGGCTGCTGTGAGCTAGGCTGCAGTCATAGCAATCTAGCCTGGGGCAACAGACTGAGATTGTCTCAAAAAAACAACGAAAAAGCAAGTACCTGGGGGTATGAGATTAAACTCCATTAAAAATGGACAAGAGGAAACACTTTATTAGTGACGCGTGAAAATTACTTAAACATTATTTTCACCTGTGATATTATCACCCAAATACCCAAAAAATGACTATGAATTTCATTTTGCTCTTGGAAATAATGGCATAGCTGGCCAGTGTGGTGGCTCACACCTGTAATCCCTAGCACTCTGGGGAGGCTGAGGTGGGTGAATTCCTTGGGTTCAGGGGTTCGAGACCAGCCTGAGCAAGGGTGAAACCTTATCTCTACTAAAAACAGAAAAAACTAGCGAGGCATCGTGACGGGTGTCTGTAGTCCCAGCTACTCAAGAGGCTGAGGCCAGAGGATGGCTTGAGCCCAACAGTTTGAGGTTGCTGAGAGCTGTGATGCCACAGCAGAATAAGACTCTGTCTCCAACAAAAAAAATAGTATGGCAAGATTTTGATTCAAGTTTTCACATTACTCCTTTAAAATTGGAATGCTCGTTTGAGACAAAATCTGCAGCCACTAGCTTTGAGAACTTGTATCATGAAGGCAGCTTGCTGTATGAAGTAGAATGTATTCATTTCCTGGGGCTGTTGCAAAAAAAATCCCACAAGCTTAGTGGCTCCTAACAATAAGAATTTATAATCTGGGCTTGGCACCGTAGCTCAGAGGTTAGGGCGCTGGCCACATATACCGGAGCTGACGGGTTTGAACCCAGCCTGGACCTGCTAAACAACAATGACAACAACAACAACAAAAGAATTTATAATCTGACAGTTCTGGAGGTTAGTCGTCCTGAGGCTAAATCAAAGTGCCAGTAGGGCCCCTGTTCCTTCTAAAGGCTCTGGAGTAGACTGTTTCCTTGCCTCCGCCAACATGTAGAGGCATTCTTGGCTCACAGCCCTCTCCATCTTCCTGGGCACATCACTTTCTCTGACTCTGGTCCTCCTGCTTCCCACTTAAAGACTTAATTACACTGGGCCCACCAGATCATCCAGGACCACAGCCTACGAAGGTTCTCCACTTTAAGGACCCATGTAATTGGACTGGGCTCCTCCGGATAGTCCAGAATAATCTCACCATCTCAAATTCCTTAACCTAATTACAAGTGCAAAGTCTGCTTTGCCACATAAAGTAACATTCACAAACACTAGGGATTAAGAAATTGACATCTTTGGGGGATCATGACTCAGTTCACCACCTGAATTAACCTGAATAGCCAGGTCCAAAGTCGCTTTTCTACTGCAGCACATGGATGTAAACATTTCATGCCTGTTCCTGGTTTGCTATATCCAAAGCCAGCCTCTTCCCTTCTACCCAAGAAAGCATTTTAGAATACAAAAGGTTAAGAGGCACGTTGTTCTGAAAACTGTCTTCAAGCGACTCACAAATATATCAATCTCAAATATCAGTGCTTCAACTGTTATTAGGAACATGTGATTTACTATATACAAGGAAGAAGGCACTAAAATTTAGAATTTCTAGTAGTACATACAGTTTACTAAAATCACTAACAGGCAATCCCAACTGTCAGCAGCTCTAAATTGCCATGTCTTCCACTCCTTGGCAACAACAAAGATTATTTGGCTTGTGACCATCCTCTGAATTTCAGTCTTAAGCTACAGGCTGTATCAAGTACCTTTTCTGATTTGCAGCAATCCAGTTGTTTTCTACTTCACCTCTGCTGGGGTTAAATCTATAAAGAGTAGGTTTCCATCCATGTTGCAGTGATCAAGGGGCAACAGCCTCTTCGCAGCGGCATTTGAAACAGAGGGTAACTCCTTTTCTGAAATGCTGTCTCCACCTGCTCTAGGGAACACTATTTTCTCTCATTTCTTCTCCAGCTTTACCAGGTGCTTTTTTTCATTCTCTTTTCCTGGTTCCCCTTCACCTCTCCCATATTTAAACTTGAGGATCCCCAGAAGTCAACCTGTGAGCCTCTTCTCTTTTTACCCACACCATTGGTTCTTACTGGGGTTGACGATTTGGAAATGCCTAGAGGCAGTTTGGGTTTTTAGCAACTGGAAAGGGATTGGCTACTGGCACATGGTGCCCAGAGACCCTGGGCAGCCCTCCACAACAAAAACTTAGCCCCAAAATGTCAGTAGTGCCAAAGTTTAAAACCTCTCCATAAGAGAGGTAAAGAAAATAAGAAAAATCGGAAAACTCAAGAGAGTTTATGCTGAGATTTGGCAGTTCCCCAAATGCGTTCACTGTTTGGGGTGATGCTACTCATATCTCAGATACACTCGGGCTGAATTGCTTTAAAGCAATTCCAAGCACAGAGTAAATAAAGCGAGGTGCTCATTTCATAAGAACAAACAGTTCCATTTAAAATTGAAAACAAAACAGAACAACCAACTGGGATCAAGATATTACTCCCTTCACTGTTCTAGCATGAGGTTCACTTCTGCTATCACAGACCCTTTACGGGTCTGCTGCCCCATAAAGACCAATGGATTCAATTCTTACAATTGTTCGTTTGCTGCAATGCTTCCTTTGCACGAAGGTCATCTATAACTGCATTGTAAAATACACCTCCTGACAAGAGACAAGGGAATTATCTGAAAAGAACCAGCCTCCATGATCACTGCCAAGAAACCCAAACACAGAGCTCAAATTCTTCTTGAAGTAGAATTCCCGTTATTCCAGTCATCTCTTTATTAACTGGTCCTGTAATACAAGATAATTCCCCGATGGCCAATCCCAACTTAGCCCGAGACAGCACCATTCTCTCCTGTTTCTATGTATTCAACTTTCTGTTTAGATCCTGAATATAAGTGAAATCACACAGTACTTTTCTGTCTATGTCCGGCATATTTCACTTAGAATAATGTTGGCCCGGCGAGGTGGCTCACGGCTATAATCCCAGCACTCTGGGAGTCCAAGGCAGGTGGATTGCTTTAGCTCAGGAGTTCAAGACCAGCCTGAGCAACAGCGAGGCCCCAGTCTGTCCTAAAAAATAGAAAAATTAGCTAAGCATTGTGACAGGCGCCTGTAGTTCCAGCTGCTTGGGAGGCTGAGGCCAGAGGACCAATTGAGCCCAAGAGTTAGAGGTTGCTGTAAGCTATGATGACACCATAGCACTCTGTACCCAGAGTGATAGAGTAAGACTCTGTCTCAAAAAAATGTAATAAACAAATAAAATAAAATAATGTCCTCCACTTCCATGCAGGGTTCTTGCAAATGACAGGATTTCATTCTTTTTTTTTATGGCTAAGTAATTCTTGGTTGTATATATGTGTATACACCACATTTTCTTTACCCCTTCATCCTTGATGGACACTTAGGTTGATTCCACATCTTGGCTTGTGAATAATGCTACAAAGAACACGAGAGCACCCTCGTATCCCCAAGTTTGCCAATCTGATAACAGTGGAAGTTTCTATGACATAAACTTTTTAAAATTGAGTACAAGTTGCTCTGTTTTCATAATTGTAAAGAACATAGCTTCTATCATATGACAGAGTGTGCCCATTGACAGTGCATTGATTGCACTATTTTCTAAATCTTAGAACAAATTATTAATCATGTTTATTAGCTACTCTCGGGCCTTTGCTTTCTGGCATTTTTCCATGTTGGGAGGCACCGATTCTCCTCTGTGGATTACACGCAAAGCTAAAAGTGCGACAGCAAACTGCTGTCCTGTAGGTGCCTGTCATCAGCTCTGCGGGGGAACAGAGTAAAACTGGTCAGGAGTGTCCAAAGCTGGCCGAGGAGTCCTTTTATCTTCATGGCTTAGGAGACTGCTATCTTTCTGTTTGCATCATTTCCCACAAAGACTTTCACTGCTTCTTCTTTCCTTCTTTATTCACATGCTCAACCCCCCCGCCCCAGACAAAAAGGCCTTTTAGGGGAAAAATTCTTAAAGAAAAAAAAAATCTCAAGATTTCTTGTAAGGAAACAGCTCCCATTTCTTCAGAAAGTGAAAGGGGACTTTGTTTCATTTCTTAAAGCTTCTTTTTATTACTAGGTTGTAAGACAGAAGAGTAATTTCTTCTTTAATTGCATGTCAGGTGAATCCTACAACATGAGTGAGGTTCAGCTGGGATTTATCAAGCATAGGTTGGAGAAAAAGAATTCTCAAAGTCATAATGCCCATGGCATGCCTTTCTTCAGAGTTTCAGAAGGAAGGAATAATGCTTAGAGAGACAAGGGTGTATATCTGACTCATTGTTCCTTTGAAAGTCAGAAGGTTAATGTGTCTGCCTTCTCAAATTCCCAACAGCATACTCTCTGGGAGTGTGTGTAGCACTAGGTAACATTACTGGGTAACGATCACTCACGCTGTCACACACACTGTGACGGTAGACAGCACTCACTCTGGATAGTAAGCCTTTGCTTTTTACTAGTCTTTTTTCTATTTTGCTTACTTATCAAGACTGATTGACTAAACACCAGGATTCAATAATAACAATATTCTTTACTTAGCTGTGCTCACACAGAAAAGTTTCCTGATAAAAGAAAAACAAATTTTAAAAATAAAAAATTTGACAAGCATTTATTCAAGATACTTCCTGAGTCTAAGATATTTTTTAAAACCAATTTGAAGAATTCTAGACACATAAGAGGTATATTAACAGTTAAAAAGTATTTACTGAACAGCCACAGGTTGTAAGTCTTGATGTAGCTCTTACATGGGAACTTACTGCTCCATTGTACACACAAACTTGAGGCCCAACTTCAAAGGCATAACTGTGCATTGCTTCCCGCCATCAAATTAGAGTGCATTTCAATTTGCCCAAAGTAATAATAACATTTTATTAAACTAAGCACTTACTATATTCCAGGCACTGTGCTGAGTGTTTCAAGAACTTAATACACACATGCATATGAGGTCTGACAATTAAGTTCACAAACTCATCCTAGAAAACGTACTACAAACCTCATTGCTGAATATCACAACGATCACCTTCCAAGTACTCCCCACCTTGACAACAGTGCCTAGTCTACCCTTCAAAGCCATTGTGGAATGATCATCAGAGCTTCATACAGTTAATTTCAAAAACTTTCCATCATGTCCTTACATCAGCAGCCTGTATAAACAACTCAGTAAGGTTTTATAACCTTGGTCTATCAGCTATGTTCACGTGGACATTTGGTGGTATCTTGCTGAGTGATGTTTATTATTGTTCCTGCTTATGATGCAAATGTTCTTGCATACAAGACAGCTCTGATGGTCACACCACCACATGCCAACACAAACACACCTGTGAGACACTGATATATCAAGGTTATGAAACCTGACTGAGTTGTCTGTACAGTGCTGCCAACACAAACATATGGAGGCAATTTCATGAACTTGACAGTTCTGATGGGCACTCCAGAAAATATGCTCCAAAATCACTCTGAAGGGCAGACTAGTCACTAGCATTGGGGCATAGCTTCCCAAGGGAGTACTTTGAAGGTGACTGTAGTGATATTCAGCAATGATGTATACAGATAGCAACTTTCCTAATTGCTGGCCCTCATATGAGTATGTATACACAATATTTAGTTTATATTTGAAAAAAGAAAAAAACTACCATGATCCTCACCTTGCAAAGAAACTAAGAAAACTAAGGAACAAGATTAAATATGCTGTACAAAGAATCCGTATCTTAAGAGAGAGTGTGGGGATTTAAACTTGGGCAGTAAGGTGTCAGTCTGCACTCTCAACTACTACATTATGTTCTTACCTAGAATGCTATACTACTTCTCAGTTGGTCCTAAAAAAACAATAGTAGCTTTTATGAGTACTTTCTTCCAGCTCCTTCTCACATCCCATCACTATTTCTGACATTCAAAAATGTAAATCACTTACACTTGCAACCCACTTTTTCTCCAAGAGAGTATTCCTTTTTTAAAGACATATTCATAAAGCTTGAGGTTTTATATAGAGAAAACGTGATGAGAAGAAAAACTAAAAATTAGAGCCTCTGCTGTAGAGGTAGAGATATCCAGGGAGTACTTCTCAAAAAGTCACTCCACATTTGAAGCTTTTCCTTTTCCATCTAATTAATGTCTGCCTACTTTTGTGTAAGCTGGCAGCTATATTGCCTTGATCGCTTAATGCAGGACATACTGTAAAATCTTTGCCATGTTATACAGTTATACTTTGTATCTTCTTCACTGACACTGACTTATTCTGTAGTTCCATTTACCCAAAAGGACACAATGTTCCTGTGCTTTACAAATCTAAAGTCTAATATAGAAAACTTGTTGAGGACTCAAATGTAAGACTATGTAAAAGGAAATAAAAACACTGAATCATATGAAGACAAAGACAAGATTTTTTTTTTTAAGAGACACTCTGTTGCCCTGGGTAGAGTGTTGTGGTGTCAAGTCTCATAGCAACCTCAAACTCTTGGGCTCAAGGCATCCTCTTGCTTCAGTTTCCCAAGTAGCTGGGACTGGGTGGTGCCTGTGGCTCAAGGATAGGGCACTGGCTCCATATACCAGAGATGGTAGGTTCAAGCCCAGCCCTGACTAAAAAAAAAAAAAATTAGATTAGCCAAGTAGCTGGGACTACAAGCACCCACCACAATGCCTGCCTAGTTTTTCTATTTTTGGTAGAGTTGGGTTCTTGCTGTTCTTCAGTTTGGTCTCAAACTCCTGAACTCAGGCAATACACCCGCCTTGGCCTCCCAGAGCGCAAGAATTACAGGTGTCGAGTTACCATATCTAGCTTTTCTGTTTTTTTGGAGACTGAGCTCAAACTCCTGAGTTCAACTGATTCTCCTGCCTCAGCCTCCTGAATACCTGGGACTACAAGCTAACACCACCACATTCGACTAATCCTTTGGAGAGACAGGCTCTTGCTCTTGATCAGGCTGGTCTTGAACTCTTGGCTTCAAGCAGTCCTCCTGCTTTGGCCTCCCAAAGTGCTAGGATTACAAGCATGAGCTACAGTAACACCTGGACCAAAGGTAAGATCATTATATTTCTGTACATAATAATAATCTTCACTATCAGCCAACTACCTCATTTACTTAAATATGAATGCCATTAATGTTATAAAGTGGATTACAGACTATAGGAACACTGACAGATTCACTATTGTCTCTAAAATGTCAAATATATATATATATGTATATATATATATATATATATTTTTTTTTTTTTTTTAAACATGGTTCAAATGATTTTACTTCTGTCTGCTTCTCTGAAATCCTAACTACCCTGGCATGGCCTATGCCACAGACATTCCCCACAGACATCCCTCTCCTTTGTCCTACCTTCCTTCCCACATGCTGTCTGGCTATCTTGAATGCCCTTCTCAGCCAACCTTGTCATTTTTGTTGATCTGTAATAATACTCTGACTGCTTCTAGGTCAAGTTATTTATCCCTCCCTTCATCCCTGTGCTTTCTGTGTCCCTCTTACAAATCTATTATTGCACTTAACGTAAGCTAACATTTCTGTCTCTCTTTTGAAATCTTGAAGGGTAGGAACTGTGTCTTATTGAACTTTGTATGCCCAGGGCCCTAGACCACAGCACTGGTGTTAGTGGCTCCCTAACACATGTATGAACAATGATGTATTAGTTTTTGTGTGTGTGTGTGTGTGTTTTAAATGTACTTTTTAAAAAAATATTAGGCTGGGCACAGTGGTTCATGCCCATAATCCTAGCACTATGGGAGGCTGTGGTGGGCTGATAGCCTGAGCCCACGAGTTCAAGACCAGCCTGAGCAAAAGCAAGACCACATCTCTAAAAATAGTCAGGCATTGTGGCAGGTGCCTGTAGTCCCAGCTACTTGGGAGGCTGAGGCAAGAGAATGGCTTGAGCCCAAGAGTTTGAGGTTGCTGTGAGCTATGACGCCACATCATTCTATAGGGGCAACAAAGTGAGACTCTGTCTCAAAAAAAATAATAATAAAATAAACAGGAGGAACCCATAACTCAGTGGGTAGGGCACCTGCCACATACACCAAGGCTGGTGGGTTCAAACCCAGCACAGTCCACCTGAAAACAACAATGACAACTGCAAAAAGAAATAGCCGGGTGTTGTAGCAGGCACCTGTAGTCCCAGCTACTTGGGAGGCTGAGGCAAGAGAATCACTTGAACCCAAGAGTTTAAGGTTGCTGTGAGTTGTGACACCATGGCACTCTACCCAAGGTGACAGCTTGAGACTGTTGAAAGAAAGAAAGAAAGAAGGAAAATATTATTGGGAGACTAAATTGATGTTCATATCATCTATGAATCTGTGCCTCAAACACAATTCAAAATCTAAACAGTAAAAATTGTATTTTATTATGCCTTTTTCCCCCCTTAGGAACTGAAAGAATCCTATTAATCAGAATTCAATCCTATTTGCTTTGTTTCTTTAACCCCTCTTTGGAAATATGATTGTGTTTACCAAGACATGGTACTCTGGAATGGCACACTCCTTGGGGGGCACTTCTCAGGGTCGCTGGGAAGGTACTGTCCAATTTCCCTACTTCTTGCTGACCAGCGATGAAGTTTTACTTTGTCATGTAATTATTTGCATAAAGAAAGTAAAAAAGACAGAAGAGACAGATGTAAAGTAGGACTGGTGCTGTGACAGCATTAGTTTCCTCCTAATGACTGTTCTATCCTCCTGTGTGTCACCAAAATCTATTATTCACTAACAGATATCCACAGATTCCGTGATGGCCCACACACAAACTGAAATCAAAACAGCGGCTGCAGTATCAGGATTCTATACTTCAATTCTAAATAAAGCACATTTGCTTGACTAAGGATAATTACATAATTAAAGAAAACCATAAGATACTGGTTCTAAAGATCATGATATAATCAAAGATACCAGTTCATGTTTATCTATAGGCAAATGGGAATGTGATAATAATATCCAGTTCTGGCGAGATACATGACTGGCCCTCGTATGTTTTGTTAGGGGGAAGGTAAAGGATATATTCCTTTGAAAAACAATTTGGCAGTGTTTACCTAGAAACGTAAAACATTCATATCTCTTAATCTTACAATTCCATTTCAAGGGATCTGTCCAAAGCAAACAATTCTAAATATGGCAAAGGCCAGATCATCACTCAAGTATGACCGTGAGGCTCGGTGCCTATAGCTCAACCGGCTAAGGCACCAGCCACATACACCTAAGGTGGCGGGTTCGAATCCCCAGCCCGGACCCGCCAAACAACAATGAC
>NW_003852524.1:785201-800447 GCF_000181295.1 Otolemur garnettii
CAGCTACTTGGGAGTCTGAGGCAGGAGAATCGCTTAAGCCCAAGATTTGGAGGTTGCTGTAAGCTGTGATGCCACAGCACTCTGCCAAGGGTGACATAGTGAGACTTAGTCTCAAAAAAAAAAAAAACCTAAAAAAATTATGAAGGGCCGGGTGCAGTGGCTCATGCTGTAATCCTAGCACAGGGGTCCTCAAACTTTTTAAACAGGGACCAGTTCACTGTCCCTCAGACCATTGGAGGGCCAGACTACAGGCCGCAACGAGTCAGCTGCTAAGGACAGGCAGCAACAGCAAAATCACCCGGTGGGCCAGATAAATGTCCTTGGCGGGCTACATGTGGCCCGAGGGCCGTAGTTTTGAGGACACTTGTTAACACTTGGGAGGCCCAGGCAGGTGGATTGCCTGAGCTCACAGGTTTGACACCAGCCAGAGCCAGACTATCTCTAAAAATAGCCAGATGTTGTGGCGGGCACCAATAGTCCCACTTACTTGGGAGGCTGAGGCAAGAAAATCACTTGAGTCCAAGAGTTTGAGGTTGCTGTGAGCTATGATGCCACAGCACTCTACCAACAGCGACAAAGTAAGACTCTGTCTCAAAAAAAAAAAAAGATGAAAATATTCATATCCACATCATGGTGCCAAAAAAAAAAAAAGATTAAAAAAACAGAATCATATGCAAAATAAAGCTAGTTGGGTCTTCACATTTAGTCATTTTAAAGGTATAAATGATACCAGAACTCCTGTGAATTTTATATTGGCTTTTTGTGAGTACATGAACTTGAAAAGCAATGAACAAGCAAAACATAATCCAAGTTTGTAGTATGCAAGAGGTTTTCTGAAAACAAGTAACATTGTGCAACAATAATCTTAACACTTTATTCTTATAAAAATTCTCAATACAATACAATTATAAGAGGGTCTTTATCTAACAAATGCAAACAAACATTGTAACCTAATTCTTTGTACCCTTAACCTGAAACAATAATAAAAAAAAATTGTCACTACAGGCTGCAGGTCATAAGAATCTAAAATAGCAGGTGCAGGTAGCTCTTGAACTTAGCCAAAAAGTAACAAAAGTAAAATGTCCACCTAAAATCAGTATGTTGAAGACTAGTAATAACTGTAAAAAGGCTCTAAATAAGCCTTCTAAATTAGACATTTCTAAAAGAAAATGAAAACAGAAAATGTCATGGGTAGTTACCTTTTTCTTGTTACCTGTTTATAGAAGAGGAAAAGAAATCCCTTTTACACTTGTTTAATTCTCAGGTAGCAATAAATTTAACCATTCAGGTGAGTTAGGCTAAGTTAAAAGGCTCCTTGAATGGGAATAATACCAACACTATTTGCAATCATGACATTGTTGTTGTCACCACTCGCTCTGTTTACAACTAAAAATGTTTACGACAGGTCAGTTTCTGAGTTAGTGAGACCTGAGAGCAGGCTGGGCATGCAGCCATGTGGGCAGAGATAATACTTCTGTATTGCAAAGTCATTTCCTGCCTTGGAGGTAAGAGATAAAAAACAAACAAGGTTATTGTCTGACCTAACACAGATTTGTAAAACTAGCATCATTTCTTTTGTCAGCAGCCTTTCAAAGGGTACAAATCTCCAGAATGAAGACATAATATTATTGGGCGGCACCTGTGGCTCAGTGGGTTGGGCGCAGGCCCCATATACCAAGGGTGGTGGATTTGAACCTGGCCCTGACCAAACTGCAACAAAAAAATAGCACGGCTTTGTGGCGGGCCCCTGTAGTTCCAGCTACTTGGGAGGCTGAGACCAGAGAATCGCCTAAGCCCAGGAGTTGGAGGTTGCTGTGAGCTATGTGAGTGCTACAGCACTCTACCAAGGGTGATAAAGTGAGGCTCTGGCTCTAAAAAACAAAAAGACATGACGTTATCATCAGATAGTCCACACCAGCTATTGGCCAAGAATCTGCCGTCAGGCAAACCTGACTTACCAGTGATCAGCTGTTTGACCTGAAGCACACCTTTCACTTTAGACCAACAATAGCTGTGGATCTTAGGTAATCAGTTTAACTTTCATGCTTTGCCCATGACCTTCCATAGACCTTTGCATGAACACAGGATTTTCCAAGAAAATCTCTGCACACAAGTCAAAAGTGAAATTATGAAAAGGACTTTAGGAGGTTTCTTATCTCATCCAAACCCTCTGTTGGCTTCCTTGGCTGTCTGGGTCAGAGAACTGAGCAAGAGCTAAACCCAGCATTTCAGCTGGGCCAGAGCTTTACTCACCCTAAAAATCAAGGAGCAGAGATGTGGGGGGCAGTTCTCGGTGTGCAGTAGCCACAAAGGGTAAACAAATATCAAGAGTGGCTAAAACTATTTTCACAGTTAAATCTTTTCCCTTGTTACCAATTCTTTGGCTAGATCCACTCTGAGGTGTGCTAGTCTATAAAATCCTCTGTAAAGGTTCAGCATTGGATCCTGCAATCCCATTACTAGGCATTTACCCAGAAGGAAAGAAACTCTTTTATCGTAAGGACATTTGCACTAGACTGTTGGTTGCAGCTCAATTTACAATCACCAGAATGTGTAAACAGTCTAAATGCCCAACAACCCAGGAATCAACAAGCCAGGATCAACAAGGATCAACAAGCTGTGGTATATGTTGGAATACTATTCAGCCATTAAAAAGATGGACTGTAATCTTTTGTATTAACCTGGATGGAGGTGGAACACATTCTTCTTAGAAAGCATCAAAAGAATGGAGAAGCAAGAATCCAATGTACTCAGCTCTAATATGAAGGCAGTAGATGAGCTAATACAAGGGGGGGGGGATTGGAGAATGAGGGAGTGGGGAAAGGGGAGGCGGATGGGGGGTCACGGTGTATGGCACACCTCTTGAGAGCAGGACATAATTATAAGAGAGACTTTATCTAAGAAATGCAATCAGTGTAACCTAATTCTTTGTACCCTCAAAGAATTCCAAACAATTAAATAAAAAGATTCAGGGTGGATGAAAGAATATGGGCAAAGGCAGCTTTGCCTGATATAAGTGGACTTAGCGGCCAAGAATTCTTACCCATAACTGCATATGATAATAAAATTAACCAGAAGATTTATCTAAATGACATCAAAATAACATGATTATTTCTCTTTCTTCATTAAGTCAAAGAGTTCTCTCGAGTAAACTGACTGAATCTAATTGATTTGTGTCCTATATTCATTGTCTAGTCCCCAAAGCTGACTTAAAAAAGAAAAGTTGGGCGTTTTGACGGTACAGATAGACATACAGAAAAATACATTTTTCTATATTGTTTTCCAACTATAGCAATCCATCTCCAGTCTCCAGCAAACGTGTTTTTTTCCACAGACTAAGGAATGAGAAGAGCTGTAGGCATACTTCATCAGTTTTTCAACTCTCTTGGGATGTTAGTTTTAAAATGATTTGAATTATTCATTTAGCGAGTATTAACTGAGCACTTACTATGTACGGAACACTATCCCAGGCTCTAGGGATACATCAGTAATTAAATGAGACAAAAAAGTCTCATGGAGGTAGTAAGTCTGAAAACAGACAATAAACAAGAAAATAAATATATCGTATGCTAGAAGATGATAAATAAATATTATGGAAAGAAAAGAATAGTAAAGCAGTGCATGGGGTAAATGGGATGGAGAAACAAACCACAGTTTTAAATAGGATGGCAAATTGCAAAGGTCAGTTTGAGCAAAGCCTTGCAGGGGGCAGTGAGCCACTCTGGTGAGAAATGGTTAAGATGGAGAAACAGGCAGGGTAAGAACCATCATAAAGTTAATTTTTACCAGATTCTGCCACTTGGTCTTTGGAAAATTCAATATACTGAGATATCACTGGAGCAAAAATCTATAAATGTGTAAGTGGACAATAATTCTTCTTCTTTTAGTAACTTTTCAGGTAAATACAGATAAATTTGCATAGGCATATATATCACTTAGAAGAATGAGCATGAAAGCATTCAGAATTGGTAAAGAAAGTTTGTTAATTTTTCTAAGTACCCCCCAATTTTTCTTTTCTTTCTTTCTTTCTTTTGTTTTTTTTGGAGACAGAGTCTTACTTTGTCACCCTTGGTAGAGTGCCTTGTTGTCATAATTCACAGCAACTTCAAACTCTTGGGTTGAAGCCATCCTCTTGCCCCCTGAGTCGCCAAGACGACTTTTAGAGATGGGGTGGGCTGGTCTTGAACTCCTGAGCTCATGCAATCCACCTGCTTCAGCCTCCCAGAGCCCCCAAATCTTATTTACAGCATAAATTATCAATCTTAAATTACTAAGAAGTCTCATAATTTCTGAGCTGTGGATTTCTGATACTATCTCTTAGGTAAATAGTCTATAGACAGAGGATTAAGAAGGTACCACGGTAGAGTATTAAATGAAAACAGATTTAGCGTAGCTTGACACTAGAGATGAATTTACTTAATCTTCTTCATAAAGAAGGTGCTTATTGTTCTCTCAAGATTTCCTTTTGGCAAACCTAAACCTGAATCTCTGTGTACAAAAGCAAAGGCTGGTTTTTCAAGTAATGGCCAGGATTACTTCCCAACTAGACAGAATGAGATTTTTTAGAAGCACATTCATTCTGCCTCACTGGCAAACTGGGGGTTCAAGTTGCAAAAAAGCATAATGATTTCTGACAAGGACAAGAACATCTGTTTTCCGTTTTCTTCATGAGTCAGCAGTGGTGTATTCATGAAGGACACAAGCAAAGATGAGCACGTCTCTCCATGTTCAAAAGCAAAGCCTAACTGTGGTTCTGTGGAAGTCAGAACTTCCGTGGGAAAAAAGGCAAATAAGATGAATAAAACATGACCGTTAAACTGAAAAGAAAAAAAAAAGAATTTAGAAATTTTCTTTTAAAAATATACTCCCGCAGGGCAGTGCCTGTGGCTCAGTGGGTAGGGCACCGGCCCCATATACCGAGGGTGGCACGTTCGAACCCAGCCCCGGCCAAACTGCAACAAAAAATAGCCGGGTGTTGTGGAGGACGCCTGTAGTCCTGGCTACTTGGGAGGCCGAGGTAAGAGAATTGCCTAAACCCAAGAGCTAGAGGTTGCTGTGAGCTGTGACGCCACAGCACTCTACCAAGGGTGACAAAATACCTATTTCTGTTTGTTAAGAATTAAGGCTTTATTCTAGGGCTTCAGTGAGTTTTAATTTTCAGTCAGGTGATACCAACATTATATACGTTATAACCTAATCCCAACTTTAGGAAGCCATCATTAAATAGAAACAAACATTCCCAAGATAAGATAGAGGTGTTTCTTTACCTTCGTATCCTTAAGGAACTCAATGTGACATCTCCATGAATGGAAGGGCAAGACTCTATCAATATATGTAAACAGATAAATAAAAGTAAAATTTTCTGCATTTACTCTAATAAAAAGATACACTGAGGTAGCTGGGTTTTGTGCGATTTGTAGTTTTTACTTATGTCTGTGTCAGTTATCATTTGTTTGCGTTTGTAATTTAAAGAAACAGGGCCAGGTGCAGTGGCTCACACCTGTAATCCTAACACTCTGGGAGCCCGAGGAGGGTGATCCCCTGAGCTCAGCAGTTCAGGGCCAGTCTGAGCAAGACTGAGACTGACCCCATCTCTACTGAAAATCAAAAAACTAGCTGGGCACTGTGGCAGGTGCCTGTGGTCCCAGCTACTTGGGAGGCTGGGGCAAGAGGATACCTTGAGCCCAAGAGTTTGAGGTTGCTGTGAGCTGTGACACCACATCACTCTACCCAGGGAGACAAAGTGAGACTCTGAGAGAGAAGGGAGGGAGGGAGGGGAGGAGGGAAAGACAGCATTAATAGGGGTGAGATAGTGGAGAGTGGGAATGAGAACTGGACACTCAGATAAACAAATGTGCCTTAGTGACAGTCATAAACACAAACTGTCAGATTCTGGCCTGAATGGGGACAACCAAAAAATAGGAGCAAAGCTTAGCATTTCCAGTACTGACAAACCAGTAACTCAACTTTGCCCCATGTACACATGAAAGGTTAGTGGGCAATCAGATGTCGATTTCTCCCCAACTGCTAATCTGTTCTCGAGAATTTACTGGAATCCAAGGGTGCTGGTCCCCTAACAACCATACATAAGCACGTTCACATTTCTCATCAGCTAATCTCAAAGTGTTTCTCAAAATGGTCCACTGACCACCTGAGTCAGAACGTCTCAGAAAGCGCGCAGGCAGAACACGTCTTGTGGAGAGCGCAGGCTTCCTCCTCCCAGACTTTTCTTTTTCCAGAAGAGTAACCTGAAAGTCTGCTTTGAAATTAAGAGTCTTAGAAGATTTTTAGACTTGAGTTTGAACCACTCTTTCAAGATCAACCTGGTTATATTTAGCTTCGTATCTTCAGCCACCACCATCCTGAACCCCCCTGGACGGACTTCCCAGCTCAAAGATAGCACAACTGTGATGTGTATCAAACTCAATTGTACCTTGCAAAAAATAAAACACTTCTGGTGTACTTATATTGTACTTTGAAAATACAAAATTAGCGCATTTAAAATTAGCAAACACTTGGAAAGAGAGAAAAAATATAAGGGAAGGAAAGGAAGTAGACCATCTCTTATACTCTTCTAACAGAGTCAGGACATAGACACTGTCATTGCCACAACACCATGCCTATAAGGGGGTAAGCATGTCTCACTAAGCTCCTAAAGCTTCTCATTTTCATTTATGTGAGAATTCATAAAACTGATCTAAAATTCTTCATCCTTAGGCCAGGTACAGAGGCTAAGGTACAGGTAATCCTAGCACTCTGGGAGGCCAAGGTGGGTCTCACAGGTTCGAGACCAGTAAGAGCCAGAGCAAGACCTTGTCTCTAAAAATAGCCAGGCATTGTGGCAGACACCTGTGGTCCCAGCTACTTGAGAGGCTGAAGCAAGATAATCATTTGAGCCCAAGAGTTTGAAGTTGCTGTGAGCTGTGACGCCATGGTGCTCTACCAGGGGGTACAAAATGAGACTCTGTCTCAAAAAAAAAAAAAAAAAAATTATTTATCCTTTCTATACACAAAACTGAAGCCTAGAAATAACATATTTATTTTTCTAAGTAATGAGCTATATTAGGTGAAAGATATAGTTTTCCAGGAATCACTTTCAAGATAATAGTTGCTTGAGTCTAATTACAGAGACCAAAGATATTTATTCAATATAATAAAATAATTTTGTAAAGCCTTTTGCGTTATGGTACAAATGTTGCTGACTTATTTTTACAAAGAAGAATTTCTCTGGGCTGAGAGTAAGGAGGGATTTGATTCATTTATTCTTTCATAAAGCTATTCAACAAATACTGAGTGCTAACTGTGCACTGGTCATAGAGAAAGTTAACAAAACACTAGAAATATTCAGACAAAAAGGACATGAGCCTGGAAAACAAAGAGGGACAACAGTAAGAGCAGATAGCCTGAGGCATGAGTGAGAAAGTACAATTAAACAACTAAGAGAAATTTAGAGCCAGACCTTCATTTACAACCAGTAAGCTTTAGAGTTGAGAGGAAGGCCAGAGAAGGAAGTGGAAGTAAGAACCTAAAGACTCGGACACATCCTATGAAGAGGTTTCTTTTTAATCCTAAAAGCACTGGAAAGCCATGAAGTCAGCATGCTTGGATTTGCAATATACAAAGATCACTCACTCACTGATGCAAGCGAGCTGGAGTCTGAGTAAATGTCAGGGGAGGGGCACATGTTTTAGATAACAGCAGGGCCTGGAGCAGAGGATAAGGTAGGCCTCCTGGGTAGTGTGGTCATAGGAAATTCCAGGAGTCCACACACTCCCCAGTGGGAGTCACTTCAGAGCAGCCAGCGACATGCTCTCCATAGAGGGCGTCGGGTACCTCCTACAAACAATCTCACCCAAATGCTTATCTTTGAGTGTCGACCAACAGAAAAGTCTAGCGTTTCCTCATTTGCTTTGGTGATTATCGCGTTCTCAGATATAAAATTACGTTCCTCCCATCATGTGTCCACTACCAGTATGCAATGTGTCAGGACTAAGAAAACAATCACCCGTG
Organism: Otolemur garnettii; assembly: GCF_000181295.1. Lineage (NCBI taxonomy): Eukaryota > Metazoa > Chordata > Mammalia > Primates > Galagidae > Otolemur > Otolemur garnettii. The sequence continues at coordinate 793,212 of NW_003852524.1, forward strand.
TTCCCAACCAACAGGACAGAAGCTGGACGGAGGAGGATAGATGTGTGTGTCCCTGAGTTGTCAAGACTTTATAAAGCAAATTTCTAAAAGTACAAGTTTACTTTGCTTCATGCAACAACATTTAGTCCAGGAAAATTACGAATGAATCTTTTTTCTTAAAACTCAACTGCCTTCTGAAAATATCTGGAGGAGCTTTCCTATTGGAGAGAAATGTAATGATCAGTATTTGTAAAGACTGGATTCTAATATTATATTTTCCAAGTAAGGCACCATTGCTCTCAATCACCGCCAGCTGAGGGGACAGGACGTTTCCCCAGTGTATTCTCCTAGAAAATCTCTAAGTCTCTGAAGAGAGGCCATGATACCGGGGCAGACATTATGGCAGGTGAGGTGCCGCTCCCCCCACAATGTCCTAGTGTCATCAGACTGGATCAACTGTGAGGCTTCCTGAGTGGGGCAGTATAACTGGCCTCCCGTTCTCAGTATCCTTTTCTGTCTCTCCCTCCCACAGACTAGGATAGGCAGGTGATGAAGTTAGGGCAATGATTCTGAAAGCAGAAGTGGCCAGGTAGGACTTCTCAGAAAGGCATTCAACACGTACTGACGGCTACACACCACTCTGGAGTTTAGTCCATTGCTCTTCTCTTCTTCCTAGTCACAGACCAGGGTCTGGAGGCTGCCATCTTGGTGAGAGCCAAGCGGCAACACACGGCGAGAGAGAGATGACAGAGTGATTTATCTGGGATCAACATCCAGCTGCCTTATTTTGTTGAGCAAAACAAGGAAATCCCCGTAAGATTCTATTCGTTGATTTTTTCCATTATTTCCAGCCCAACACAGTCTTAATCAATACCCTGTTTCTAGTGAAACTTCTTTGAATATACAGTGTACCAAGCTCTGTTGCTACTAACAGTATGTGGCATTCTGTAGTGACTTAACAACAGGGGTTAGCCCCAGCAAGCCGGTTCCTTCAAAATGAAAACATATGTATAGTGACATCTATACACTGAGCTGCCTGTGTCATCACCCTAAAACAGCAGGAAAACAAAAACAAAAACCCACCATACATTTCTTGGGCATTTTGGCCATAACTATTCTAAGTAAGCTTGATTGGTCAAGTATTAAAAATGACTGAGCTCAGGTTGTTAAAGCAGAACCCAAGTACTCCATGGAAAAGTAACTACCCGGAAAAATAGGATAAAATGTTCTGTGAACAATTTCAGGCCAACTGAAGGAACACCAGAAGAAGCAATCTATAAACTAGCCAGAGTCAGCCATTGTCCAGCTGGCCAGGGACTGGACGGTTCACGTTAAGCAAAAAAGTAAGACGTAGGCCAAAGGCTGCAACAGCTACAGTACGTAGTGCTTATTCAGAAGCACAACCCGTCTGGCAGGCTGCAAGATCCTCAGATTAGTTTATGCGCACATGACCATCAATCATTTTGGGATATAAAAGACAGCAACGTTATATCTCTGCCTGGGTGTGTATTTAGGCATTTGAAAGTACATAAATATAGGTAAATACACGTTTCAGTTCAAAGAAATGGTATGTAAATTTAACACATGTAAAGATTTATTAGAGACTTCTCCAGCTCTCACTCTTATACAAAAGCTCTGGCTGCACTGCTTTGGGGGGGTGGGTGTTTTATATGCATATAATAGAATTTGTATTGTTTGAGAAGCCTCCTAAGTCATTAAAGCCTGTGTTGGGCACTGAATTGAAAATAATGAAGCATTTATGAAACCTCTAATGCCTGCTCCAATCTCTGCAGACTGATCATTGCTCCAAACTGCCTCTATATCTCAGTTAAGACATCATTCTCCATGGCAGGAGTCACCAAAAGAGTTACCAGCATTGAGCATGCTTAAAATTAAGAGTTGTAGGGGTTATTTTTTAATCTGAACTATTCAAAGCATTTGTTTACATTCATCAAAATTGGTTACAAAATGTCCACATCCCCAGCTCACTCAATGACAGGCTATCTTTTCTGTAGAAAATGTAAGTGACTTTTTAATAAATGAGTATTTTTAGAGTTTTCAGCAACAAATCTAAGTTCACATAGTGGATGTGAATTAAAAAATATGATCAAGGCCAGTGCCTGTGGCTCAAGGAGTCGAGCACTGGCCCCATATATCGGAGGTGGCGGGTTCAAACCTGGCCCCAGCCAAAAAAACTCCAAAAAAATCCCCCAAAATGATCAAGAGCTCCAGCTAATTTACTTATTTATTCACAACTATTTATTGAATAACTATAGTAGGCATTAACAGTACTTGAAAAGAACGGAAATGACTCTTTAGGTTCTGTGGCGATGACAAGGGCCAAAGAGTATGAACATGAACAGCCAAATGATTCTGACATCCCAAGAATGACCTGGAGATCCCTAAGGAGGACCTGGGGATCCCACTCCGAGAAACACTGTTCTATACACCTCTGGAGGCCGGTGATACAAATCTCATATTGTTTACTATCTCATAAGAGAAACAAATAAACAAACCTGTATAATGCACTCAAAAAGTTCAGAGAGGTATGAAAAGGAAGGAGAAGTATGGAAAGAGAAGAGCAGAAATTCTGCAGAAATGCCCAGCTTTAAAGGAGTAGCAGAGCAGCCAGAAAAGGGGAGAGGTGGTTTGGTAGGAGGAGCAGTGGGCCCGGCCACCAGGGGGGTGTGACACAACTGGAATGACCTGAACACAAGTAGAGGAGTCAGAAATGAGGTTGGAAAATTAAGGCTGTATCCTGAATGATTTTTGTGTCCAATTGGAGCTAGTTCGAACTTTCTTCCTGAAGGCACAAGAGGGATTTAAACTAAGAAGGATGAGCACAGTCAGATGAAATCTTAGACTAGGGCACACTGGGAGGCCGAGGTGGGCGGATCGCTGGAGCTCATGAGTTTGGGACCAGCCCAAGCAAAAGCAAGACCTCGTCTCTACTAAAAACAGAAAAATTGAGGCAAGAGGCAAGAGGATCACTTGAGCCCAAGAGTGGGAAGTTGCTGTGAGCTATGATGCCATGACACTCTACCCATGGCAACAGCCTGAGACTCTGCCTTAAAATAAATAAATAAATAAATAAATAAAATCTTAGACTAGGCAGCAGTAAGGTGCCGGACAGACAGGAGCAGTGCATATAAACCACTGGTGACAGAGGCTGGGTCACTGCCATTTTCACACCTGGGATGATGGAGGCAGAGAGGGGAATGGCTCTGAAATAAGATAACCCCAAAATAGAGTAATCATTCCTATGTTTACTGAAATAAATCCAACAGAGAGGTCTTGGCAACTGACTTATTGTGGGGAGAGAGCAAAAAGAGAGGTTAAGTGATGATTATTGGATAATTAACGTAAGTTCGGTGGGTGGAATGTAAAAAAGTGTCATTTTGGTATTTACTAGTAGAGGTCTTGGGGCTAACGACATCTATTTGGAAGTCATCCATGTCTGGGTGGTGGTGGCTGAAGTCATGGACAGGAATGAAGTCATCCAAGATGAGTACTCTGCAGGTGGTGGGGGTGGGTGTGAAGGTGAAGCGAGCATCACCATTTAAGGGGGTGATGGAAGGGAAAAAAACAAAAAAACAAGCAGAGAAGATTAAACAGATAGTCAAAAGGTAAGAAGAAAACCAAGGAGCATTCAAACCAAGGTTAAAGAAAAGAGGAGGTCAAGTGTCACAGAGCAAATCAATTTGGATAAGAACTGATAAGGGGATGGTTTTCTTATGACCCACCAGGACTAATCAGGGCCTAATCATTCACTCATTTTTTTCAACAAATATTTATTAAAGTCCCCTGGGTGCCAGGTGTTGTGCAAATAAATCTCAGACCTCCCAAACAGCCTCATCCTACTTGAAAGGAGAGAGCTATGTAAAACACATGAACCATGACTTACTTAAAACGTGGCATTGCTCTTGGGCACTCAGGGCCAGGTGGGCAACATGCTTTGGGAAATGAGTCTTGGAGGAGCCTGAAAGGAGGGGCTGGAGGGAAGGAAAGAAAAGGCAGGCCTTTCCCATCCTCCTTTAACCCTTTATTTAACTCCCAAATCTGTTCAGAGATCAAAATCCTACGCTGCAAAAGTCTCTATCTCCCAATAAACTCTTTCAGTATCAAAAGAAAAAAACTCAGGATAGGAAAGAAAAAGTTAAATTCAACAAAGTGAAGTAGAAAAAGTTCATCTCATAGTTAACTTAGCCAAGCATTGATTCAATGTCTATTTCTTAAAACTATCCTAAAAATGTCACCTCTTAAGACCCCAAATGACAATTACTAGAAAGCCTGTTTATATACCTTTAGAAAAACAAAATTTATAATAATATCCATAGCACTTTTAACACAGTAGGTCCCATGATTATTTTCTCTTATCCTCTCATTTATTCAACAAATGTTTATGGAGTTCTTGCTAGGTGTTGTTAAGATGAAGCTCACGAGGCCTACATCCTAGGGGGAAACAGAAATTAACAAGATACACCGAGGCTCTATAGCAATGTTGTAATGCTATGGCAGAGTGAGTGGACAGGAACGACAAGGCTTTGTTAAATATGGTTGCCTCATATATTGAACAAAAATGTATAAACATGAGGCCAGGTGTGGCGGCTCAGGCCTGTAATCCCAGCACTACAGGAGGCTGAGATGGGAGGACCCCTTGAGCTTCGGAGTTCAACCAACCTGAGTAAGCACCAAAGCCCATCTGAACTAAAATAGGAAAAACTAGCAGAGCATTGGGGTGTGTGGGGATGCCTGTAGTCCCAGCTACTGCTGAGGCTGAGGCAGAAGGATCACTTGAACCCAGGAGTTTGAGGTTGCTGTGAGGTAGGCTGAGGCCATGGTACTCTAGCCCAGGTGACAGAGCAAGACAGTTTCCAAAAAAAAAAAAAAAAAGGGTATGAACATAAATATTTGAAATCCATCACTGAGACCTACCAAGTGCCAAGCACCATTGTAAACAGAGTCAGGGGTGGGGGTTGAAGCATTAAACCATTTCATACTCTCAGTAGTAATTCCAACTCATCTAAGAACAAGATCAGACATAAAATATTATTATTACTATTATTATTATTAACAAAGGATCTCTCTTTGTTGCCTGGGCCCAGGCATCATCATAGCTCACTGCAGCCTCAAACTACTGGACTGAAGTGATCCTACTGCCTCAGCCTCCCAAGGTGACAGGATTACAGCATCCTAACCACTGCATCCACCCAAGAAATACTTTTTAAAAATTATGCTAAGGTGGCTTTGTGAGATTATTTCATGCTGTAAGAGAACAAAGAGGACATATATCAAGGCTGGCGAGAGAAGGTGGAGACTGGGAAATATACATTGCAGAATGAAGGAAGCATAAAGAACACAGGCTAGAGAATGTTTTTCCAGAGAATGAAGATGATTGCAGTTTGGCAGGTGAGCTCCACATTTGAAGGTGATGTGAGAAAAATGTGGAAGAAACAGTTTGGAACACAATAGTGAAGGGCCTTGAACTCCAGGGTAAAACTTTCAGGACTTTCTTTTCACTGCTATCATTAAGAGGACTGGAAAACAGGTAGGATATTCCTTTATTATGTGGATGTATGGCTGGCTGAAGATGAGACGATCACCTTAAGGCTGACAAAGAGGTCATTAAAAATAATCTGAGGATGCCTACAGCATGTGATCCCAGTGTTCCATGGGACTTCCAGGCGCTGCAGTCAGCACCTGTTGCTGATTTCTCCTTTAACCCTACACAGCTCCCCTAGGTGGATGTACATCCTCATTTACAGGTGAGGAAATGCAGCACACAAAGGGTTCAGTAACTCACCCACTACTCTGTGTAACTACCAAGTAGTGGAGCCCTGGGTTCCAAGTGGCCTCGTGTGACTCCAAAGCCAAGGTCAGCAATGTGGAGGATGAAAATTAATTTACTTGGTAAATCTGAGAAGGAGTCATACACATGAAATGAAGCTCAGTAATGACAGGGTAGCAGGGTAGTCACCTAGGGAAGAAATGCAGAAACCAAAATTTAAAAAACAGATAAGCTCAAGGGGCAGGTGAAAGGCTTAGTGGGAAAGAAGCCAGCCAACCAGCAGAGGGACTGCAGTCTACGCAGTCTCTCCCCTCCCTCCCTCCCTCCCTCCTCTCCCCTCTTCTACTCATCAGGGACAATCAAGGCTGCCTGGAGGAGCAATGAAGTAATCCTCCCGTTCTCAGCATGGGTCTGTCCAGTGCCAGGCACCACAGACAATCTGGAGTTCAGAGAAGATTCTCAAAGATGAACAAATGGTCAGACTGTAAGCACCAACAAGAAAGAAGAGTGATCATAACATAGTATTGAGGGTTGCAAAGAATTCACCCTTGTCATCATTAACATCACAGAAGAACCTCCATCAGATGTTGAACCCGTGGAAATGTACGAGAAAGATGAATTTTTTCTTCTAAACTTGGTGTGTGGTTGAGGTGTGAATGCTGACGACCGGGTTAATAATGAAAAGAGACCCGCAGTGGGCTTTTTAAAGCATTGATCATGGAGCCTGCGTGTTCCCAAGCTGCAGTGAACCAGTTTACAAAATTGTTCTACACATTCTCTAATGCGGTATTTCTTAGGTTTCGAGACATCTGAAATTCAAAGTGTTATTTTGATCTCAATTTTCTAGAAAACTTTCTCAAATTCCCATTTCACTTTTTGACATATGAATGCCACACGCTTTCTCCAGAGCTGGGACTCACTGTGTATTGGGAACAGGAACATAAGTGTAATACTTCAGAGTTTCATATTTAAGCTCAATCATAAAGCTGATAGTTCTGAGCAGAAATCTTACAACTTGAGCTTGTCTCCAATAAAATGTTCACCATATTAAATGTTTATTTAAAACCTTAGATATGGGGCGGCCCCTGTGGCTCCATGGGTAGAGCGTTGGCCCCATATACCCAGGTTGGTGGGTTCGAACCTGACCCAGCCAAACAGCAACAAAAAAATAGCCGGCCTTGTGACAGGTGCCTGTGGACCCAGCTACTTGGGAGGCTGAGGCAAGAGAATCACCTAAGCCCGAGAGCTGGAGGTTGCTGTGACTGTGACACTAAGTGAGATTCTGTCTCAAAAAAAAAAAAAAAAAAAAAAAACTTTAGAAATGAAAGAACAGTGACAAAGTATGATTAAAAAGTCTATCCTCTCACCAAAGCAAGGACTGATTATGTGTTCAATTAATTGATAGATGCAATCACATAAATTAGGGACAATCAACACGTCCTGATAAACTGAATTAAAGAGTGGAGGTG
>NW_003852524.1:800884-825602 GCF_000181295.1 Otolemur garnettii
CCATAAATGCAACTTTACTCTTTCTGCCTTGTAGTTTAGAAGGCCAAGGCCTTCCTCCGCCCCGCTGTTTCTGCTAAAGTCATTACAGAAATGACTTCGCCTTGTAGTTTAGAAGGCCAAGTGTACCATGGTAGCATACAGCATCCCCCACACAAAGCTTGGCAGAAAAAAATGGCACTTTTGGAAGTTTTATGGCCTAATAGCATATACAGCTCAAGAAATATAATAAAAAATCCTTTGCTTTCCATAGAAGACTGCGAGGAACTTTAGACTTTGGGGTTAATAGGATTCAATTTTAGTTTCTTCCAACACTAGAAGTCAGTGCTTCTCTGACTGTGAGCCTGGAGTAAGTCTCCAGCTGAGTAGAAACCGGTGTGACTGGCTGGTTGCCTTTAGTGACTGAGATTCCTCCTTAGGGCCACTTCCTCCTAAGCAGCTCACCACTGTGACAAACTTTCCTTGGGGTGAAAGAAAGTTGGAAAGAGCTCAAAGCAGAACAGAAATGGAGTGAACCCATCTTCCACCCTGGAAGAGGGGACATTTTCACTGTGAAGCATTAGCATAGCCAATATTTTATAAGCTATTTTGACTTTATGATAGATCTTATTATATCCATGTCACTTAAGTTTATGCTTCTACGAGACTATGTAAATTACAAAGGTAAAAAGCTAATGGTGAGTAATGCCTAGATTTCTCTTATCAAAAGAATCTATAGATTTTTGTCAAAAATAACGATAACAGCAATGAGAGGACCATAAATGTGTCTGGTCCTTTACAAGTCACAAAACACTGTCACTAACATTACATATGTTCCTTGACAACCTACTCTGAGACAACAACAAAAAAACACAACCAGCAACTGGCTCACAGAGGCCCCAAATCCCACCCAGCTATTCACAGGTTCCCTCTATCATTAATTTCAAAACAAGACTGTGCACATTCCTCTGTATTATACAGCAGGGTTTAATTATATCTTCGGTATAACCTACATCATTCTGATGAGACAAACTTACTGTCTTTTACAAACAAGAAAATTGAGCCTCAAAAAAGGACTTACTAATGAATAAATAAGTGGCTAGTAAATAAACCAGGGTTCAAAGCAAGTCCCTGTCCTTCCTCCACTCCACTGTTCACGCTAAGGTCATTACAGAAATGCATACAGCAGCTCTCTCACCTTATTGCTTAGGTTTCTAAAGGGCAGTGACCTATTTTAGCAATACAACATGCTGTATAATTTACTACTGACTTAACTACTTCACTAGAGATTCACATCTAACTCTTACTTTGGTAAACCAGGTCTAATCAACACCACACAAATGGCAACCTCTTTCTACACAGCTTCATGGTTGCAAAGCAAGCTGGTAATATCTGTTTGTCGGCCTGGGCGTGGTGGTTCACGTTTATAATCTAAGCACCCTCACAGGCAGAGGTGGGAGGATTGCTTGAGCTCAGGAGTACTAGACCAGCCTGAGCAAGAGAGACACCCCATCTCTACAAAAAATAGGAAAACTAGCCGAGCATTTTGGTGAGTTCCTGTAGTCCCAACTAAGGGAGACTGAAGGAAGGGGCTCACCTGAGCCCAAGAGTTAGAGTTTGCTGTGAGCCAGGAGGCCTCAGCACTGTACTCAGGGGGGCAGAGTGAGATTCTGTCTCAAACACACCTGTACACACACACATAGAACCAACATGGGTATCAATATCAGCTTCACAGAGCTTGTTCTATTGAATAGGGGAGAGACAGACACTAACCAACAAATATTGTGTTTTGAAAGAAAATAACATAGCATGTGGCAAGAGATAATGTTTGGGGGTAGGGGAACAGTTCTTTTAGATGAAGAATGAAAAGGTCTCTCTAAGGAAACGGCAAATAAGTAGAGATCACAAAAATTGAGAGAGAGCTAACCTTAATAAAAGGAGAAGGAAGAACGTTCCAGGAGGAAGTCACTGCATCTGGAAAGGCTGAAAACTCGAGTTTGGTATGGTAAGTGGCTGAGAAATGGTGACTATGTGCTAACCTATGAGGAGGCGGGGATGACAGCAGGTGAGAATGGAGTCCCAAGAAGCTCCTTTGCTGCCCAGCTCCCGCTTTCCAGCTCTGGGCTCTACATTAGTCATGACCTGAATAATTGTGCTGTAATTCAGAAACTACTCCGGATCAGAGACATAAAACTAAAAATATCACAACATCCATAGGACCTAAGCCAAGGACACAGTGTTCTATCTTTAATGAAGGTTTGCAATAAGTTATTATACATAATTATAGATGCTGACATCAATGAATAGATCAATGTAGTAACTCTCGTATCATAGGAAAAAATTTTGATACGATACTGAAAGTATAATTTCTCAGAGTTGGAGAGTAGGGCAATTTTCACTTCTTTTAAAATTTAAGGAAAAGGCCAGGCATGGTGGCTCATGACTGTAATCCCAGGATCTGGGAGGCCGAGGTGGGTAGCTACCTTGAGCTCAAGAGTGCGAGACCAGCCTGAGCAGAAGTGAGACCCCATCTCTCCTAAAAATAGAAAAAGAGAGGCAAGAGGATCACTTGAGCCCAAGAGTCGGAGGTTGTTGTAAGCTATGATATCACAGTACTCTACCCAGGGCAAAAGCTTGAGACTCTGACGCAGAAAAATAAATAAACAAATAAATAAATAAAATAAAATAAAATAAAATTTAAGGGAAAAAGTGAGATCCATTGGTGATTGACTTTTTTTCCTTGAGACAGGGTCTCACTTTGTTACCCTAGGTAGAATGCCATGTCACCATAGCTCATAGAATGCCATGTGAGGTCAAGCAATCCTTTTGCCTTAGAGTCCCAAGTAGCTGGGACTATAGGCACCTGCCACAATGCCTGGCTAGTTTTTAGAGACAGGGCCTTGCTCTTGCTCAGGCTGGTCTCAAACTTCCCAGCAATCCACCTGCCTACACCTCCCAAAGTGTGAGGATTACAGGTGTGAGCCACCTTGCTCAGCTGGTGATTGACATTTTTGTGAGTATATAGTCTTTTTATTGAGACAGAGTCTCACTTTGTTGCTGGAGTGAGGTGGCGTCATAGCTCACAGCAACCTCAAACTCCCAGGCTCAAGCCACCCTGTTGCCTCTACCTCTGCAGTAGCTGGGACTAGAGATGGGTCTCACTTTACTTGGGCTGGTGTCCAACTCCTTAGTTCAGGCAATCCACCAGCTTCGTGCCTCCCACCCTCCATGTTGGGATTACAGGCATGATTGATTACAGGCCCCGCCACTCATGGCCTGCAGGTATATATTCTTTAAATAAGAAATAACAACATGAGGAAAAACCTTTTCTTCTTTGAAAGCCTGGTTTAAAGAAGAATTTCAGCTGTTTAAATTTAGGTAGCTAAAAAAAAAAAATCCAACCCAAGAACGTTCTCTGGAACTGAGCCCAATACATTTTTATTTGAGTGAAAATTAGATGCCTTTTATCCAGTTAGGGCTCTACTCTATCAATATTTTACTTTTCAGAGATAAAGAGATGCATGCAGATGATCATGATGACCCAAGTAACACTCCTATTATTTAAATGTATTTCCATTACATAGTTGGTTTTGCCTGATTAAAAATGAGTTCTATTTTTTTGCTTCTATCTACGTATATCATACACATGAAAAATTTCCCCTTGCTCTGCTGGACATGGGCTTTATTTATGTCTCTCATAATGTCCACTCTGTCCTTTTGTGAAAATGATTTGGAAACAAAGACAAGAACTGCTATATAGTTCTTTAGGGTCTTCTTTATAGAAGACCCTACTCTTCTACCAACATTATTCTGACTTATGGAGAAGTGAGTGAGCTTTGTTAACTTAAGGCTTTTTTTTTTCTTCAGGAACTACTATCTCTAACATAACTGCAACGACCTCTGAATCTACTAGTTTTTTTATTTTGAGACATAGTCTCACTCTGTTGCCCCAGGCTAAAGTGCCACGGCTATGAAGTCTTCCTAGCTGGCAGCAACCTCAAACTGCTGGGTTCAAGTGATCCTTCTGCCTCAGACTCCACACAGGGAGGACTACAGGTGTCCACCATGACTCCCAGCTAATTTTTCTATTTTTAGTAGACATGGGGTCTCACTTTTGCTCAGGTTGTTCTGAAATTCCTGACCTCAAATGATCTTCCTGCCTTGGCCTCCTGAGTGCTAAGATTACAGGCCTAAGCCAACCCATGGCCCCAATCTCTGAATCTTCCTAGGAGAGAATCTCAAATTTTCCTACTTGGTTATAAATTGCCTTGTGATCTCTAGCATTTAATGGACCTTTGTCCTCTCCTTTCCCTCCCCTTTCTCGGCAGAACACCTTACCTAACTAATCTCTCCCTCCTAAAGTAGTCATTAGCCCTTAGGCATGGCTGTATCACCTGTGCTTAGTGGCATTTCCGACTAGGACCACCATGCAGAGATTACCTGTAACTTCCCTAATCCCTAGCTGTCTTAGCTGGTGCTGGCTCCCTGGCTCATTCACTCTGTGAAAGTCAGGCTGACTCACAGTCCTTAAGTGACTCACATGTCACTTTGGAGATGGGTTAGGACTTTGTGTTTCACAGATAAGGGTCTTTTTTCTTTCCTCTTTTTTTTCCTTTCCATGAGAAGACAAAACCAGCGGAAGGCTGTACTCAATGTTTATTTCTGCAATCGCAATGATTAGCTGCTTCTTACCCCTTAATTCCTAAATTTTGGGGCACTCAAGTATCAAATCCCTACCAAACTCTGCCAAAAAATAATAGATGCTGACTCTGTGGCTCTAATTCTTTTCAATTCTTTGAATGGTTTTCTGTCTTCAATTCTAAGTACTTCTTGGTTACTTATCAACAGACACCCAAGTTTTAGCAAAGTCTGAGAAATACTAAACTAGTCCTCATTACTCATGTGACTTCAATGACTATTTGTTAATTGTAATCAAGGGTAAATTGTTTTTAATGACTATGTTAAAGCCCTTAAGAAAAAAATACCTAAAGATTAACAAAATCTAACAACATTGTGCATATCCTTTTATTACAAAGGTCAACTCATGGGCACCACAAAAGTACTGGTAACCACAGTTAATCCTTCCTGAATGACCATCTTGTATATGAATGCTTCTTAGATAACCTCTTTTATTATGGGCTAAGTAGATGATATGTAAAGGCACACTTAACTACTTACTGAATCTTCCAACGGTAATATTCCCCTCTGGTCCCTGAAGAACATACACCAAGGCTGATGGGTTCGAACCTAGCCCGGACCAGCTAAAACAACATCGATAACTACAACAACAACAAAAAATAGCCAGGCGTTGTGGTGGGCGCCTGTAGTCCCAGCTGCTTGGGAGGTTGAGGCAAGAGAATCACTTAAGCCCAAGAGTTTGAGGTTGCTGTAAGCTGTGAAGCCATGGCACTCTACCAAGGGCAACATAGTGAGACTGTTACAAAAAAAAAAATTATACTATGTTCTGTCATCCTTAATTTATAAACTATTAAAATATTTATTTTTATGCCTCACCACTAGTATTAAAATTTCCCATTTACTTATTCTTTTAACTCTAGATTTTGCCAAAACTTAGTCCATAAGAATTGATTCACCCAAGGGGGTACAGGTGAATCATCTGGAAAGGTCTTTTTTTTGGGGGGGGAACAGGAGGGTTGGTTATAGAGACAGGGCCTCTCTCTGCCCAGAGCTCACTATGTAGACTTGAACCCTGGACTCAGGTGATCTTCTCCCGCTGTGCTGAGATTATAGGCGTTGAGTCACCACTTTCTTCAATCAGGAGAGTTTTATATAGTAACATATTTGAGGGCTACCTCCTAGAGAATCCAATTTGTCTTTGAAGTAAGACCTGGGGCATTGGTATTTTTAAAGAGTTGATTAGGTAACTCTAATATTCAGCCCCAGCACAACTAAAAGATACCCCAAAACCCTGAAGAATACAGCTCACTGGGACCACAATCAGAAAAGGCTTGTATCAGAAGATCCGAAGTCCAGGGGAGAGGAAGAGCTGAGGAAGCACCAGAGATGACTGGGAAATCCTCACTGGTGACTCTCATCCACAGAATCAGTGTAATCCATGCAGAACTACTGATATTAGAGCTTAGTATTTTATTAGTATTAAAAGAATCTTTCTGGCTGGGTGTAGTGGCTCACATCTAAAATTCTGGCATTCTGGTAGGCCGAGATAGGTGGATCACTTGAGCTCATGAGTTGGAGACCAGCCTGAGCAAAAGGGAGACCCTGTTTCTAAAAAAAAAAGCCAGGCTTTGTGGCAAGGCCTGTAATCACAGCTACTCAGGAGGCTGAGTCAGGAGGATCGATTGAGCCCAAGAGTTTGAGGTTGCTGTGAGCTAGGATGCCATGGCATTCCACCAGGAAGTGAAAGTGAGACTCTGTCTCAAAATTTAAAAAAAAAGAAAGAAAAAAGTCTTTGTTCATGCCAATTACTTAGTAAAAGTCCACTGCTGACCCTCAGTGAAAGCATACTTGATTGGCTTTCCTATCTCTCTTAATAACTGGGACTTGAAAACACCAAGACATGTGAGTGGTTCAATGGCTGACGGCCAAGGCCACCTTCTACCTGCAGCTCTCCCACATGTTATTTGTTTCCCAGATCTCTGCAGTCCAAGAACTTCAGCCCCAGCACCACGCCCTTCACCAACTTAGTAATGTCCCAGGGTTATAGGAAATTTGTCTAACCTGTTTAACAAGAATTAACAGGGTTAATCTTGTTCTCATTGTAAAGGGAATTTATGAACACTGCCTGCCTTCCCCATCTATGCCTGTCTAAACTGTAGAATTATTGTCATGTAATGTAATCAGTCTACTCATTTAGTCTGCCTAAGCAATTTTTGGGAAAACAGTTAAATGAATTAATGTAAAAAGCTGGAAGTTCAAACCTCCAACAGTAGGAATAAACTCTTGCTCTCTTCATAATCAAATCAGCCCTTCTTCCTTTGGGCGGATGTGGCGTTTCCTTGCTTATACTGAACAGGTAAACAAATTAATTACTGACTTCCGGTTAATTCCTTCTTTTATCATTTAACACCCCTCAGTGGGGAGCTTTATCAGCTATGCTATGTTTTTTACAGTTACCATCAATCTTACAACATACTGATCCTTCAATATAAGTCATCCTTAAATTGTGTTTTTTCCTTTTCAAGAAGTGATTCAGTATACCCAGGCTCAATCTCCTGAAACTATGACTTGTTATTATCCCCCTGGCACATGTCCTTCTATGCCCCTCAGCATACACAGAATGGCTCATCTCTTTACCAAGTTCCTTATGTCCTTAATCTACCAATTAAAAGCTAATAACCCACCTCTCTACCACATAGGAACTGCAGGCTGGAATAGAATAGGGGGTTACGTATCATTTCTTACATAACTGTGTGAAGATCATCAAAGTCCCAATTCCAAGATTTGATGAACACATATTAAAAAACAAAAGCAACCTCCTGTGACACTGGTGGGTGGGGCATCTCATCAATGTCAGCACAAATAAACTGAGGTGCGACTTTTACACAAACTAGACTCCAGTGCTGTTTCTTTCACGTATCTTTGTCATTAATATTTCTATGGATCTTTTGAGACTTTTGATGCATAACACAGATGTTCTAACTACAGGCAGGCCCTGGGTTACAGATGAGGTTACAGAGATACTCTCCTGAGAACAACTTTATTTGAGATTTATATGTGACTTTGATCCCTGGAGAACAGCACATAATCATAACAAATGCTACATGGCCTCATATATGGCCGTAATAGTGTTACGATAATAATAATCATAATACGATCCCTATTCTGTAATACTAAGTTACAGAAACTATTGTGCTTTCTTTTAATTCAAACAAACAGAGCATAAAAGCAAACTCATAAAAAGTTTAGATAGGCGAAATTGCAAAAAATATAATATGAGAGTTCAACACTTGGCCAGGAGTGGTGGCTCACACCTGTAATCTAAGCACTCTGGGAGGCTGAAATAGGGGAATTGCTTGAGTCCAAGAGTTTGAGGTTTGCTGTGAGCTACTACGACACCATGACACTCTACTCAGGGTGACAGAGAGAGACCCTGTCTTAAAAACAACAACAACAACAAAAGATCAATGCTCACCTGATGCTGCGTCAGTCTAGGCTAATGTTACGCTTATTTTGATCTTCTAACCAAATCAAGAATTAACTTCTCCATTTCAACAATTAATCCACAATGCTGCTTAATAATAACTGTTGCTTTCGTTGGAGTACTGCCTTTCATCTGTTTGTTCTGTTACTCTCACTTTGTCTGTTAGAATTGTTCTGATAGTGGAGTGCCTGAAGCCTAATGCTTTCCCAGTGAACGGTTCCTGCCAACGCTTAATTATTTCTACTTTGGTTTCCACTGTAATCACCATTTTCTGAGCTGCAGGCTCCCGTGAAGTTGCAGTAGACTTTTGGCTTTGGAGGCAGGGTCAGAGGGTAAACACAGACTCACAAAATCAAAATTAAAAGTTAAGAAGACAGTGACGCTGTGCATAAGTGACCAGATAAACCAGGAGACTAGCTGCTAGTATACAGGTGTTGCACCAATGAATCGCTTACACCATATGGGCTTACATGTGTGCAAGAAACTAGTTCCCAAATTATTGATTTAATATTTAATTATAAATTATCCTTATGGGGAGCCTTGTGAGTCCATTGGTAAGTATGGGATGCATAAACAGGACTGTCCGTAAGCCAGGGACTGCCTGTATTTCACTGGTTCAATTATTTGTTTTACTGGCACCCCTGCATCAGAGGATAAGGTCAGAAGATTTCATGCTCTCATTTCATATTTTGTATTTATAGAGGAAATACAAAATAGGTTCCAAAGGGAAAAGGTTAATTTGCATCAAAATAGTCTAGAAGTATATATATATATATGTGTATATATATATATGTTTTTTGTCCTCAGACACAGTCTCACTCTCTCGTCCTGGATGCTGTGGCATCATCATAGCTCACAGCAACCTCAAACTCAACTCAAGGGGTCCTCTTGCCTTAGTTTTTCTTTTTTGAGACACAATCTCCCTAGGTTGCCCTCAGTAGAGTGCCGTGGCGTCATAGCTCAGAATGACTCAGACTCCTGGGCTCAAGCGATTCTCCTGCCTCAGCCCCCTGAGAAGCTGGGACTATAGGCAATCACCACAACACCTAGCTATTTTTAGAGATCGGGTCTTGTTCTTGCTCAGGCTGGTCTCAAACTCCTGAGGTCAGGCAACTCACCCACCTTGGCCTCTCAGAGTGCTGGGATTACAGATGTGAGCTGCTGTGCTTGGTCCTTGCCTCAGTTTTACTATTTTTTTAGTAGAGACCAGGTCTCACTCTTGCTCAGGCTGGTCTCCAAGTCCTGAGTTTAAGCAATCCACCCAGCTCAGCCTCCCAGAGTGCTAGGATTACAGGAATGAGCCACTGCCCCTAGCCAGAAGTATATTTCTTAGGATGACAAGCTACTCAAAGAGTGGTGACAACCAGCACTATCAATCAGCATTATCTAAGAATAAGAATCTATATTTCTACACACAGCCCTCCTCAAAAAGGATCTACATTTAACAGGATTCCCCAGGCAACCTGGTGCACATTAAAGCTTGAGCAATACTGCATTAGATTTTCCATTAAGAAAACAGGAACAACCAGAACATAAAATGAGTCACTTTCATAACACTAAGAGGCATGGGGTGGTCTTGAGAAAAAAAATTGAGCCAAAGAATGAACATAGCAATTTCAAGGCAAAAATACAAAAATCTGTCATACAGGGGCATTCTCTCTGATCTATCAGTTAGGTACTAGTCATACTCAGCCTACCAGTGTCTCCTACAGCTGAAATAACCCACCAAACTAGGCGGTTTTCCTGTATTTTGATTCCACTCAATCAATAATCCTTATGTAGGTAATTTTTATAAAAGGTGGAGAGTCACGGGAGTAGTGATGAATATTTTAAGGACTGGCAAGGCTGTCTTCCACTGTAAACCAATAAACTTGGCCCAATGCTTACAGTCGATTCATATAATGTAGTACCAAACTGTCATTAAAATCATATTTGCTGACTTCCATTTCCAGTTTTTGGATGATGAATATGAACATTTTATCCAAGTATAACTAACATACTGTGAATAGCCATTAGTGAGCTGGTGACCGCATCAGAGCACAGATGACTCATGAGGTCTTACACCTCAGCGGTCAACTTCAGCACTTCCCTCTCCAACTGTTACACTGGGACTTAATCTGCACAAAGGATCCCATGTGTAACAAACCGGCACAGCTGTGGCTAGTGCCTTCTGCTTTGGTGTTGCACAGGAGCCACTATTGCCAATAAAAATACAATTTATAACCGACTCTTTGAACGGACTCTACTCTCTTTGAAAAACTGAACTTATTCCAAATGGAACAACTCTAATCACTATGAAGAGGAGGTCTGCCAAGAAATACATTGTAAAAGATAGAAATGCCAGCACTTCAATAGATCTAATTTCGGATGCCTGTACCCATCCACTGTTGAAACCTTCCTTGTCTTGTCATCAGGCAGTCACCACTCTCCCTTTGGTCCACTGTGCACTCCCCTAAGTTCCCCAGAAGTGTGTTAAAATCCTCATTATAGAGTCTGAGAAGGCTGGTGTCCAGCCTGCCACAAAGCAAGGGCATCTGTGCCTGCTGAAGGAGGGATTCTAGATGGAAAGGAATAGCCTGAGCAAACCAGGCAGAGGAAAGCATCTGTACAAGGCGATGCAAACGAGTGAGGATGACCAAGGACTCCTGGCTCACAGGGCTGGCAGGAATAGAGGAAGAAAAGAAAGCCCAGCCAGCCTCTTGCAGCCAGCCAAGGCAAGGCCTGTTTCCCAACCCTGACTCGCTGAGTTAACACACCCCAATACACAGGATATCCAGGCAGAAGGGAGCCCAGCCCCCAGCTCCCTACTTAGGAAAACATTAACATAAAGAGCTTCAGATTTAATTCCACAAAAGAGATGAACCAGTTTATTCACATCTAGGTGACTACAAATCAGCTCAAGACAAGAGAGAAAAAGATAATTGCTGAGAAAAAGAATGAAGTATTAGGAATAAAATACATGTAGCTTTGAATTTCTGGTTCTATGCTCTTGCAAGAAGTGAAGACAATACTTCAGTCCTTGAAATGTTATGATATTATAAAATAATAAAGGAAAAAGTGCCAAACACAAAGCTTGGCGAACACATCAAATTTTCTTGCACAGTACGCTAAAACATTTGAAGAAGCTGCCACTTGCCTGCTAAATAATCTCTGTGAGATTGATGCTTACTTGCCTATGTAGAAAAATCTCCACTTAGAAATGACTTGCACAAATATACGTATATTGTAAACACCACCAAAATAATAAGGGAATGCATTTATTCTTTTTTTTTTTTTTGAGATAGAGCCTCAAGCTGTCACCCTGGGTAGTAGAGTACTGTGGCATCACAGTTCACAGCAACCTCCAGTTCCTGGGCCCAAGCGATTCTCTTGCCTTAGCCTCCCAAGTAGCTGGGACCACAGGCACCCACCGCAACACCCAGCCAATTTTTGGTTGTAGTTGTCATTGCATTGCTGTTTGGTAGGCCCGGGCTGGATTCGAACCCACCAGCTCTGGTGTATGTGGCTGGTGCCTTGAGCTACAGGTGCCATTTATTCTTTCCAAAGAACACAATCTATACATTTTAGCAAACTTAAATGACTTCTCAATCAAATCTTAGTTTTTATGTTTTCTTTAAAACAAGTGATCATGTAGCCAGCATAAGCAAGTAAGTGTTGCTGAAAATGTAAACTGTTTCTTCTTTTCTGTCTTATACTCCATGAATTTTCAAAATAACCCTCAAAATCAATGTGATAAATCTCCTTCCACAAATTCATTATACTCAAGTGCATACAACATCCTCTTTGCTTGAACTACCAATCTTGAACAGGCAGCAAGAATTAAACTTGGCTTGGATTCTTTGCTTTTATATAGGTTGATCTAGATTTGTTTGAGATGGTTCTCAATACAATAAATACTGAAGCATCCTGGTAATTTCCATATTACTGCATGTTACTACAATTTTGCCTGAAAAAGGGAATCTCAAACATTATCACTCTGTCAAAAGCAAATTTAAAACAGATGATTTCTCGACAATTAAGAACAGTTAAGTAAAATATTTTCAAAAACCTTCCAATTTATATTTTTTTAAATGAAAAATGGGTAAAATTTAAAAAGCAGGATATTTAAAACAATTCATTTTTTTTGCAGTTTTTGGCCAGGGCTGAGTTTGAACCCACCACATCCAGCACATGGGGCCAGCACCCTACGCTTTTGAGCCACTGGCACTGCCCTAAAACAATTCTTGACTTATTTAAATGCCTTTAGATATTCTTTTGGGAGGGAGGCAGAGTCTCACTTTGTCATCCTGGATAGAGTGCCATAGCGTCATTGCTCACAGCAACCTCAAATTCTTGGGCTCAAGTGATCCTCTTGCCTCAGCCTCCCAAATAGCTAGGGCTACAGGTGCCCACCATAACATCCAGCTAGTTTTTAGAGATGGGGGTCTTGCTTTTGCTCAGGCTGGTCTCTAAATTGTGAGCTCAAGCAATCCACCTACCTGTACCTCCCAGAGTGCTAGGATTACAGGCGTGAGCCGTAGCGTCTGGCCCTAGATATTCTTGCATTGTATGATCCTTTCGTTGCTATGCTTTCATTTTATTATTTAGTGATAATACACAGGCAGTCTTCGGGTTATAAACAAGATAAGCTCTGCATGTTTGTTCTGTTCTAAGTTGAATTTCTATGCAAGTTGGAACAAGTACATTTACCTCTTACTTGCAACAGCCTTCATTTGTAAGTGCCAGTTGTAAGTAAGTCAGATGTTTGTAACTCAGGGACTGCCTATATATTTATATATTAAAAGTATGCCTTTTTTTAAAATATTTTCTTTTCAGAGACAAGGTCACAGTCTATCACACTGGAGTGCAATGGCATATCAAAGCTCACTGTAGCCTTGAACTCTTGGCCTCAAGGGATCCTCCTGCCTCAGCCTCCTGTGTAGCTGGAACTACTATATATTTTAAACACCTCAAAAATAGGCATGTTGGGCTCAGTGCCTATAGCTCAGCAGCTAGGGTGCCAGCCATAAACTCTGGAGCTGGCAGGTTCGAATCCAGCCTGGGACTGCCAAACAACAACAACTATAACCAAAAAAAAAAAAAAGGGCCAGGCATTGTGGCGGGTGCCTGTAGTCCCAGCTACGTGGGAGGCTGAGGCAAGAGAATCACTTGAGCCCAAGAGGTTGCTGTGAGCTATGATGCTATGGCACTCTTACCCAGAGCTACATAGTGAGACTCTGTCAAGAAAAAAAAAAATAGGAATGTTGGAACCATGTCCAGCTAATGTTTAATAAAATATTAACTAAACTTTTTTTAAACTAAACTTTTGTGCCTTTTAGTTGCATAAATTCCACATAATTAGCTGTTCTGAGATCTTCTACTAGAGGTTGAGTATCTTCTACATTACTTGCTTGGGACTAGAAGTGGTTCAGATGTCAGACATTTTCGGATTTTGGTATATTTGCATATGCATAATGAGATATCTTGGGGATAGGACCAAAGTTTAAGCATGAAATTTGGCCAGGCATGGTAGCTCATGCCTATAACCCCAGCATTTTGGTAAAGCAGGAAGATGACTCGAGACCAGGAGCTTGAGACCAGCCTATGCAGTGCAGCAAGAACCTATCTCTACCAAAAAAGAAAAAAAGAAAAAAAATTAGCCTGGCAGGCACCTGCATTTCAGCCTGGGCAAACGTGAGATCCTGTCTCTACAAAAAAAAAAAAAAAAAAATAGAATGATTGACCAGGCTTGGTGGTACTGGCTCGTGGTCCCATCCCAGCTACCTGGAGGGCTAAGGCAGAAGGATCACTTCAACCCAGGCATTTGAAATGTCTGTGAGTTATGATCACACCACTATACTCCAGCCTGACAGAGTAAGGCCCTGTCTTAAAATAAGTAAATAAATAAAGATAAAATTTATTATGTTCCATATACACCTTCTACATAAACTGAAAGTAAGTTTTAATAAGTTTGTACTTGCTGGCTGGGAATGGTGGCTCACCCTATAATCTTAGCACCCTGGGTGGCTGAGACAGGAGGATCCTTTGAGCTCAGGAGTTCATGACAAGCCTGAGGAAAGGCAAGACCCCTACCTCTACTGAAATTAGAAAAATTAGCCTGGCATTGTGGTGGGCACCTATAGCCTCAGCTTCTCATGAGGCTGAGGCAGGGAGATTGCTTGAACCCAGGAGTTTGAGGTTTTTGTGAGCTAGGCTGATACCACAGCACTGTAGCCTGGGTAACACAGTGACACCCCATCTCAAAAAAATTGTTTTGGGGGCAGTGACTGTGACTCAGTGGGTAGGGCGCCAGCCCCATATACCGAGGGTGGCAGGTTCCAGCCCAGCCCCGGCCAAATTGCAACCAAAAAATAGTCGGGCATTGTGGTGGGCACCTGTAGGCCCAGTTACTTGGAGGCTGAGGCAAGAGAATCGCCTAAGCTCAGGAGTTGGAGGTTACTGTGAGCTATGTGACACCACGGCACTCTACCGAGGGCAATAAAGTGAGACTCTGTCTCTATAAAAAAAAATTATTTTTGGTACATTAAATAGTCTTGAGTGCATTTTGACAGTGACTCATCATGAGGTCGGGTGTGGAGTTTTCCACATGTGACACCATGTCAGTGCTCAAAAAGTTTCAGATTTTGGAGCATTTCTGATTTCAGATTTTCTGATTAGGATTGTACATACCATTATTTTATCAATTAGTAGTCAATAAGATCAGTATTTGGGTGTGACCAGTAGAATAGCTGCTTAGGTGTTGTTAGAAGACTTAAATGTCATTATTCATCAAAAGGTTTCTAACTAATTGTAATTGGAGCAATGATGATGTTGAGATTTGACATTCTTACCCATGAAGAGACAGCACTTCTGGGCCATAAAGAAGTCTACAAGGCAATCTAGTCTCATAAATAAAACAGACTTTGGAGTGAGAGATCTTATATTTAATACTTGCCTCTCCACTTACCAGCTATTCAGTTTTGGCAAATTACTTAATCTCTGAGTTTCTCAGTTTCCTCATCGGGAAAAATAAGATCGTAAAAGTCCGTTGCTTAAGACTATTGTAAAGATTGTCAGGATGCATTTAGTCAATTACAGAAGTTGTATCAATCAACAATAAAAAGTCTTACGTGTCAATGGGCGGTGCCTGTGGTTCAGTGGGCAGGGCACCAGCCCCGTATGCTGGAGGGTGGCGGATTCAAACCCGGACCTGGCCAAACTGCAACAAAAATATAGCTGTACGTTGTGGCGGGCGCCTGTAGTCCCAGCTACTCAGAAGGCTGAGGCAAGAGAATCGCCTAAGCCCAGGAGTTGGAGGTTGCTGTGAGCTGTGTGATGCCACAGCACACTACTGAGGGTGACAAACTGAAACTCTGTCGCTACAAAAAAAAAAAAAAGTCTTACATGTCAAGAGCTAATGTAAGGTTAAAAAGATACGAATTCATTACCTGAAAATATTAGCATCTTTCATTTCTAAACTGGGTGGAAATCTTAGACATAAAACAGAGACTTTTATCAAATACCCAGTAACAGTAAGATGAATATTCAAGAGAAGCATTCAGTTCCAAACAGCTGACTCCTATTGATTTGGATCTTGGCTATTCCCGCCAAATATTTTTAAAGCTTAATACTGGTTGGGTTACCCCACAATAAAAGCAGTTTACTTAAAGACTATCAAGTGGTAGCGTCTGTAGCTCAGTGGGTAGGGCACTGGCCACATACACGCGGCTGGTGGGTTTCAACCGGCCCAGGCAGCTAAAAAACAATGACAGCTGCAACCAAAAAAAAAAGAAAAAAAAAAATAGCCAGGCATTGTGGTGAGCACCTGTAGTCCAAGCTACTTGGTAGACTCCCTTAAGCCCAAGGTTGCTGTGAGCTGTGATGCTATAGCACTCTACCCAGGGCAACAGAGTGAGACTGTCTAAAAAAAAAAATAAAAAGACTATCAGGAGGTCACACATTAAGTAAACTATGAAGAAGTCACACATTATGTCATCTTAGTCCCTATTATGGACCCTTCCCTTTGCAGAGAACAAACTATGTTATGAGACAGAAAATTCAGAAAAAAAATCTATTTGTCACACTGGGTTTTCATCAGTTATTTTCCTTGCATTGTATCTAGAGCTGCTATTGTCATACCATTATAGTTTAAAAAGACCCGTTTTACCTGAGGCTGAGTGCAGTGGCTCAGTGATGGCTCACATCTGTAAACCTAGCACTCTGGGAGATGATCTCTTGAACTCAGGAGCCTGAGCAAGGGTCTGAAAAAATTAGACAGGTGTTGTGGTGGGTGTCTGGAGTCCCAGCTGCTGAGGAGGCTGAGGAAGGAAGAATGCCTTAACCTAGGAGTTTGAGGTTGCTGAGCTAGGCTGATGCCATAGCACTCTACCTTGGGGAAACAGAGTGAGGCTCTGTCTCAAAACCACAACAAAAACAAAAACAACAAACAACCCCCAAACCCTTACCTGCCCAAACATCACTCCTCTACCACTCCTCTGAGTAAAGGATTCAGGCAGTAAGAGAATTTAATCAGTGAAAATACAGCTTGTGGCCTGCCTGGCCTTTCTGCCAGGTAAGAGTACCAGGCAGCAGAGCTTCTCACTCACGGATTATGTTTCAACATACGGAATACCTTTTGTTAAAATGCACTTTCTGACTCAGTGGGTCTGGGATGGGGCCTGCCTGAGAATCAGCATTCTAGCAGGCTCTCCAGTGATGCTGCTTGTTCTCACACACGGATCACACTTAACAAGTAGTGAGGATTGAGACAACTAGGTCACTATATATAGTGTGTGAGTGCGTGCGTGCGTGCGCGCATGTATGTATGTTAGAGAGCTAAAAATATTTCAGAAAAATTTTAAAGGGAAAGCACCTTCCTGCACTGTCCTAGAAACCTTATTTCGAAATGCACATTTGATTTTTTTCAGAATTTGCCTTTTCACATTAGCAAAGATAGTATTTAGTCTCTCGAAATCAGGATGTCAAACCCATAAGACCCTCCATGAATAAAGACACAGGTCTACTGGACAGCAGGAATGAAAAAGTATTTGACGAAACCCTTCTTTTCAACGTCCCTTTGGGTATGGTTCTAAAATAAAAATCCACATTTGAATGTCATAGCAGGCAGCACAGCCTGTGTTAGCTTGTTAAGTAGGTAGCCAGAACGCTGACTGGCTGAAGAAATATTTATAGCCAAGATGATCCATATCCTGAAATTTTTCTGGACTTTTCAAGTTTAATAATAATCCTAATGAAGGAAGTATTAGAATAAAATTGTGGAAGGCATACCATTCTGTAGAGAGCAGGTGACTAGCATCCCTTAATGTGTTGCCCCAAACATTTCTTCAAAATACAATGACATTATTTACCACCTACCTCTCTCTTTTGAGAGCTTTAAACTTTGATAGCTGGTGGGATAATTCAATAGATAGTTATAGAGACCCCTTCTGGGGTGAACGGTTAGTAGAAGTGCCCTTCCTTCCTTTTTACTGGAGGCCCTGATGGCTACTGTTCAAATGGGCAAGTTCATGAAACCCAGTGGTGCTGTCCTGGCCAGATGCTACTCCAGATACAAAGCTGTCACCATGAACATTGATGATGGCACTGCAGATGCCCTTACAGCCATGCTCTGGAGGCTGGAATTGACTGCTATCCCCACAAAGTGACAGCTGCCATGGGCAAGGAGAAGATTGCCAAGAGATCAAAGATCAGATCTTTTGTCAACGTTTATAATCACCTCATGCCCATACAGTACTCTGGGGATATCTCCTTGGGCAAAATCGTTGTAAACGAGGATGTCTTCAGCGACCCTGCTCTTAAACACAAGGCCCGAGGGATGCCAAGGTCAAGTCTGAAGAAAGGTTCAAGACAGACAAGAATAAGCGGTTCTTCCAGAAGCTGTGGTTTTAAGGTATTTTTTGTCTCAGTCATTGAAAATATATATATAACAGTTTCAAAGTGTGGGCTCACATTTGGTTCTTAGTGGAACAGCTAAGGACTGCCACAGGCCAGGTGGGTGGCCCATCCCTCTAATGTCAGCATTGTGGGATGCTAAGGAGCATCGCCTGAGCCCAGAAGTTTGAGGCTGTGGTGGGCTGTGGTTATGCCCAGAGCAAGACCCCATCTCTTAAAAGAAAGGATCATAAATGCTCCTTTTCAATTCATATGCTGTACTCTTAAAATAGACAGTTTTCTTCTTGGCATCCTGGAAATTAAATCTTTTAAACCTTATGCTCCAAAATAAATAAGGAAGCAGAAAACTATTATAATCTTTAAAATACTAAGGGTGGTTTTAGAGATTTAAACAGAGCTAACAGATCTTTGTGTAAAGTAGGATCCGATGAACTTTCCAATGTCATTCTTGAAATAACTCTACAGATGGAAGAATGGGCTGTTTCTTACTTTCCAGTTTCTTAATGCGAAGTAAGCAGCTTTACAAGGCTTAGCTGCCCCCACTGACCTAACAGCATTCTTTACCTCATTTGCAAGGGAACAGAAATGATTTCTTCTCCACCGTTTTATGCCAAAATATAGAATCTGTATATTAAAAATAAAAATTCCCTGGCTTGCACCCATAGCTCAGTGGTTAGGGAGCCAGCCACATACACTGGGGCCAGTGGGTTTGAACCCGGCCTGGGCCTGCTGAACAACAATGACAACTACAACAATAACAAAAAATAGCTGGGTGTTGTGTCAGGTGCCTGTACTCCCAGCTACTTGGGAGGCTGAGGCAAGAGAATTGCTAAGCCCAAGAGTTTGATTTTGCTGTGATCTGTGACGCCACAGCACTCTACGAGGCCAACATAGTGCCAGGCTTATGTCACCAGTATTAATTTCTTAATGTAAAGCTTAATGTGATTTATCTCCCTCCAAAGTTATTTTTTGAGTTATCTCTGTCTTCAAAACCAAACTTGGCATAAATTTCTTGTCTGCCCACTTCTCTCTTATACCCTCCCCAGAGTGAAGGAGATGGCTTGGTGCTACACAAAAGGGAAGTAGCAATGTCATGCTCCAAACAGACAGAATCACGGGGCACAATGTCACTCTCTAACTAGAGATCCCATTTCTTTATTTGTGATTAACTTGGAGAAGAAATGCTATATTGGCTGCTGTATGGCTGAAAATGTGGTAGAATAAGAGATGGTCCAAATCTAACTTTTTTGATAATTATTCATTCTGCGACTGAACCTCAGCTTCCTCATCTGTAAAATGGACGTAATGCCTTCTTTGTAGCGTTATGATGAGAATTAAATGAGTAATACATTTTCAGCACACATTAGGCACCTAACATTACTACTAACAATGTATATGGTATGCATGTATAGAATGCTATTATACACGAACATATACTTTCCCAACAAATTTTCATCAAATTTTGGGAAGGGCAGTGACAAAACTTCCATGAATTTTGACATATATATTGACCATGTTTACATAAGACAAAAATTTTACTTCTTTTCAAATTACACATTATTGTGGCTGCTATTTTAGAATCGTATCGTAACAATCACGGTTTTAGAAATCCTAACATTTGGTCATACAGAACTTATTGTTGGGTTAATAGTTATAGAAACAAAGTATAGGAAACTTTCCTAATCTATAGTCAAAAATTTTCATTGTTTACAATAGTCAAACAAAAATTACAATCCATCAAATATACTTAGATCCTATTACAAATTGAATATTTTACAAAATCAAAGTTTAACTACTTACACCACTTGGCCAGTAATTATAGCTCATGCCTGTAATCCTAGCACCCTGGGAGGGAGAGGTGGAGGATTTCTTAAGCTCAGGAGTTCCAGATCAGTCCGAATAAGAGCGAGAACCCATCTCTACTAAAAATAGAAAAATTAGCCAGGCATTGTGGTGGGCGCCTGTAGTCCCAGCTACTCAGGAGGCTGAGGCAAGAGGATCACTTGAACCCAGGAGTTTGAGGTTGCTGTGAGTTAGAATGATGCCACGGCACTGTAGCCTGGGTAAGAGAGTAAGACTCTGTCTCTAAATAAAAAAATAATCACAATCACTTGAGGGCTCAGGCAGACAAATAGACTCCTCATTTCTAACAGCTTCTAAACCACAGGATTTTGTCATGTCTCCTGGGGAGATTTTAAAACCTCTTGATTTCCACTTCAGAGATGTCAAGGCCTTAGCATCGGTGATCATAAAAGCTACCACACCTATAATCCCAGCACTTTGAGACGATAAGGGAGGAGGACTGCTTGAGGTCTAGAGTTTGAGACTAGCCTGGGCAATATAGCAAGACCTTCTCTCTACAAAAAATTTTTTTTAAATTAGCCAGGCATAGTGGTGTGTTGCTTGTACTCCTAGCTACTTGGGAGGCAAGAGGATCATCAGTTGAGCCCAGGAGTTGGGGGCTGCAGTGAGCTATGACTGCACCTCTGCATTCTAACCTAGGTGATAGAGAGAGAGCCTGTCAACCAAACAAAACTCAAAACAAAACCACCAAGAACCACTCTCCTGAATAATAAGAACTGCTAGAATGCAGTGTAGGAATAATAAGGGATACAAGCATTTAAAAAAACCATTTTACATTCTCTTAACAACAGTGTCTTAGAGGGCCTATCTCCAAATATGGGACACCTGTTGTCCTTTCTTTGACGACCCATTCAAGGGACAAAGAAAGGGATAAAAAATTACAAAGGGGAAGAAAGAAGAAAACCAGACACTGCTAGAAAAATAAGATCCCATCAGAGCCACTTTGCAAATGCAAAGGACCAATAATTGCCACAGAACCTGCAAAAAGTCTACATATTCAAGCAGTTAAAATGTTTTCTGGACTGGGATGCTGTGTCAGGGAAGGGGAGTTGGTGAGTGACCTAGAATCAGGATGTGATTCTCCCTGGAGCACTGGTGCAAAAGGGCTAAGAATGAAAGGTAAGGGGTTTTCCACGACATTTCCACACTTGACCGCCCTCCATCTAAAATCTTACTAGGGTATATTAACCGAAATAAAACTGCTGTGTGTGTAATAAAACACATACTTACTTTTCAGGAAGGAAAGGACAGTAAGACTGAATTTGCTTCTTTAAGCTGTTGGTTTTGTACTTCCTTGGTTAATAAAATAAAATTGGGTTAATGAATGTCTGCCTCGGAATAAAACATTACCATGGGACTAAAAACAGCTTCCACACTAAAGCCCCAAATGAGTCTATGGCCGTACCACCCTGAACACTGCCAATCTCGTCTGAAAGCACAAAAGATTCCTTAAAACAAAATCTTTCATATGGTAACCAGTGGTATCTGTGGCTACAAGAAGCCACGGCGAGACTGATAACAAATGCCTCTTTCTCAGTCACTTACTTCATTTGTAACAACCAGTGCAAACTGACTAATCATTATTTTGATCATGTGTACCAACAGACGTACATACTTTTTGAAAATCATATTTCGAAGTAGGATTGTGTTGAAAGACGATGTTACATCTCTCCGTGGGAACACATGAGACCCTGGTGTTCTTAACATACAGGGCATACAAAATCGCCCTCCGAGGGGACTCCAGAGAATACCGGAATTCACATGGCCAACGGCACATTTCCCTCTAACAGGACAGTGCTCAAAAACTTGAATCTTCCACACTGTGAACGACGAAAGTGACGTCCGTTTTCTTTTATTTCTTCAGCTCTGAGTATATTTAAGCATTTTTTCATGTGTCTACCGAAAGAATGAGTAGGAAACATTTCCTTTGCTGTGAGCTTTCTATTCACGCCTACACTGTTACTGAGTTTGTCTGTTTTTATCAATTCGTAAGACCTCTTTTAACACGAGATGAAAGTGGTATCGAAAGGAGAACGCTTAAATAAAATGTAACGTCTTTTTAGAAAAGCAATGTATGAGGGTTTGCTGACTTTCACCACCGCACACAATCGAGTGCCTTGACTTTTGCCACTTTCAACAGTGAACCTTGGGGAACGTGTGTCATGGCACTTAGCGCTTGACCTCATTTTGTTTTTTTCACAATATTCCATGGCTTGAACGTTTCATACTTTATTATACTAGTTCTCTACTGGGAGGCATACAGATTGCCTTTAATTGTTTGGTATTATAAATAATGCTGAAAAAAAAAAACATTCTTATACCTGCATCTTTCTGTACACATGTGTAAGGGAAGGAAATCTCAGTTACGGGCAAAAGATCTGCACATTTCCGGAGCCAGACCCTGTCTCTCAAAATAGCCGGGTGTTATGGTGGGCACCTGTAGTCCCGGGAGGCTGAGGCAAGAGAATCATTTAAGCCCAAGAGTTTGAGGTTGCTGTGAGCTATGACACCACAGCAGTCTACCAAGAGTGACGAAGTGAGAAAGTGAGACTGTCTCAAAAAAAAAAAAAAGTCCGCACATTTGAATATGTTGAAATATGCTGCCATGAGTTCTCTGAGAACACTGCAGCCATTGATTGTCCTTCCAGTGATGCCTGTGACTGCCTCCTCTCCCACAATCTCCTTACATCAATATTGATCCAATTTAAAAATCTTTCCACATGCTAACTGGACTAACTCCTCCTCAATTACTGGCTTAACTGTCCCCTCTCTTACCTATCTACTCCTTCCACACGTGGCCTTTCCCTTGGCCCTTTCCTCAGCCTCAAATTTCTAAACTTCCAGAGCTCACGCTCATCACTGTCTTCACTCAATATTATCTTCCTTAACGTCCTTGCAAAACTCCTCCCTTCCTCCCTTCTTTCCTTCTTTCTGCCCTCCAATGCAGACGCTCTGTCCAGGCCTTCCCACGTTGCTTTTCTCATTAGCAGAAGTTGCCAGATGTAAGATATATACAAACTATACGTACATTTTACTTACTTGTTTATGGACTATCTCCTGTTACCAAAACGTTGGCTTCATGAAGTCAAAGATTTAAAAATGGTATTAAATAATTTACACAGCGGCTCGGCACCTGTAGCTCAGCGGCCAGGGCACCAGCCACATGCACTGGGGCTAGCGGGTTGGAACCCTGACCTGGCCTGCCAAACAACAATGACAACTACAACAAAAAAAAAATAGCCAGGTGTTGTGGCAGACACCTGTTGTCCCAGCTACTTGGGAGGCTGAGGCAAGAGAATCGCTTACGCCCAAGAGTTTGTTACTGTGAGCTATGACGCCATGGTACTCTACTGAGGGCGACACAGTGAGATTCTGTCTCAAATAACAACAATAATAATAATGATGATAATGATAATAATTTATATAGCTATGCCATTTTATAAGCTTTGATCGGCAACTTCATGGTTGTAAAGTTTCAGATCATTTCTAATTTATCAAAATTATCCTCTCCAGGCTACTGTAACAATGAAATACTGAAAACACACACATTGCCCATTCAGGTTAGACATGAAGTTCATGTGCAATTTACTATATTAAACTATCTTAAATTGTACACTAACTTTATGTCCACCCTGTATATCATTTCAATGCACACTGTTTTTGAAACACATCCTTTTCTGCAGAAAGTTTAACTAGAAAGGAAAATTGACAAATTCCTTCATGTGAAACAGTAACCACATTCCATAGTGAAGATAAGGATGAGAGTATGGTCATGCGTCAAATGAAAGGGTTAGGAAACAGGTCAACAGAGAGGAAAGCAGGCCAATCTCTCACACACTAATTCCTTTGTGGTTTTAACTGTTTTTCATCTCAGTAGATTCTTATGTCTTATAGGTTTCTCCAATATAGTAGATTGGTGCTAAAGCATAAATGTGAAAAAAATGCGACATTCTCTCCTGCAATGGTGGTGGGAATGTATAATATACAGCCATTACGGGGTGGGGGGGGCACTTTGACCAATGCCTGTCAACACTTTCAGTACAATGTCTACCGATATACATCTATTGTGTAATCTGCAATTAATAAAAGATTGTAAACAATGAAATGTCTATGTAATGGAATAATGTGCAACCTTCCATAAAACTATAGAATGCAGGAGCTTCCAGTTTACTGAAATGGAATGTGGGTAGACATGTATATCAAATTATCTTTAAGATGCAATGTTGAGTAAAGAGAGCAAGATACAGGATGTTGGCTGGGCACGGTGGCTCACGCCTGTAATCCTAGTAGTCTGAAAGGCCACGCTGGGAGGACACTTGAGCTCAGAAGTTTGAGACCAGCCTGAGCAAAGCAAGACCCTGTCACTACTAAAAATAGAAAATTTAGCCAGGTATTATAGAGGGCACCTATAATCCCTACTACTTGGGAAGCCGAGGCAAGAGGATCACTTGAACTCAGAAGTTTCAGGTTGCTGAGAGGTAGGCTGAGGCCATGGCACTCTGGCCTGGGGCAACAGAGTGAGACTGTCTCAAAAAAAAAAAAAAAAAGTATTTAAAAAAAATATTAACAAAAAAAATATTAACAACAACAAAAGATACAGAATGTTATGGAGTATATACTATCATTTGTGCTCTTACAAGAAGAAAATAATGCACAGTCAATATTTATTCATTGGTTCTGTATTTACAATCTAGTCATTAAAATCTGTAACTCTCAAATCAGTGCTCATGGCGTTTTCATAGTTATTCTCAAACATGGACAGAGGGGCAAAAAATTGGATTCACGTTGACATGCGTGTTCTTAGCCTCGGTAGAACAAGGTGACACTCTACCTCTTGCTTGAGCCCTCATAGTGCAAACAAATGTC
>NW_003852524.1:826213-826983 GCF_000181295.1 Otolemur garnettii
ACACAATAACTAAGAAAATGCCATGAAGGCTATGTTAACCAGTTTGATGAAAATATTTCAAATTGCATATAAAACCAGCACATTGTACCCCATGATTGCACTGATGTACACAGCTATGATTTAATTTAAAATAAATAAACAAATAAATAAATAAAAACATTCCAACCTGTGGTATGCCAATAGACAACTCATGCCGCCCAAGGAGTTCACCAATATCCAAATCAGTCTATTCCCTATTAAACAAGAAAAGTCTGTTGCAAAAAAAAAAAAAAAAGAAAAAAAGAAAATAATTTTATGGTTGGGGGTCACGACAACATGAGGAACTGTATTAAAGGGTCGTGACACTAGGAAGGTTGAAAACCACTGGTTAAGCGATTCTCTTGCCTCAGCCTCCCAAGTAGCTGGGACTACAGGCGCTCACTACAACACCCAGCTATTTTTGGTTGTGGTTGTCATTGTTGTTTGGCAGGCCCAGGCTGGATTCGAACCCACCAGCTTTGGTGTATGTGGCTGGCGCCCCAGGCGCTGAGCTATAGGCACTGAGCCTAAGTAAGATATTTTAAACAAAAACGCACATACAACAAGATTTATGTATTGATGAATTGTCAAAAATGTGATGAGTAAAGACTCCAAGGACACTAGCCTTGGCTAGTCTTTTCTCAAGTGCGATAGTTCTGCATCTGTGAATTCTGGGCTTGGGGGTGTCTTTATACCAGATAGAGCATATATTCTACCTGGAAGGAGAATCAACCGTATTTGTAATGGTCTTC
>NW_003852524.1:827063-838101 GCF_000181295.1 Otolemur garnettii
CGTGCACAAAAGATGCCTGGAGGACACGATGGATACGGGCGGGGTGCGTGGGAAGGGGGTAGGCCTTTACATGAAACACCTTTTTCACTCTACACTCCCGTGCACGTTCTAAATTTTAAACCATGCCTTTTTTTTTCATCCTTAAAAGCACAGAAAGTCAACAGTTAAAAAATAAAGTAAAAGAATGCTTACAGTACAAAACCGAACAAAGGACAGTGAACCGGAGTGCCTAGTTTACGAGGCTGTAATGAGCCATTCTGCTCAATACAGGTATTTTGTATGACTTTTTTTTCCCCCAGAAAATTAAAGCTGCCATTTTCTTCTCGTCTCCCTGCTGCAAACATGAAGTAGGAGATCCTGAAAGGCTTCTAGTTGGACTAAAGACAAATTGAGTCATATTTTGGTTAAGAAAACATCTACTGGCAGTTTCTCCAGCTCATTTAACACATTATCATTTCTGTCATTTTAGTTGCCACATAGAAGCAGCTCCTTGAAGAGGGAAGGGGGTGGGGAGGGACGACGGGGAGGGAAGGCGCAGGCACCTTCTTTAAAGACTTGGCAGACTTCGTTTCTAGCTGGGGTGAATCTGCTACCTTAGGATGAAAGCTCCAGAACAATAAAAACGTAACCCCTGGGAAGAAACCGCAGTCACAACCTTGGAATAGCTTTATAGTACCACATTAATAACGTACTTTAAGGTACCAAAACATAACGCATGGTTCCACTGTTTCCTGAGCTTGTACTACCTGCTTGGCAACTTGATAGACATTATTTAATTAGATCTTCACAACTCTGAGAAGCAGTTCCTGGGAGATTCATTCAAGACGAGAAACCTGAGTCCTCATGGGTGAATAATTTACTTAAGGTCACCTAGGTACTAAGTTGTGTAGCTGGGATTTGAACTAAATGTCCTGTGTCCCAGACTATGCAGGAGAAAACTGGTTTCCAGGGAATAAATAAGAATCAATCAGTTAGATAAAAATAGTACAGAACCACACTAAGACTATATGAACTTCAACATATTAGATAGGACTCAAACGTACAACCAGTATCTGGGCTGTTCAGAAACAAAACAGAAAGCAGAAGCACCCTCTGGAGCAAAGCCCCAGTTCATCGATGAGGGCTTTCTATCTGTCGTGTCCTGGCTGGAGCTCTGTCCCCCCAGGTTTTCCCAGGGCTAGCTCATGTGCTGTCATCTCAGATGCTAATCCTTCACAGACACCTCTCTTGACCCCTGGCTAAAACAGCTCCTGCTGGGCCCCAAGTAATCCTCCTACACATTGCTACTTTATTTTCATTATACCAGTTATCAGACTCTAACATTACTTTGCCTATGTACTTATTTACACGTTGAATATCTCTGTCCCAGTAGCATGTCTGGTCTCTGAGAATAGGGGACTTATGTCTGAAACAGTGTCTGGCAAACACTAGGTCCCCGATAAACACATACCAAATTGAGCAAACAATAGTTCACAATTGCAAAGATGTGGAAACAACCCAAGTGCTCACGAATGGATTAATAAACTGCAATATCTATATACTGCAGGGATACTATTCATTCCCCTCCCCCCAAAAGACGGAAATTGTATATCCTTTGTAACAACCTGGATGACTCTGGAGAAGATTCTCCTAAGTATTGTAAGATTGGAAAAGCAAACATCTCATGTACTCAACACCAGTTTGAAAGTAGGAGATTGACAGTCACAGACCCACATGAGAGGTAATCTCAGTTAAATTCAAGAAAGGAGGACTGGGTTGAGTAGCTTCCCACCCAGTGCCTACAATGCATGGGCATACGGCACACTCCCTGGTGTAGGACCCAACTACAACTCTGAATTTTACCTGTTGTGTGTAAATTATATAACCCAACGGTTTGCACCCTCTTATTAACCTGAAATTTAAAAAGACTTATAAAAAATTGAGCAAATAAAATATTCTGCTAAGTTACCAAACTGACTGCAGGCTTGGATGAAGGCCAAGTCTTGTCACCCATGCGTATAAATGCTACAAGAGTAATAATACAAGTCACAATTGACTTTATTATGAGAAAACCCACCAGTGCCAAACCAGAAGCATAAATCAAAGAGTTAGAGGTTTCAAAGGCAAAGATCAAAACCATGTTTGATCAAAACTGTTTAAGATCAAAAAAGATCAAGATCTTAAAAGGTTTTATGAAGGTGGTAACATTGAGTTGGGCTTTCTAAATTTCAAAAGTAGGGAAAGGAGATAAATATTCCAGTGGTTCGATTTGCCAGAATCCTAAGCTATACATAGGGAGAAAAGAGAACTAACTGAAAGATAAGAATGGTGAGTTGAGGTCATTCCACAAGGAATCATCCATATCAGCTGGGAAACTTGAGTCAATATGATCGGTAATTTGGGAGCAATGAAAAAATTTTAGGCAGGAATGTTTCTGAATGCTTAAAAATACTGTTGACTAGGAACTCTGTATACTGAAAGCAAACAATACTATTTTCTTTTTTTGAGACAGAGTCTCATTCGGTCACCCTAGCTAGAGTGCCATGGTGATAGCATAGTTCACAGCAAGCTCAAACTCTTGGGCTCATGTGATTCTCTTGCCTCAGCCTCCCCAGTGGCTGGGACTACAGGCATCAGCCACAACACCTGGCTATTTTTAGTAGTGATGGGGGTCTGGCTCTTGCTCAGGCTGGTCTTAAACTCCTGAGCTCAAGCAATCCACCTCCCAGAGTGCTGGGATTACAGATGTGAGCCACCATGCTGGACCAAGCACTATGTTTAATAAAATGGCTGCTAATAGTCACACCAGTAGGCCACTGCTTCTGTTCAGTCATTACAGATCTGAACTAGTTTATTTACAGATCTGAACTAGTTTAATCCTTACCACAAAGCATAATGTGATTATCCCAATTTCATACTTAGAAATGGAAGCCTCCAGAGGTTAATAAATGTGTTCATGTTCACGGAGCCATTAAGTGGCTGGCAAAGGTGGAACTGGAACTCTGACTGAAGTCCCAGACTTCAATACACTGCTTCCCTGATGACAAGTTCAGGCCAAGGGAAGATGAAGAAGCCATTGCTATCTTAGAAAAGGAAAAGGGCAATTAGCATTTACTGCACGAGTGTTAGGAACTAGACACCAAGTAAACACTTTCACATAACTCAGCCTTCCCAAGTCTACCATAAGATACCAAAAAGATTTGTCAGAAGTGAGCAGGATGGAAGGCAGGCAGAAGGGAGGCTGCTCACCCCTTAAACATGTGGCAGGACATTTCTTTACATTTCATCTGATAATGCCTGCCCCAATTGAGGCAAACGTATAAGCTTGCAGAGCAGGTTCCACCTTTATCTACAAAGAAAGAGAACTGGCTTCTGACGAGTTGGACAAGTAAGACACACCATTTGTTTGATGTCTGCAAACAACACTAAGCTCGGAATGGCCATGTTCTCATTCTCCTCTCCTACAAAGGTGGATGGGAAGAGTCAGGTTAAAACAATACCAGCACGGCTCGGCACTTATAGCTCAACCGGCTAAGGCGCCAGCCACGTACACCTAAGGTGGCGGGTTCGAATCCCCAGCCCGGACCCGCCAAAC
Source organism: Otolemur garnettii (assembly GCF_000181295.1). Taxonomy (NCBI): domain Eukaryota; kingdom Metazoa; phylum Chordata; class Mammalia; order Primates; family Galagidae; genus Otolemur; species Otolemur garnettii. The sequence goes on from NW_003852524.1 coordinate 830,638, forward strand.
AACAATGACGGCTGCAACCAAAAAATGGCCGGGCGTTGTGGCGGGCGCCTGTGGTCCCAGCTACTTGGGAGGCGGAGGCGGGAGACTCGCTTGAGCCTAGGAGTTGGAGGTTGCTGTGAGCTGTAGTGCCACGGCACTCTACCCAGGGGGACAGCTTGAGGCTCTGTCTCAAAAAAAAAAAAAAAAAAAAAAAAAAAAATACAATACCAGCACATCTGGCTGGCAGAACCATATGATATTGTCATTTCATAGGTCAAAATAGTTCAGAACTGGCAATTCTGCACAGTCTCTGTCTCTGGGTTTATACCTTCCACTGTTATGTTCCTAACTGTGGCTCTTTCCTGCCTAGTGAAGCACTCCAACTCCTCAGTCTGGCTTCCCAGCTGCCCTCACACTCAACTTCATTCCCCAACCCTTAGGTCAGGCCGATTCTCCTTTCAAATGCTAATGATTATCAAATACTACGTTTTAATAGCACCACAAGAAACAGAGTGGATAGATGTGGCTGAACTTTAGCTCTGTTCTCTGGAACTCACCTGGTGCTGGGGCAGGCAGGGAGTCCCCAGAGGGGCTCAGTTCTACCTCGGATCAACCATTGGTCACGCACTCCGCATGGGGCAAAGATGAGACCTCTTTGAGACTCAGTCTCCTCAATCAAATAATAATTATAATGCATTCCCATCAGGATTACCAGGAGGATTTATAAATTAAGGTAAATGGAGATTCCCAGGTAACACCTGCTTTGAAAAACCAGTCATTGCCTCATGTACTGTAGAGAATCCAACACTAATTCCCCAAGGCTAATCCAACATCTTCTGCCCCTATCCTCTGGCACACCAGAATAGGAGGGGTGGTCTTTTCCAAGCAAGATGACCCATTAGGCTTCTCCACATTCACAGTAAATTATGAACCCATGATCCTGCTATCAATACACCAGCCACCTCCTGGGTCAGTGACAGAGTCTCAGTCAGCACTGTGGGGACAGTTTATCAATGAAGGCCTAGCTCAAAGCTTATTTTGAGGGTAGATAAAACGGGCATCATCTAATGCCTCAGGTACTATCAATCCCAGCCTACTATGTCAAGGGAGATCACAGCCTAGTTAATTTAGCTCCTGTACTGCAATGTTCTTTGACTGCAGTCCCTCACCTTCCCCAAAATGTTGTTGCCTTAGGTCTAGGACTTTGGTTTGTCCTCACTGCTGGAAAAACCATTTGGCTCTCTTGACCAGTAATTATTTATCACCTTTCTGTTCTGATAACAAAAACTCTCATGCTTCCAGAAACCCACTGAACAACACGCCTCGTAACCTCAGAGTGGTTAACCCTCACTGTTGGCACACAGGAGGGCCTGGCACTATTCTATTGCTACCAACCACCATTAAAGGAAACTCACGTTCTTTACTTATCAGTCCAACTATCAGGTCTCAAAGTCCCTGCCTGCTAATGGAGTGCTTCTAGAAGTCTCATCCCTTCTGAGTGACTATAATTCCCACAGTCCAGCACTTGCGTGTTTGCTCTGCTGTATGGCATCCTACTAGTATTTTGATGAACATCTTCTTTCCCAAATGAGTCATGACTCTAATAAGATGAAATAGTTACAGAGGTTCTATCTACCAATGCTTTCTATTTCTTTATCTTCTCACCTCTCTTTTAGATAATGGCAGGCATACCCTGCTCATTAAGAATTCCTTTAATTAGAGCACTGCACAGTTGTGGCCACAGGTGTCCCTAAATGAATTACCCTCATTCATTAATACAGTAAAAATCCCACCCACCAGGACTATGAATTTACAAAATCCATTGCAACTCCCACATGTTACCTTATGAGGTCAAGGGTTTAGCCCTACGATGTGGGGGGTGGGGAGTGGGAAGAGGCGGGTTCTCAGTTCTAGGAACTCACCACCCTTTTCCCAGGAAACCATGAATATTCTGACCCTAGTTAAGTACATCACTCAAATTTACAGTAAGTCTAAGTGTGTTCAAGTTCATGTGAATTTAGTAAATTTTGATTTAAAAAAGCCAAGTTGTTAAAAAAAATATTAGTGGTAAAGTAAAAATAAGAAATGTCTTCAAATTGTCAGCATGCATTTTTGCCTGGGTTTACTATTCATTTTTATGTTTTTAAGATGTCAGGGTTTGATACAAAGATTGTAAAACTAAAACAGTCAAAAACTAAGTAAGTGATTTGTACTTACGTAAATTTGATAAGCAAGATTAATTAAATACTGTTTAATAAAAACAGCTAAATCTTTTGCATTATCCACAAAAATACTTAAGTGTTTAAGAGTCTTAATAAGGTGAATATCTAATACTCACAGGGTATTAAATGTTTAACAGAATAATAACTTAAGGAGACAACAACCAAAGCAAATAGACAACCTTCAGAATGGGAAAGGATATTTTCATATTATGAATCAGAGTAAAGCTTGATAACTAGACTCTACAGAGAACTCAAATTAATCAACAACAAAAAAGAGCCAACAATCCCATATATCATTAAGCAAAAGACATGAATGGAACCATCTCTAAAGACAGATGAATGGGTAACAAACATGAAAAAAATGCTCATTGTTGCTAATCATCAGAAAAATGGAAATCAAAACCACCCTGAGGTATCACCTAACCCTAGTAAGAATGGCCCACATCACAAAGTCTCAAAGCTGCAGAGAAGGGAACACTTTTACACTGTTGGTGGGACTGCAAACTAATACAACCTATTTGGAAGGAAGTATGGAGAATCCTCAAGGAATTCAAATTGGACCTCCCATTTGATCCTGCAGTCCCATTATTAGGCTTCTACCCAGGAGAAAAAAAAATCTTTTTATCATAAGGACATTTGCAATAGACTGTTTATTGCAACTCAATTTATGATCCTCAAGATGTACAGCCCACCAACCCAGGAATGGATTAACAGGCTGTGGTATATGTATACCATGGAATACCATTCAGCCATTAAGAAAGATGGAGACTGGGCGGTTCCTGTGGCTCAGTGAGTAGGGCGCCAGCCCCATACACCAAGGGTGGCAGGTTCAAACCCGGCCCTGGCCAAACTGCAACCAAAAATAGCCGGGCATTGTGGTGGGCACCTGTAGTCCCAGCTACTTGGGAGGCTGAGGCAAAAGAATTGCTTAAGCCCAGGATTTGGAGGTTGCTATGAGCTGTGATGCCATTGCACTCTACCCAGGGCGACAAAGTGAGACCCTGTCTCTAAAAAAAAAAGATGGAGACTTTACAACTTTTGTATTAACCTGGATGGAGGTAGAACATATTCTTCTTAGTAAAGCATCATGAGAATGGAGAAAAATCCAATGTACTCTATTCTAATATGAAGGCAGCAGATGAGGTAATACGAAGAGTGTGGGGTAGTGGAATGAGGCAGTGGGGAGAGGGGAGTAGGGAGAGGATGGGGGTCACCGTGTATGGTATGCCACTTAGGGGCAGGACACAATTATAAGAGGGACTTTACCTAAAAAATGCAATCAGTGTAATCTAATTCTTTGTACCCTCAATGAAGCCTAAACAATAAAAAAAAGAAAAATAGCTTAGAATAATAACTAAGATCTAAGTAACCTACTAAAATAAATAGGAAGTGAATAGAGGCTGGCACAGTGGCTCACGCCTGTACTCCTAGCACCTTGGGAGGCCAAGGTGGAAGGATCACTCAAGGCCAGGAGTTTGAGTACAGTCTGGGCAACAGCAAGACCCCACCTCTACAAAAATTAGCTGACTATGGTGGTGCACCTATAGTCCCACTACTTGGGAGGCTGAGGCAAGATTGAGCCCAGGAATATGAGGTTGCAGTCAGTTGGGATGACAACATTATATCCTCGCTGGGCAACAACATTGCAATGTGCCTTATGGAGAAAGAAGCTTCATTAAGGCAAGAGTGAGTGCTGTGGATTGTGAATTCAAAGTTAATGAAACAACAATATATGTCAAGGCCAGGCACAATGGCTCACGCCTATAATCCTAGGACGCTAGAGGCAGGTGGATTGTGTGATTTCAGAAGTTTGAGACCAGCCTGAGCAAAAGCAAGACCCTGTCTTTACTAAAAATAGAAAAATTAGGTGGGAATATGGGCTCCCACTGATAGTCCCAGTTACTCAGGAGGCCGAGAGAAGAGGATTGCTCAAACCCAAGAGTTTGAAGTTGCTGTGAGCTACGAAGCCATAGCATTCTACCCAGGGTGCCAGAATGACACTCTGTCTCAAGAAACAAAAAAACAAAAAAACCAATATATGTCAAATATAGTGTGTGATCTTATGATATACACCTCCATAGTTAACCACCTCCTTAAGTTAACCAAATTTTCATAGACTGGACATGCAATCAGTACAATAGGCCTCGTTCCTCATGTTGACCACCTCCATGTTAACCAGTTTGTTACAGTTCCTTGAGTGGTCAATTTAGTGTATATATTAGTTTTCATCCAGCTGTGGTTGCTGGTTCATAACACCCATAGCCCATGTTATAACACTGGGGCATTTTACGCTTCAGAAGTAGGCCTCAGAAAACAGTCTCTCTCTGTCATTCTCCTCACCTCCTTCTACCATTTCAAGGCAGGATTTTAAGCCCCTACAGATCCCCAAAACCTTTCTGATTGTAGGTGATAAGACCCTTAATTCAGAAGAGGCCATGCCCCCTACTCTGGATGAAGGAATGCTGCTCAGAGAGACCAAGAAGAATGTGGACAGACAGGCCTTGCTGGATTTCTCCGCTCAGCCTATATTAGAGGATACTGTTTTTGTCCGATCACATTTCTACACAGTTGAAATCATGCCTGTGACTGGAGAGCTTCCGGGTGGCTGAACATGGGGCAGCTCCTGAAGGGTGGTACCTTTTTAACCTATATTCTTTGTAGCATCCTTTATAATATGCCAGTAACTTAAAATGTGTTTCCCTGAGTTCTGTAAGCCGCTCAGGCAAAATTAATCAAACTCAAAAAGGAGGTCATGGGCACCCCAACTTGAAGCCTGTCAGTCAGAGGTTCAAGGCCCAGATTTCTGACTAGTGTCTGTACAAAGGGCAGTCCTGGAGACTGAGCACTCAATTTGTGGGATTTGAGGCTATCTTCAGGTAGCTGATCAGAATTGAACTGGAGGCCACTCCCTCTTGCAAGGTTATATGGGAAACTTTTCCCTACCACACTGGGTCACAGAAATCTTCTATGTGCACTGGTGGTAAAGAGCAGAGGAAAAACAGCTTTGGTTTACCATTTACACACAAAAGGTTCTTTTAACAGAAGCACACATTAACCAAGTTATGTATTGATCAGTTGTCAAAAATACTATGACCAGAGACTTGCAGAAACTTATCTTTGTATTTCCTCTGGGAGCAAAGGCTTTCAGTGTTCCTAGCAACTTACAGAACATAACTGCTGCAAGTCCTGAGACTTGCCTGCCTCCTACAATGCGTGTGGATTAGAGGTAGATGACACTAACCCATCGCTGGGATACAGAATGGACCCTGAGAAGGAAAAGCCCTTTAGGACATAATCCATACTTGATACTGATTACTTAGTTAAGTGAATTTCTTTCTTCCTGAGAAATAGCTTCTGGAGATCAGATTTTGATCAGTTTAAAATAAATGCTTGCAAAAAATAAATACCTGCATTAGTCTGAAGTATTTAAAATTCTTACTAATTTTTTTTTTTTTCTGTAGACTCTGCAAAGAGCTTTTGGAGTCTTGTTACAATGAAACAATGGGCATATATCCCCTGGAATATGGGGGCTTCTCATTTGAGTCTTGTGTGGGGGAAATGTGAAAACCAACAACGCTCCCTAGATCTCCCAAAACTGCTTTTCTTCAAGTCCTAAGTACAACAGGAAAAGCAGAATTTAAAGCCACACCGACTTCACATACATATGGGTGGCTTCTCACAGGCTTATGCTCTGGTGACATCTTCCAATCTGTCCTGCCCTGAGTGAACCCTCAGGTTTATATCAGAAAGACAAAAAGCACATCACATTTTGTATGCTACTTTCTCCATGGAGAATTTTATCTGCTTATCTGTGTATTCAAATAGTACCTCTGACCTGCTTCTCCACCCAGACAGAACAAATTGCTGAGTGCGATTTAGCCAAGCGTGAGAATGAACAGAGAAATGTGAACTCAGGCTGTCACAGCACAGGAGTAGACAGACAGTAATAGGAGGCAGGCTGGATGTCATCCCAGACCAATGTGCTCTCTAGCCCTAGTCCCAGGATGGCAGTAACTGTTCCCAATAGTTTGTGACATCTATAACCAGCTATTTCCTTATCCGAAGGAATGTAGGTCTCGTTCATCTAAAAATGTTATCAGACCTGACGAGAATGTTTACTTTACTTGATTTCCAGATCTGCAGAAGGCCATCTTAATATCACTTACTCTGTTATTAAGTAGTCCATATCACTCAGCCTATGGCTGCATTCTGCCAAAACTTCAACTCTAAAAAAGTCCTTGATCAACTGCCCAGTCCTTCTGTTAGATGCTATAGCAAAAAAGGTAAAATAGGATTACCTTCAACATAAATTTTTTTTTAATTTAAAATATCAGGATGTAGAGTATTCTGCTACTTTAAATATGTATGTATTTTCATAATAATGAATGCTTTTACTTTTGAAAATGATTTTTTCTCCCCAAATACCTACTCCATAAAAATAATTTTTAAAAAGGATTAGATGGCATCTGTTTTTATCTGTGGCCCTACTGTACCATATTTTTCTTACCAAATTTTATAGTGACCTTAGGTTACCTGATTCTTTAAGCTTGTTACCATAATGCATTTGCTTTTCCTGTATGAGACCTATCAGTCACAGATATAATATTCACAGGTAGGCTATATTTAAAGCATAGAAAACTATCACTACACGCCCTAAATTTCGCCTACATTTTCACCTTGCTCCAAAGTTGGAATATCTAGATTTAGATGCATCTAAACTCACCACAAAGAATTTAATGCTATATATGAACAACCTAAATATCCTTACTGAGTGCAATAACTAGGATGCTTGTTATATATTAACTAATCATTCCTTTCTCTTCTTCTTCAAGTAATTTTATGGATTACATAATCAAAGGATGTATAAGTCCCATGTACATTAAATTTCTGCTTTGCGTAAGTAAGATTTATAATTTAAAAAACTAAAAAGAGGGAGGCACCTGTGGCTCAAAGGAGTAGGGCGCTGGCCCCATATGCCGGAGGTGGCGGGTTCAAACCCAGCCCCAGCCAAAAACTGCAAAAAAACCCAAAAAACTAAAAAGAATAAAGAAAAAACTAAAAAAAGAAAGAAAACTAAAAAGGCAAAGCAAATCAATGTTGGGTTCATATATAACCAGAATATATGAAAGCATTAAGTTCTCACCTACAAAATGGGGATGACAATTCCTATTTCACGAGGTTGTAGAGGGGACACCATGAGAGACTTGTGAATGTACTGGGTAAAATTTTAAATACTGACACTTCCTTTTTTTTTTTTTTTTTT
>NW_003852524.1:838723-862179 GCF_000181295.1 Otolemur garnettii
AAAAAAAAAAAAAAGAAAGAAAGAAAGAAATGTTTTATATATATTAACTCTAATCATTGCAACAACTCTATCAGGTCAATATTGTTATTCTAATTTTATAGATGAGGAAACTGGGTTACAGAGCTGGACAAGGATTAGAATTTAGGCAGTCTAGCCCAACACTTACCTTACAGTTACTGTTCCTCTGTATGTTGTTACTATCATGTGACTGTAACCTATTATCCAATGGAGACAATAACAGCAAATAAGTCTTAATACCTTATTTCTACTTTGTTTAGGCATTATTCTTTCTTTCTTTCTTTTTTTTTTTTAAAGACAGAGTCTCACTTTGTCACCCTCGGTAGAGTTCCATAGCATCACAGCTCACAGCAACCTCCAGCTCTTGGACTTAGGCAATTCTATTGCTTCAGCCTCCTGAGTAGCTGGGACTATAGGCGCCTGCCACAACGCCCAGCTTTTTTTTTTTGGCTGCAGTTTGGCTGGGGCCGTCCTTGGCATATGGGGCCAGAGCCCTACTCACTGAGCCTCAGGCGCTTCCCACATTATTCTTTCTACTTCCCTTAGTAAACTGGTACTCAGAGTTCTATCTTTAGAGATTAGAGTAATTTATACAATTTACTTTTGACATTAACAGGAATAAATAAATGCTTCTACCTTTTTATAAAACCTTTCTATTTGTGAGGAATCATATGAAAAGCATCATATAATCTTTTCTTTCCTCTTGGGGTATATACACTTACGCTCACACGGTGGAAGATGACCTTACAGGCAACCCATTTCCCCAGTCTTTGCTAATAAATTTTCCCTGATATGGTATGGAGGGCAATGTGCCCGGCTTGAAGCGGCAAAGCAAAACTGGTAATCAGGGTCTTCTTCAGGAAACAGTTTAAGGGTGGACAAAGCAGTGTAACCCAGTCCTGACCAATGAGATGATCTTATGGATAAGAGCAAATCCGGCTGCTTGCAAGGGCTCACCAGTGTAATCCCAGAGAATCAAGAGGTTACGGCAGGAGGATTGCTTAAGCCCAGTTATGACTGTACTACTATACTGTACTTTGTGGGGATTCTTTTCCTTTTTCATTATTTCTCTTTTTTCTTTTTTCTTATTTAATTTTTGAGATGGAGTCTCACTGTGTCGTCCTGGGTAGAGTGCCATGGCATCATAGCTCACAGCAACCTCAAACTCTTGGGCTTAAGCAATTCTCTTGCCTCAGCCTCCCAAGTAGCTGGGACTATAGGCGCCCACCACAACTCCTGGCTATTTTTTGGTTGTAGTTGTCATTGTTGTTTGGCAGACCGGGCTGGATTCAAACCCGCCAGCTCCGGTGTATGTGGCTGGCACCCTAGCCGCTGAACTACAGGCACCGAGCCAAATTTATTTATTTATTTACTTATTTAGTATACTATACTTTGGCCTACCAACTGAATGGTACCCTACCTTTTTTTTTCTGAGACAGAGTCTCATGCTGTTACCCTGGGTAGAGTGCCATGGCATTATCATAGCTCACAGCAACCTCAAACTCATGGGCCCAAGTGATCCTCTTGCCTCAGTTTTTCTATTTTTAGTATAGATGGGATCTCACTCTTCCTTGGGCTGGTCTCTAACTACTGAGTTCAAGCAATCCACCCACCTCAGCTTCCCGGAGTGCTGAGATTACAGGCCTGAGCCAAGGCTCCCCGAGGTCCCCATCTCTTTAAAAAAAAAAAAAACAAAAAACAAGAGCAAATCCTCCTGTAAACTTACTTACAAAGACCAACTTTGCTTGGAGTCTCCCCCTTGATAAGAGAACTTTAAAATGTCTCCTTTGCCATCTTCCTTCCATTCTGCTTAGGAAGCTAGTGTGGGAAGCGTGATGCTACAGCAGATACCTTGTGACCATTAAGAAAAAACTGTGGCCAGACATGGTGGCTCTTGCCTATAATCCCAGCACTCTGGGAGGCTGAGGCAGGAGGATCCCTTGAGCTTAGGAGTTGGAGACGAGCCAAGGAAGAACGAGACCCTGTCTCTACTAAAAATAGAAAAAGTTAAGCCAGGTGTTGTGATGGGCGCCTATCGTCCCAGCTACTTGAAAGACTGAGGCAGGAAGATTGCTTGAGCTACAGAGTCTGAATGTGCTATAAGCTAGGCCAATGCCATGGCACTCTAGCCCAGGCAACAGGGACTCTGTCTGGAAAAAAAAAAGAGAGAAAGAAAGAAAGACTATTGACACTACAGTAAAACAGAAACTTGGGTAGAACCTATATCAAACCATTGAACAATCACAAAAGCTTACAACTCGACTTATGAGAAAGTGCTTCTGGCTCAGTGCTCGTAGCACAGTCATTATGGTGCCCAGCCACAAACACCGAGAGTGGTGGGTTCGAACCTGGCCGGGGCCAGCTAAACAACGACAACTGCAACAAAAAATAGCCGGGCGTTGTGGTGGGTGCCTATAGTCCGAGCTACTTGGGAGGCTGAGTCAAGAGAATCGCTGAAGCCCAAGAGTCTGAGGTTGCTGTGAGCTGTGATGTCACAGCATTCTACCCAGGGTGACACAGTGAGATTCTGTCTCAAAAAAAAAGAAAGTATCTCCAGCATTCCTTGATTGGCATGTATATTGTGCACAACAAACTGATGACTTATCACTCAAAGACGACATAATCTATGAAGAAAATGATCTGGCATTTATCATACTTTGTATTCCACTGGTCAAACTTAAAACCATATTATTACTATCATTCACTATATTTGTTTTCTTTACTTTTTTTTTTTTTTTAGACTGTCTCAAGCTGTCACCTTGGGTAGAGTGCAGTGGCATCATAGCTCACAACCACCTCCAACTTGGGCCATCCTCTTGCCTCCGTTTTTCTATTTTTTAATAGAGGTGGGGTCTCATTTTTGCTCAGGCTGGTCTCCAACTCGTGAGCTCAAGCAACCCACCCACCTCAGCCTCCCAGAGTACTAGGATTATAGGCGCATTCCCTATATTTTCTCTTCTACTAAAGCTACTAGTTTTCTTCCCTTTGTCCTCTAAGAAAGATGGATGAAAAAGAGTGTGATGCATCTCTTCAAGCTCTAAACATGTTAGCTAGAACGTTACATTAAAGAAACATAATTCTTCCTTCACAGTTTGGCGCAGGAGGTACTTCACATGGGAAAATGCTCATTCTATAATAAGAGAAAAGGCTAGGCTACGGGGAGGGGTGGTGGCTCATACCTACAATCCTAGCACTCCAGGAGGCTGAGGGGGAAGATCACTTGAGGTCAAGAGTTTGAGACCAGCCTAAGCAAAGCCATACCTTATCTCCACTAAAAATAGAAAAATTAGTTGGGTGTTGTGTAGGTGCCTGTAGTCACAGCTACTTAGGAGGCTGAGGCAGGAGGATCGCTTGAATCCAGGAGTTTGAGGTTGCTGTGAGCTAGGCTGATGCCATGGCACTCTAGCCTGGAGCAACAGACTGAGACTCTGTCTCAGAACAACGACAACAACAAAGAGCTTATCTATTCTTCCCACAGCGTAAAATTTAACCTTGAAGGGGGCCTCTAGTCGCATCCGGTTCTTGTTATTTTCTACACTCCCTTGTGAGAAGGCAGCGCAAGTGTGGTTTCACCAGCTTCAGAGTCCCTGTCCCTCGTCCCTCCAGGCTTACTGGGAGAAAGGGAGCCTCTGGAAACCAAATGTTTTGCTGTGAAGAAAGATCCTCCACAAAAAGCTGACGACCTCAGATCTCTGTGGCTGAGCTTTCCACTCTTCACTAAGAGTACAATTCTTAAAAACATGCACAGTCTTTTCCGCTAGTTTGTCTCACGTAGTTTTCCACTGTGGGTGTGTTATTTCATCCATGTAATGAAAATTAAAAAAAAAAAAATCTCAGGTTTGCCTGAATTATCCATATGAAATAACACCCACAGTGTAAGCCCAGACAGCAGTTACAATATGTTGGTATCTGCTCACTGTACCAGTAGAACTAAAGTTAGAATTAACATCTGCTGGTTTTAAAAGGAACAAGTCCATTCATTAGTAAAGGTTGATTTTTTTATTTATTTCAGATGAATAAGGGTACATACAATTGGGGTACATTGTTTGCATTTGTTAGGTAACATCCAAGTTCATGGATGACTTTTTTAATTACCAAATATTCATAATATACAGCCTAAAAATTAAAGTTTATTTTCAAAATAAATTTAAGAATGGGTATGGTAGCTCACGCCTATAATCCTAGCACTCTGGGAGGCTGAGGTGGGAGGATCACTCGAGCTTAGGAGTTTGAGATCAGCCAGAGCAAGAGCAGGACCCCGTCTCTACTAGCAATAGTAAAATTTGTGCCTGTAGTCCCAGCTACTCAGGAGACTGAGGCAGGAGGATCGCTTGAGCCCAAGAGTTTGAGGTTGCTATGAGCTACAATGATGCCACAGCACTTAACCCAGGGTGACTGAAGGAGACTCTATCTCAATAATAATAATCATCATCATCAATTTAAATATTTATTACTGTGAACATTCTTGCTTTAATGGTTTAAAGGGGAAACATACAAGCATTTATAGCCTTTCCTCTCCTCTTTAATGGAAAAGACTACACCTACGTATTCATAGACATGGCTCTGGTGACATTTTAAGTTTAGTAAATTGTAATTTTCCATTTAGACAGATATAAACATGTGGCTACAGAACATAAAACGATGCATAAATTTCTTATGCTTTAATTCGGGATAGTTAATTTTTTAAATGTTTTAAAAATATATTTTTGTAATGCAAAAAAGCCTTCTTAAAAAAAAAAAATTACCTGAGCAAAATGTACCTTTTCTTTCAATGTTACAGAATAAAATCATATATGTGTAGTAGATTCACTAATTACATTTACTTCAAGGATGTAATCTGCTCTAGGATATTTCTAATTATTACTATCGTTGTTATTATTTTTGAGAGAGAGAGATGAGGTCTGGCTCTGTCACCCAGGCTAGAGTACAGTGGTGTGATCATAGTTCACTGTAACTTCAAACTCCTGGGCTCAAGGGATGCTGCCCACTCAGCCTCCTCAAGCTTCCCAAGTAGCTAGGACTATAAGCACATTCCTGGCTACATTTTTTTTGGTAGAGATGAGGTTTTGATATGTTGCCCAGGCTGTAGTCTCCAACTCCTGGCCTCAAGCCATCCTTCCACCTCGGCCTCCTGAAGTGCCATGATTACAGGCATGAGTCACCACATCAGCCCTTCTCTAAGATGTTTCTTATCTATACTTTGCCTTCTTGCATCCAGAAATAATGCTTAAAGTTGTCCATAACTTAAGAATGGAATTTCGTCAAATTTAGAGAAAGGATAAAGGTTCATTGAGTCATTTACGCAGATTTATTAAAAAATGCATACCATATATATATTTTTAGAGGTGGGGTGTCCCTATGTTGCTTGGATAGATTCAAGCAGTCCTCTCACCTCAAACTCCCAAGTGGCTGGAACAACTTGAAACATTCTCCTCTGACCTCGAATGACAGAATCGATGGAGAATAAAAGATGGGCATGAAAGGGCAGGTCCTCTTGTCCAGGCTAACTTCCTAGCTTCTGATTAACTTGGTCAACTACAGGGTAAATAAAATCTAAAACAAAACTAAATAAAAATGCTACTTTCTGTGTACTCTTTTTCCTCTCCATGAAAAATTCCTGTAAGAAGCAAAGAGTCCAAAGCAAGGCCCAAGACCAGCAAGATCTGCTCTACCAAGGAGTCCTATGAAAAGCCTGGTCAGCCAGATCCCTGGGCCTTCCTACCAGATAAGACACACCAGGTTCTCTGGGTCCTCAGAGCCTGGCCTCTGAGCGGGACAGACTGGCTCTTTATAACCTTGATTTCAGAGAGTAAAAAACTCAGTGAGTAAGGTGCTGGCCCCACAGACCAAGGGTGGCAGGTTTGAACCCGGCCCTGGCCAAAATTCAACGACAAAAAATAAGTAAATAAATAAACTCAGAGAGTAAAAAAATCCTTCTAGCTCCTCCAAACCAGAAACAATCTCATAGGCATTTGGCAATACTAGACATTTGTTAACAATGTATTCCAGGTTTGCCGGCAGCATCTGTTTCCAGGTGCCACAAGGTCCCTGAGCCAATTATTCTATTCACTTTTTTCACTCTAGGGACAGGTTTATGTTCAGTCTTTTATCTCTGTTAGATTAGATGACTGCTGCCTCTAGGGAACCTCTGTCTTGTTGGATACACTCCCGCGTCCATGAGTAAAACTTGTAATGCCAAAGTTAATGTCTCATAACACCTTCCCTTAAAAAAGTATGACCTTTTCCTACAAAAAAAAAGAATCAAACTCCATAAATTACTACAGGAACAACAGAAAGAAGTTTACTGCGTCATCAACACTATGGCTCATTTCTACCTTAATCTGAGAAAGCAGATGCCTCTGGAGTAAGAACGTGCAGCTAGATGCCCTCCCCAAGCGCCTTTGCATTTAACCAGACTGCGTAATGTCCGCTTTTACATCCAGATTGTTACCTGACCTCAGGTATGGCCCACACACCTTTATAAAACGAGACTCATCTTTTAACTGTAACTACATTGTAGTTAAAGCAAAAAATGGAAAACTAAGACCACATACATAATCACACCACCCACACATCGGCACAATGTAAATACAAAGAGATGACAGCACGGTGGAACAGCAGAAGGGAAAATGTGTTAACCATTTTGCCACCTTACACAACTACGGTTTGCCATTTTGGTACTATTTCCCCCAACAATTTACAAAAACGCACTACGAATTAGTCATGTTAAATACTTTTTCCTGTTAAAAATAAGATTAGCCGGGCACAGTGGCCCACACCTGTAATCCTAGCATTTTGGCAGGCCAAGGCGGGTGGCACAGTGGCTCACACCTACAATCAATCCTAGGACTCTGGCAGGCCACGGCAGGTAGATTGCTTGAGCTCAGGAGTTGATAAGTCTGAGCTAGAATGAGACTGTGTTGTGGCAGGCACCTGTAGTCCCAGCTACTTAGAAGGCTGAGGCAAGATCCCAAGAATTTGAGGTTCCTGTGAGCTATAACTCCACAGCAGCCTACCACAGGCAACAAAGTGAGACTGTCTATAAATCAGTAAATAATAACATTTAAGAGGCTGGGCTCAGTGAATCACACCTGTAATCCTAGCACTCTGGGAGGGAGGTGGGAAGATCACTTGAGCTCAGAAGTTTGGGACTAGCCTGAGCAAAGCGAGACCCACCATCCCTACTAAAAATAGAAAACTAGATGGGTATTGTGGTGGGAGCTTATAGTCCAGCTACTCAGGAGGCTGAGGCAATTAGACCTCTTGAGCTCAAGTGTTTGAGGTTACTGTAACCTGGGCCGACTCCATGGTGCTCTAGCCTGGGTGACAGAGTGGCTGTGAACTGCATGTAGGAAGGAAGGGGCTGAGCATTTCAGCTTGGCTGCTGAGTTATGTTCATGTCCTGGTCCCAGGCAGATGGCAAGGGAAGAGCAGGTGAGCTGAGAAAGGAGTTTAGCTTGTGAAATCAACAGTCTGAGAAGACAGACCCAAAAGATATGGGGTGGGATCAATGTCACACAGAGCAATCGGTGCTTCTCCCCAAGGTAAGTGACAAGATTATCCAGTAACACCTATCTGGGTCCCTCCTTCACAGACCTGAAAGATGTGAATCTCTGAGATGAAGCCTGTTTGTGTGTATTTTGGAAAAGACAAATTCTGTAGGTGAGTTTGACCCAAATACCTGGTGAAGGTTCATGGAGCATGTTTCTCAAACATTTTTTGCCCCACATTTCACTCTTGACAGTGGAAAACTAATTCAGTAATTACAAACAACTTGACAAGAACCAAGGACCATTCAAGTGGCACATTCACATAAAACATCAGTAATCACAAAATCCAGGTTCAAAAAACTATTATCTTGCAAATGTGAACGCAAGAACCATAACGAAAAACTAGGGACACAGCACAGTGGCTCTCATTTGTAATCCCAGCATGCTGTGAAGTGGGAGGATTGCTTGAGGCCAGGATCTTGAGACAGGCTGGAACAAGAGCAAGACCCTATTAATACAAAAAATATAAAACTTAGCTGGGCATGGTGGGATGTAGTTGCAATCCCAGCTACTTAGGAGGCTGAGGCAGGAGGATTGTGTGAGTCCAGGAATTTGAGGCTGCAGTGAGCTGAGATGACACCATTGCACTCTAGCCCAGCAGACAGAGTGACATTGTGTCCCAAATAAATAAATAAATCCAAAAACTCAAGACAACCTTAGTGTTCACTGATAACAGTGTCCTTAAATTTTCCAGAGTATCATGTACAATATGAGCTTTGCAATGTTACAAAACACTGTATGGCAGCCGTTTTAGCAGAATACGTCAGCCTCAGTAGAGGGCCCTGGTGTCACAGCTCACAGCAACCTCAAACTCTCAGGCTCAAGTGATCCTCTTGCCTCAGCCTCCCAAGTAGCTGGGACTATAGGCACCTGCCACAATGCCCAGCTATGTTTAGAGACAGGGTCTTGCTCTTGCTAAGGCTGGTCTCGAGCTCATGAGCTTAATTGATCCACCTGCCTCGGCCTCCCAGAGTGCTGGGATTACAGGCATGAGCCACTGTGCCTGGCCAACACATAACTTTTTAAATTGCTTTTAGAGGGATGTGAGCAAAAAGGTTGACAATTACTCCTTTACTATAGAAACTACTATAAGACCATGCATCTCTTCTGTTTAAGCATCACAATGTTTTTGACCTCTTAATCAATTGCTGCCATCCTTTGTAGGGCCGTTTTTTCCATAAGGCATAAAGTTTCTACCTCTTCACAAGATATACTACCTACCAGACAGTAAAGAGAGAAAGCACGTCATATAACTAACTACTCTGACAAATGGACAACTCTCAAATTGGACCTCAGCAAAATAAAACCGTTTCACTTCCCAAGACTTTGGGGTCATTCTCCAATCTTCAAGTGTTAACACCACAAATTCTAAACATGTATAACACTAGGTCTGAAGAGAGAATCACTCTGCAGTGGATAAGGGCCCAGAGGGACAGTCCACACAAGCCGACCACATTATTATCTTGGGTAGTGACCACACAACTGCAGTAGCCAGAAAAGCTTTACCTGTGTTCCCCCTACAAGGTGTCTGAGCCACCCCAGGCTTGGAAGAGGCGCTCCCGAGGGGATGACTAAGCAGATGGAAGATGCCGCCCCACCCCACTCCCTGTCTTAAGGTTCAAAGACTGTACTTCACAGGGTTCTCTCCCACTGGCTTACCACGTTTCAGTCACATTAACAGCCAGTCCTGTCAATGAAATAAAATGATCTTTGAACAATGGCCAAAGACTTACTTGAAGCGTAAACTTGCAAGTTTACACAACTCCAAAATTTTCAGCCACCATCATTTCAGTGATGGATACAGAGTAATGTTATTTTTAGTGCTCGGTATCTCTAGCGTCTCTAACATACACAGAAATTAGATACTTTTGCAGAATAAATTAGTAAATGAGGTATTTCATGGAAAATAAATTAGTAATCAGGGTCTATCACCAGGGCTGCCTATTCTTCACACTGTGCTATGTGTGACTGAATTTGAAGCAGATCTTCTGGAAAATATTTCCAAACGTTCACAATACAGCTGAGTCGCCACGATTCTTATTAAATCAAATTTCTTTTAATGATGTTTTCTCCTGCCAGGATCTTTCAAAGTAGATGACAGGTATTTAAGGGTGGAGTGAACGTCATGCTTTCTTTTTGTCTTAGTAGCTACCTTGCTAGTGACACCTGCATAATGTGGCTCTTCATGTCATCTTTGAAGGATTACTTTGGCCATTTGGGGTCACCGCAGGAATTATGATTTCATCCAGCCTCCCTTTCCCTTCCTGAGCTGTCAATCTCGTGGTCCAAGGTACAGACGGCAATAATGATACACAATAAGTGTATGTGCTAGGTATCGTTTTAAGGGCTTAATGTGTAATAACTCACTTAGTCTTCATAGCCTGCTAAGGTAGACTGGTAGATATCATTATCTTCATCATACCCAATTCTACTTCTCCCAATTTAAAGGAACTGAGGTACAGAGAAGTTAATCACCCTGCCTAAAGATCAGTAAGCTCTTAATGGTGGACCCAGACTGACTCCAGCCACACTGGCTCTACTGTTCATGGGCTTAACCATTACCCTGTAATTCCACAGTGAATACTATCATCATGGGAAAAATTGAAAATAGGAAAGTCCAAAGAATAACAGAAAACCACAGAAATGGGTCCCTCTCTACCCGTATTGTTGGATGGACCCAACAGACAGGGTCTGTCTCCTTTTCTCTTCTCCCTCCTGTCCTCCTAAGACTATTCACCTGTAAGTTATTTATAAAGAGATAAACAGTTGTTCCTATTCATTTAGATGGTGATAGAAAATGCATTTTTATTTCATATGCTAAACTAGTTGATAGATCTGCTCCCAGCTACGGAAAGTATGTTAGAGGCCACACAAGTCACCCTGGAGAAGTTCTTTGCAACTATCATGCTGGGTAAGTCTCTATTACTCTTAACATATCCCGAGTGGAAACAAACAAGCTCATTAGCAAAGGACACGTGCAGATAATTCACAAGAGCAAATTAAAAACACAAGGAGAATATTTGAATTTCTCTAGAATTCAAATAATAAGTATAAAGTAAGACAATGGGACTGGGCCCGGTGACCCAATCTTGTAATCCTAACACTTTGGAAGCTGAGGTGGGAAGTTCATGTGAGGCCAGGAGCTCAAGACCAGCCAGAGGAAGAGTGAAACCCCTATCTCTACAAAAAAATAAAAAAATTAGCCTGGTGTGCTAGGCCACACCTCTAATCCGGGCTACTCTGGAGGTTGAAGTGAGAGATCACTTGGGCCCAGGAGTTTGAGGCTGCAGTAAATAATTTCTGTACCACTGCAGTTCAGCCTCAGCAACAAAGTGAAGGACCCTGTCTCTATCAATAAACAAACAAACAAAAGTTGAATGTCCAGCGCAGTCCCTGGCATATAATAGGGAATTCAGTCTGCTTTTATGTACTGAATGATCTAAAGTACTGTGTATTTTTAAAACGTGGAAACAAGGCTGAATGTGGGTGGATAATAGTGGTTGCCCCTGGATACAAATTACAGGTATTTTTTCCTGCATCTTTAATTTGTAATGTTTTTCTTTCTTTCTTTCTTTCTTTTTTTTTTTTTTTGAGACAGTCTCACTTTGTCACCCTCCGTAGAGTGCTGTGGTGGCACAGCTCACAGCAACCTCAAACTCTCGGGCTTCAGCGATTCTCTTGCCTCAGCCTCCCAAGTAGCTGGGACTATAGGCATCCGCCACAACGCCCAGGCATTTTTTTGTTGCAGTTGTCATTGTTGTTTGGCTGACCTGGGCCGGGTTCAAACCTGCCAGCCTGGGTATATGTGGCCGGTGCCCTACCCACTGAGCTGTGGGAGTTGCCATGTTTTTATTTCTTTTTCTTATAATAAATGCCTTATTTTAGAAATCCGGAAAAGAACTTAAGGGTACTCTTCAATTCCTCACATCACAGGAGCTGACTTCCAATGATAGAGACATCCCTAACCCATACATTTTTTTGTTTACTATCAACAGCGGGTAGCTGTTTATAAGCAGCTACTAAAACCTACCAGAGAAAAGCCTGGCTGCAAACAGCACCTGGTGGAAAAACAAACTCCCAGAGTCCAGAACCAAGATCAGTGCACAAGGTTAATGTCATAGAGAAGTACACAGAAACATTATAGGCTAAAGGTTTGTAAGAAATGTTGCAGGGCAGCACCTGCAGCTCCGTGGGTAGGACACCGGCCACACACACCCAGTCTGGTGGGTTTGAACCTGGCCCAGGCCAGCGAAACAACAATGACAACAGCAACAAAAAAATAGCCAGGCATTGTGGTAGGCGCCTGTAGTCCCAGCCACTTGGGAGGCTGAGGCAAGAGAATTGCTGAAGCCCAAGAGTTTGAGGCTGCTTGGAGCTGTGATGCCACAGTGCTCTACTGAGGGGGACAGGTTGAGACTTTGTCTCAAAAAGAAAAAGAGAAGAAATGTTGCAAATCTGTCACAGTCTATTTTAGATGAGATTGTGAATATTTTATGATAAAAGTATCATTAAAAGTGTCATGGCTTTCTGCAATTATAAAAACATTGCTGGCTCGGCACCCATAGCTCTGTGAGTAGGGTGTCGGCCATGTACACGGAAGCTGAAGGGTTCTAACCTAACCCGGGCCTGCTCAATAACAAAACAACTACAACCAAAAACTAGCCAGGAGTTGTGGCAGGCGCCTGTTGTCCTAGCTACTTCAGAGGCTGAGGCAAGGGAATTGCTGAAGTCCAAGAGTCTGAGGTTGCTGTGAGCTGTGATGCCATAGCACTCTACCCAGGGCAACATAAGTGAGACTGTCTCAAAAAAAAAAAAAAGAAAAGAAAAGAAAAAAGAAAACAAACAAACATTGCAGCTGGGCACCATAGCACATACCTGTAATCCTAGCTGTCCTCATACTCTGGGAGGCTGAGGAAGGAGGATTCTCTGAGCTCAAGAGTTCAAGACCAGCCTGTGCAAGACCAAAATCCCATCTATATTTCTACTAAAAACAGAAAAATTAGCCAGGCATCATGGTGTATGCCCATAGTCCCAGCTACTTGGGAGGCTGAGGCAGGACGATCACTTGAACTCAGGAGTTTGAGGTTGCAGTGAACTATGAAGATTCCACTGCACTTGACCTTGGGTGAGACTCTGTCTCAAAAAAAGAGAAGTTGCTAGATAGTAAACAAATGATATTCAGATTAAAGCATTTACACAGTTTAATGTTTGTTATGCACAGTAAAGCTAGGTTGGTTTTGTAGTTAGTTGTGCCCTAAGTGTTCAGGATCCACTTAGTGAAAAATGTAAGACAGATACTTGCCAGATCATTGACTAAAACCAAGATCCTTACACGTCTCTAGTGCAACCAAGTTTTCAAGTGCATTGTTCTGCTGATAGAATATTTATTAATATTCAAGGTCAGATGGTGGCTCATGCCTATAATCCCAGCAAGAAAGACTGCTTGAGGCCAGGAATTAAGAGTTCACAACCAGCCTGGGAAACAGAGAGACCTTCTCTGTACAAAAAATTTTTTAAAAATTAGATGGACATGATGGCTCTAAACCTGTGGTCCTGCTATTCCAGAGGCTGAGGCAGGATTGCTTGAGCCCAGGGGTTTGAGGCAACATGACCTATTTATATAATTGTGCCACTGCATTCCAGCCCGGGTGACAGGGCAGGACTCTGTCTCTAAATAAGACTAAAAATTATATTCAAATTGGGAGATTGTTGGGGCCTGAGTGATACTCCCCCCCATCCAAGCCTTAGTTAAACCTGGAGCCTTCTTCTCTTCTTGTCCTTATAGGCCAATCCCACAAGCCCTTTAACCATAATGCACTAGAGTTTTCTATTGTGCAAAAGATAATGTAAGTGGGTAGTAGAATAGAAGAGTTAACATATGTGTAGAACATTTTAAAAGAATACCTGCAATCAATAATTACGTAAGTATCAACTAGTAATATCATTGCTTCAAAATGAGAAAAATCTACCTACTTTCTAAGATATTTGAGAGTATGTCAAAAATTATAAAATTGAAGGCTTACCATCCTAGTACTCTGGGAGGCCAAGGTGAATGGATCACTTGCTCTCAGGAGTTCAAGACTAGCCAGAGCAACAGTGAAACCCAGTCCCTACTAAAAACAGAAAAACTAATCAGGCATCAGAGCTGGTACCTGTAATAGGAGCTACTGGAGAGACCCAGGCAAGTCTTGGGTTCACCTGAACCCAAGAGATTGAGGTTGCTGTGAACTATGATGATAGCCATGGCACTCTACCCAGGGCAACAGTGAGACTGTCTTCAAAAGAAAAACAAAATCATAACATTGAGAGGAAACTGTAGAACTGGATAGATAGGGGACTGTTTTCTTATAAAATACTTTTTTTGAACTTCCTACCCTCTTGTTATGATAACCACTGCTAGTCCAGCTCTTAAATGTTTAAGGCATCTGGAGACTTCAATACAAGACTCAAATAATTTTTACAGTTTCAGGAGGAAACCTTTTTTTATTATTTTTTTTCGAGACAGAGTCTTACTATGTCGCCCTCAGTAGAGTGCTATCGCATCACAGCTCACAGCAACCCTTGGGCTTAAGCGATTCTCTTGCCTCAGCCTCCCATGTAGCTGGGACTACAGGCGCCTGCCACAATGCCTGGCTATTTATTGTTGTAGTTATCATTGTTTGGCAGACCCAAGCCAGGTTCAAACCTGCCAGCTCCGGTGTATGTGCCTGGCACCTTAGCCGCTGAGCTACATGCGCCGAGCCAGGTAAACCTTTTTTCATCAGGCCTTTTCCACTAAGCTTCCAAAAACAAGATCATGAAATTCTCAACTTCTAAGTATTTAATTCCACTGAACTTATTTCAACTGTAACAATCAAGTACTCCATTTGGGGTGGGCCTAGCAGCTTAAAACCTTTTACATTGTATTTGACATTACCCTTATGAATACATAGAGCTAAGCAACTGGGCGTAAAAGAAAAACTTGAGGATTTCAGCTATTACTAACCGTGTTCAAGGGGTTTTTTGTGTGTTTTCTTTTTTGTGACAGTGTCTTGCTTTGTTGCCCAGGCTGGGGTGCAATGGCAAGATCATAGCTCACTGTAACCTTGACCTCCTGGGCTCAAGTGATCCTCCTTGTCTCAGCCATCCAAGTAGCTGGGTCTAAAGTGTGTCACTACATCTGACCTTAATTAGGTTTTCCAAAAATTGTGGTAACAGGCTGGGTGCAGTGGCTCATGCCTATAATCCCAGCACTCTGGGAGGCCGAGGCAGGTGGATTGTCTGAGCTCACAGGTTGGAGACCAGCCTGAGCAAGAGCGAGACCCCATCTCTAAAAATAGCCAGGTGTTGTGTCAGGTGCCTGTAGTCTTAGCTACTTGGGAGACTGAGGCAAGAGAATTGCTTGAGCCTAAGTGTTGGAGGTTGCTGTGAGCTATTACTCCATAGCACTCTATCAAGGGTGACAAAATGAGACTCTGTCTCAAAAAACAAAAAACAAAAAACAAAAAAAATGTGAAACATGGTGAAGTTTATTAGGACCCATTTTGCAGCAAATTTTAGAAAAGTACGTTCAGCTCAGTAAGATGCTCCTGTGATAGCAAAACCCAGACATGATCTTTTAAGGGGTATCGATTTTCATAAAACTCACTTTTTTTGAGACATGGTCTTGCTTTCTCACCCAAGCTGGTGTGCAGTGGCATGATCATAGTTACTTTTAACATGTTTATCTTTATGTACATGTGTACACACTACATGTACATGTACTCTCCTAACAAAGGTAAATGATAAACATACATTTCACTGATATTTGGAGTCTTCAGAGAATGATCTACACGGTACACTAAGAGTTAAAAAATAGGGTGGCATCTGTAGCTCAGTGGATACGGTACCAGACACATACGCTGAGGGTGGAGGGTTTGAACTCAGCCTGGGCCAGCTAAACAACAATGACAACTGCAACAACAACAAACAAAATAGCTGGGCGTTTGAACTCAGCCTGGGCCAGCTAAACAACAATGACAACTGCAACAACAACAAACAAAATGGTGGGCACCTGTAGTCCCAGCTACTTGGGAGGCTGAGGCAAGAGAATCGCTGAAGCCCAAGAGTTTGAGGTTGCTGTGAGCTGTGATGCTACAGCACTTTACCCAGAGCAATAGTCTCAAATAAAGAAATAAATAAATAAATAGAGTTAATAGTTCAGAAATTCAGTGTCAAAACTCAAAGGGGCCAGGCTCCTGTAGTCCCAGCTACCGTGTTTCCCCGAAAATAAGACACTGTCTTATATTTATTTTTTCTCAAGAAGACACAGTAGGGCTTATTTTCAGGGGATGTCTTATTTTTATTAAGTATAATACAACAATCTACATTTATTCAAATACAGTGAAGTCATCGTCACTGATGACTGACAGGGGGAGCTGACACTAGTGGTGCGTGAACTCCTTTCCCCTAGCATTCGCACGTGCAGGATGCCTGCCACGGAGGTTACCACATGCACACCCGCGCAAGTGTGAATGGCTCAGAGAAAGGAGCTGTGGCAGATAAAAGGTATTCCACTCTTCCTTACCACTCTGTGCCGAAATGCACATATCTGCATAGCCACGCCCATCACTAGGTCTTATTATCCGGGTAGGGCTTATATTTAACAATGCATAGAAATCCTGCTAGGGCTTATTTTCTGGGTAGGTCTTATTTTCAGGGAAACATGGTACTATGGGGGCTGAGTGAGGCAAGAGGATTTCTACAGCCCAGGAGTTGGAGGCTGCAGTGAGCTAAGATAATGTCACTACACTCCAGAATGAGTGACTAACTGAAGCACTGTCTCAAAAAAAAAAAAAAAAAAAAACCTTAAAAGGATCATTTTTAAAAAAACTAGCTCTGGTGGAGGGGAAGGTAGAAGGTGAGTGCACCCCAGAACAGGCCACATCTGCTGCACTAGGGACCACAGCCATCACCTACCACTGGGGGAAGGAGAGAGGGTAGAGATTGAGCCCCCTTGTCTGAGAGGAGTCCCGGAACCAATTCCCATGGATAGTGAGGGACAACTATCTCAAAGGCCACTGTCCCTGCCTCTACACTGGACAAGGCCAGTGGTCCCAGTTTTCATTCTGATACTATTTCTCCTAGCAAAGGGGAATTAATAAAATAAAAATAATAACCAGTTTCAAAAATAGATGTTAATAAAATTAAGGAGGGAACTAACACCTCTGAAATTTATTCTTGTTTCACTTGAAAATACGAACATAGGGTGGCGTTTGTGGCTCAGTGAGTAGGGCGCCAGACCCATATACCAAGGGTGGTGGATTCAAACCCAGCCCCAGCCAAACTGCAACAAAAAATAGCTGGGCGTTGTGGTGGGCACCTGCAGTCCCAGCTACTTGGGAGGCTGAGGCAAGAGAATTGCCAAAGCCCAAGAGCTGGAGGTTATTGTGAGCTGTGATGCTACAGCACTCTACTGAGGGTGATAAAGTGAGACTGTCTCTAAAAAAAAAAAAAAGCAAAGAAAAGAAAATCCAAACATAGCAGGGTGCAATGGCTTATACCTGTAATCCTAGCACTTTGGGAGGCCGAGGCAGGTGAATCACTTGAGTTCAGGAGTTTGAGACCAGCCTGAACAAGTGTAAGACCTCATCTCCACTAAAAATACAAAAATCAACTAGGCATTGTGCCAGAGCCTATAGTCCCTCTACTCGGGAGGCTGAGGCAAGAGGATTGCCCAAACCCAGGATTTGGGGATTGCTGTGAGCTATGACACCACTCCACCCAGGGCCACAGAGTGAGATCTGTCTCAAAAATAAATAAATAAATACAATCATGAGTCTGATATGATTTGTTTTGGGGAGGGGTCTCCCTCCTCAAAATACTTTACATCAATGATACTCTCATAATTGCAAACAGAAACTCTTCTATAGCTTTAGAAGAGTTTTAGAAAGAAAAGAAAAAAACTAAAATATGAAACCCTGAAGGTAACAGAGTAAAAGTATTATAAACTATAAGTGATTGTCTATCCAGTAGAATTCCTTCCAATCAACATGCTAAATTTATCTAATTTAGCTCAGCAAAAATAAGTGTAAATTGGCTAGGCATGCTGGCTGGAGCCTGGGATTCTAGCAGTCTGGGAGGCAGAGGCAGGAAGATGTCTGAACTACCTTGTATATGGTTTTTTGTGTTTGTTTGTTTGTTTTGAGTCAGAATCTTATTCTGTTGCCCAGAGTAAAGTGCCCTGCCATCAGCCTCTCTCACAGCAACCTCAAACTCCTGGTAAGCAATGCTCCTACCTCAGCCTCCTGAGTAGCTAGGATGACAGGCAGCATTACAACACCGGGCTAATTTTTTCTGTTTTTAGTAGGGATGAGCTCTTGCTCTTGCTCAGGCTGGTCTAGAACTCCTACACTCAAGCACCTTGGCCTCCCCGAGTGCTAGGATCACAGGCATGAGCCCCCTTACCCAGGTTTGTATATTGTTTTGTACAAAGTACAGGCTTGAATTTAAATTTCAAAAATTCAGAATGAATAACAAGTCAGTTTCCTAAAAGTACTTGTTATTCCAACAGACTAGAAATAAAGAACCCTAAAACTAAAAATCATGAATGCTCAGGGGAGCTTGAGTCATGATAAATACTCAGGTTTAAACTTAGGTGACTTACACGGTCTCATGCTTTGAAATGACTCTGGCCGGGCACGGTGGCTGGCACCTGTAATCCTAGCTCTTGGGAGGCCGAGGCAGGTGGATTGCCTGCGCTCAGAAGTTTGAGACCAGCCTGAGCCAGAGCGAGACCCTGTCTTTAAAAAATAGCCAGGCATTGTCGCTGGTGGGTGCCTGTAGTCCCAGCTACTTGGAAGGCTGAGATAAGAGAATCACTTGTGCCCAAGAGTTTGAAGTTGCTGTGAGCTATGATGCCATGGCACTCTACTGAGGGTGACATGGTAAGACTCTTGTCTTTTGGTGGGGCATGGTGGCTCACGCTTCTAATCCTAGCACTCTGGGAGGCCGAGGCCAGTGGATTGCCCTGAGCAGAGGTTCGAGACCAGCCTGAGCCACAGTGAGACCCCTGTCTCTAATAAAAAAAAAGCCAGGCATTGTGGCAGGCACCTGTAGTCCCAGCTACTCAGGAGGCTGAGGCAAGAGAATAGCTTAAGCCCAAGAGTTTGAGGTTGCTGTAAGTTGTGACATTATGGCACTCTACTGAGGGCAACATAGTGAGACTTTGTCTCAAAAAAAAAAAAAAAAAACTCTGAAATCTAAATAACTATGCCAACATTTGTAGCTGCCTGTACACACACACACACACACACACACACACACATACACAAACACACACACACACAAAATCAGACTATGGTCAAAGGAATAATGTTATGAGCCTTAACATTACAATAAAGCCAAATTATATTTTAACTCAGATCTCCTATGGTTATCAATAGAAGTCATATATGTGGAATAGGTGACTTTTATACATAAATACCTGAGCTCCCCTAACAAAGACAAATGGAGAGTAAACGGCAGCAGGTGGATTTGAATATAGGGGCTAGTACAGAAAGTAAAGGTAAAGCTGACTGATTCCTGGTTCCTATTAACAAAGGACAGTTCAGCTCATCTGTGAACAAGGACAATTTATCAAGACAGTGTTTGGATAACCCATGTCAGAAAATATTTGGACCTGAAATATTCCAGATTGCTGAAGCAAAGATAAAATCTTGAGTTGCCAGAATAGTGCCATAGTTCATTTTCCTTTGTTGGCTAAAGACTGATTAGATAGTTAGAAATACTTGGGAGGGTATAGGATAACTACGTTTAAGTCTCCATTCACCCCACAGCTTTTCCACTATCTAAGCTGAGATTCTTCTTTCAGGGACGTATATAAAGATATGGAGTGGGTCAACTTTTACTTAAATTCCAGTGCTTTGTGTTGGCACTTTTAGAATCATTATCAAACACAAGAGCAGCAGGTAATCTGGAGACCACAAAATTAACTTCCAATTTAGCAAAAGGCCTTTCTTAAAAATTACCACACACTATTTATAATTAATACAAATATCTACATGGATGATATAATCATGAAATATTTTGCACTAAGCTCACTTTCATCTCTGGGAATCCTACACCAACAAGGATTGCATGAATATTTATCATTTTTAAAAAATACATGAAGGTTCAGGTCAAAGTTCTAGCATAATTTCTCATCATTTTTCTGGACTAAAACACACACAAAGATCACAATCTTTCATTTCATTTTTGCATTCTCCTCACTATGAATATAATGCATGTTACACCTATGTCTCAGTGCTTCTGAAGTTTATTGAATGACATGTTAAGACTCTCACACTTAGGATGTTTCAATCCCAAAGTGACTATGAACTGTGATTCTCCAGAATAAATACCAAGCAATCTAATAAGCAAAATACACAGTATTTTTCTAGACAGTGCCCAAATTTGTATTTGCTGTAATGTTAACGATCAAATGAAACTCTGGCCTACTCTGTTCCAGGGCCACAGACTGCACTCTCTTCCAGCCATTTTTCTCACAAATGCACACAAGGAGGTCACAAGGAAGATTCAGGGAGCAATTCAAAGCAATCTTCCCTAGGGGAAAAACAACCGCTGAATAGTATGCCTGCATTTGAAAAGTTTCATTTAAGATCATGCTGCTGTACTTTGAGTAAAATACTAATACGGATGCTCTTTTATCCAGAGATCATGCATTGTGTTATTTTCCAAACTTCACCTATAAGAAACAGCAAATAGAGGTACAATGCCTTTTAAAGTCTTTCATTCCATTCATTTTCTTTGGGTAAAAACAAATTTGTGAATTAAAAAGGTTTCCTCAGCTGGACAATATCTAATTCTAGAAATTCCTGCACTCTTCTTATATATTCTAAAATACAGAATGGAAAATATAAAAACAATAATACCCTTTTATAACTGTCACCACAGGGAGAGAGGGGAGAAAGTTAGAAAAACATACAAAGCATTGAAAGGCTGGATATGTGGAATATGCCAGGAGGAGGGGGAGGAGGGTTTCACCAGGTTCCAGGCAAGCCCTTTGAAGACGTCACCTCACATACATAATGTTACAGCAGTCAGCACAGGCCTCCTGCTTTCCTATTGGTGAGCACCGTGTCAGCCGACATCAGAAGATAATCATCATTGGCCAGACAATTACAACTAGAGCAACTAGCCTCCAGTGCTGTTAGCACAAACCTGGCAGGCTGCTGAAAGAGAAGCAGGCAGTTGTGAACCCAGCTTCCCTTCTCACTCAATGAATTTTATGTTACCTTACCAATCACTAGGTGATTTTGCTCCCTGGCTAGCAGCTCTTCTAAATTAAGTCAGAGATTAGTGAGAATCATAAAAGAACAAAATGTCTCTATTTTCATTGTAAAATTACAAGGAGTTTCCAGTGTAAAATTGGAACTTGAAAATGGTATTTGGAGGTAAAAGCAGACACTTTCCTTTCCTCTACCTCATAATAATAAATCCTCATTTACCAGATAATAGTACCCAGGGTATTTTCAACTGGGCATACAGTTTCAACCTAAGGGTCAGAATGATTCCCCAAGGCAATGTTTATTACTTTGCATATATGATTAGAATAACAATTGAAATTATAATTTGGCTGGAAAAGTAAAAGGTCTACAGTAGTCATTTCACGTCTAGGTCAATGAGTATCAGGTTAATCATTCACTAAAGCAGCAATAAACTTGATCAATTAGCATCAGTTGAACCCTTGTATAATAGTGTTTATACAAACACCACTCCAAAAATGGGAACCCAGTCCATTAACTCCTGCTATGATTAACAAGTATGGATTATGGGGTATGTTTAAAAAACTATCCTTATTTCAGTTCCTCTTAAATCATGCTAGTTAGTGTAGATGGCATACGGACAAAACACCACCCCTAATCCTCACAACTCTTCAAAAGCTGATGTAGCTCATTTTTGAGATAAGGTTCTTAAAATTATCCCTAAATTACCAAGTTCTGTTTGATACTAAGATTTTAAAGACAATTAGAAATAAATTCTGGAAAGAGTAGAATCTTCACTATATTGTGTTTCTCCTCCACAAGCTCCTTCAACCTTTCATGTTAATTATTCTGGAAAAGGCTTAAGATGCTGTGATTTCCTGAAGTTCCCCTCTCAAGAGGGTCTAAGCCAGCGGTTCTCAACCTGTGGGTCGCCACCCCTTTGGGGGTTGAACCACCCTTTCACAGCAGGATGGCCTAAGACCATCCTGCATATCAGATATTTGCATTAAGATTCATAACAGTAGCAAAATTACAGTTATGAAGTAGCAACTAAAATAATTTTATGGTTGGGGGTCACCACAACATGAGAACTATATTAAAGTGTCATGACATTAGGAAGGTTGAGAATCACTGGTCTAGGCCTTGGTTATGGAGTTCCTCCTCTCCTGTAAACAAGAGAGTAAAGAAAATCTTGTTCAAGACTTTAGCTGCAGGGGGTTTGGGGGAGAAGGGAGGAGAATAATATATAAAACTAAGCCCCCAGGATACTGGAAGAAAGTCTGGGGAAAAAAAAAAAAAAAACACACGAAAGCAAGACAATTAAGGTCCGGAAGAGTTTCCAGCAGGGATGACAGCCTGCAGAGTTCCTCAACCACAGTTGCAATCCAGGGACACACATAACAAAGAGAGCAGAGGCCAGGGTGATGGACACAGTATTCAAAACGGGGACGGGGGGTGGGGGGGTGTCAGGGGGCAGCATCTGTGGCTCAAAGGAGTAGGGCGCTGACCGCATATACCCCCATATGCCGGAGGTGGCGGGTTCAAACCCAGCCCCGCCACAAAAAAACGGGGGTGGGAAGCGCTGGGGGCTGGGGGACTGGAAAGCAGGTTAAACCTGGCATGGACAAGCAATGCTAGGGATCAAATGGGCACCAATTAACATTTTAACTCACTGGACAAGAGTTTCCCCAAGCATCTGCCATGTATAAAATACTGCCAGGCGCTTTGCAAAATCAAGAGTGGAGAAAGATGAGAACCGTGTCCCAAAGAGCTGATTGGACTGCATGTGAATATCCAAGCCCATAAAAGCAAGGAAAAGATACTTCCAGAAGAAAGGTCCAGATAAAGAGCTAGGAGGAAACTAGTCATTCATTGCTTAACAGAAGATAAGTTGGCACATTCTTGACATTTTCGGTCTTATGAGAGGGAGGGTCTGGTGCAGTGAGTGCTAATTTGAATGGAAAGAAGAGGCGGGAAATGGTACCTGCAGAAGACCTAGGAAGCCGCCTCAGAGAAAAGGCAACAAGCCAAAGAGAGGCAGTATCGACCGCGGAGGTTCTAGGAAAAGCCGGCACACAGTGCATGGGCTTAGCAGACAGCGAGGGCAAGCAAACTCCGGAAAGGCAGGTTCAGCCAGGATGCAGCAAGTTGCAGAAAGCAGACATTAGAAAATGTAGAGCGGACCGGCTACTGGGGGAGGAAGATGGGCCCGAGCAGTGCGGCCAGAGGACAGGACAAACAGCTGCAGAGAAGACCCGGGCCCCAAGCTAGCCCGCGGCGCGGCTCCCAGAGCCCGCCCGCTCCGGTCGCCGCCCCCTCCCCGCCTTCAGCACCACCCCCTACGCGGGCGGAGGAAATGCCTGCGAGGGACCCCAGGCAGCAGGGCCCTAAGGGCTCCGCTTCTCCGAAACACCGAGGCCCCTACATGTCTAATCAACTCCGGATCGGGATCTGCGGTGCGCAGCCACCCTCCGGACTCAGCCCAGGGTTCACGGCCTCGGCGGCCCCGGGGGGCACCCAGCTCCGCGCTCCATGTGCCCGCCGCACATCCCGTCCCTCCAAGCGGCCCGCGCGCCCTCTTCGACTTCAGCTCCGGCTGGACGCGGCCCTCGGGCCCCTCGCCCGCCGCCTCCGCCGGCCACGCCGCAGCTCGCTTCCCAGCAGG